>NC_072040.1:1848750-2172500 GCF_027791375.1 Indicator indicator | reverse complement strand
CTTGACAACCCTTTTATGAAGAAATTTTTCCTAATGTCCAACCTAAACCTCCCCTGGTGCAACTTGAGGCCATTTCATCTTCTGTCACACAGAAGAGAGACAAGACCGACCCCCACCCGGCTCCAACCTCCTTTCAGGGAGTTGCAGGAAGCAAGAAGTTTTCCCCTCAGCCTCCTTTTCTCCAGGCCAAACAACCCCAGCTCCCTCAGCTGCTATTCACAAGGCTTGTGCTCTAGACCCTTCACCAGCTTGGTGGTTCTTTGGTCACACTCCAGCATCTCAATGTCCTTCTTACAGTGGCTGCTGAAAAAACAAGTGAGAAAACTGCTCCTAATCAGTAGGACTAAAATAGAGACAGTCTCTGAGGATTTTCTTGCATGTTATTTTACTGAGAGATTGCACAAAACACACTCAAAGTGAGACAGAAACAGAAGGAAAAACATAGGGTGAATAGCAAAAAAAAAAAAAAAAAAAAAAATCCAGCCATGACACATATTATTGCAATGTGAGAAAATAAAAAGCAATAAACAAAAATAGATATTGAATGAAATCAGTGCCTGGAAAGCTAAGGGAACAAAATGTGCCTAATGACTGTCCTGCAAACCTTTACTTAGGCAAATGTTCTGTGCTCATGCAAACAGCTCTATTTTTGTTATCTGGACTGTCCATGTAAGGATAAAATTTTGCAGCTAAGTTCCTAAGAGACTTTAAGTATACTTATTTGCTTGTTCATGTCTCATTAATACCAAATAATCTGCTATCTCCAGTTCCTTATCCTGGGAGACTCAACTAAATCTTAACATTAATTTCTAAGATTCACCAGCAAAATATATTTATTATACACATATATACATACACACACACTGAGACAGTATCCTCAGCTTGTTTTGAATGAGTGTTTATCCAGTGGTCTTCCTCTATCCCCTGAAGATAGTAATTGAGGACATGACCCTTTCAACTTCTATCCACTGGGTCTAAGAATCAGAGCAATATTATAAATCATTTCACAAAAAGGATCCAGCTAATATCAAAGAACACTCCCCCCACCCCCCCTCCCCAACAATATATTCAAACTTGCAGCTTGATCTCTACAAGTTTTCCACCCCAATCCCTGAGGATTACAATCCAGGGTTATTTTTCAAATTACTGTTTCAGTTTTCTGTACTTGTGGTAACTTTAGATAAATGCAGACTTTCATTCCAGCTGATACATGATCTTCTTTTAGTCTAGAGCTGAATTAATTTTAAGCTATAGAAATATGCAGAAAAATGGAGCCACCAACCAAGTGCTCTTAACAGATGTGATCTCATCAGGGTTCCATTTGTTAAAGGAAATCATTGAATATTAACTAAAAGTTAATTAGACCTAATTGCCAATTAGAAAGAAAAAGTAATTTGAAACTATCTGCTGCCAGTGTCTTATGATTACCTTTGAGAAGCCTAAATCTTGAAGAGGGTCTGTTACCTGCCCATATCTCAATTCTAGTATGCTACATCCAGTGCTAAATTCTGATTTATTAGAGGAAGTCTCACAGAACTCAAAAGATCCAAAGAAAAAGACAAAAAACATGTCTCAAAACACTGGAAATACTGAAGGACTCGCTAACTTGCTCTTTTTATCAAGAGCATTCACTTCTCTCCTAGTTGTGGCTTCCAAAGTTCTTCCTTTTCAAAACTGGGTGAAGGGACACCAGGCTGTGTTGGGGTGAAGAGATGATGCTGAACATGAAGAATCTTGCATCTGTCCAAATGCTACCTTTGGATCATAGAGTTACAGAATGGTTTGGGTTGGAAGGGGCCTTAAAGATCATCCAGTTCCAACCCCCTGCCATGGGCAGGGACATCTCCCACCAGCCCAGGTTGCTCAAGGCTTCATTCAGCCTGGCCTTGAACACCTCCAGGGAGGAGGCATCCACAGCCTCCCTGGGCAACCTGTTCACTAGAAAGAATTTCTTCCTACTATCCAGTCTGAGTCTATCTTCCTCCTGCCTTCAGAGTTTTTATTGCCTTACAAAGAAGAGTGGGATAATGCATAAAATAGGAACAGTAGAAGTTGTCCATGAGTTTCTCCATGAAGGGATCTGCTGGTTGTTAATACAAACTGCACTTTATTTTGCAATTAAACTCTAATAGGTCAGCTTCTAGCTGTGAGTTGCCATGTGCAGTCACTCAGCAGAGTCTGATGACACCTATCACTCCAAAATCTACAGGAGCAACTGGATCCCTTTTTTCCAAAACAAAACCAATCCCAACAGCAAATTTATCACCACTTCAGTGAAACTTGGGTTGTTATCCCAACCCACAGGGCTGATTTTTAAGAGTTTTAAATAAGATAACATTACCTTGTCTGGAGTAAGGATTGATGGATATCTCCAGGTACCTTTTACTAAGTTTATGTTCTCACGTTACAAAGTGCACTTTTATTAAAAGAATTATTAGACCCAGACTTGAGGCTGCTATGAGGAAGTTTTGACAGAAGGGTCCAGAGGAGGCCATAAAAATGATCTGAGGGCTGGAACCCCTCTGTGTGCAGGAAAGTTGAGAGAGCTGGGGTTGTTCAGTCTGGAGAAGAGAAGGCTCCAGGGAGAGCTTCTTGTGGCTTCTCAATATTTAAAGGGGCCAACAAGAAGGACAGGGATAGACTTCTTAGCATGGTCTGTTATGACAGAGTGAGAGGTGATGGGTTTAAAGGAAAGGAGGGAGATTTTGACTAGGGAGAAGGAGGAAATTATTTACCCTGAGGGTGATGAGACCCTGTCCTAGGTTGCCCAGAGAGGTGGGAGATGCCCCATGCCTGGAACCAAAGCAGGTCAGTTTGGGCAGGGCTCTGAGCAACCTGATCTAGCTGAAGATGTCCCTAGTGATTGCAGCGGGGGTTGGAGTAGATGACCTTTAAAGGTGCCTTCCAACCCAATGCATTCTGTGATTCTATGATTCTAAGGAACAGAAATTCACATCTCAGGTCTCATTATGAAGTGAAAGACCTACTGAGACAAAGGTGACATTCAAGGTCTCTCTTCTACACATTAATACTATTTCTGCCTTAAGGATTTGGGAAGCTATTTAATATTGGTTTTTAGGATCAGAGAGAATTATTTTTTTTTTAAACAAACTGTCTATAATCTGGACCTTTTCCAGTTCTGAAATAAGCTTTTTGTAGCAGATTTATTTTTAATAGACAATTATTGTCAGAGGCCTGTGCAGTGCCTTAATAGAATCATAGAATTGTTAGGGTTGGAAGGGACATTCTGTGGCAAAGAATCTAGCCCCTTCTGTATTTGCTTTAGAGCTTCTGAGTATAAATACAAATAAACCAGCAAAGAATCAGTAAGAATGAAGGCAGCAGCAGAAATAATATTCAGTGAAATTGCAGGAGAAAAGTAGGGGCAGCAAAATTCATCTATCAATACATTGCAGGAGATTGCCTTACTGAATCTGTCTGGTTCCATAAATACCAGAAACGCAGAGACATAGTCAGGTTTGGTTGTTGGTTTTTTTTTGTTTTCTGCTTTTGTTTCATGCTCTGTGCTCTCTTTCAGCATATATTTACTTACCTTAGCTTGAGCAGTTACCTTGCTCTGTAGATCAAAAATATCCCAAGAAATCACAAAGTATATTCTTATAAAACCTTTTCATATTTTGCAAGTATCTTCCAATTTATTTGTTTGTAATTTTATATTTTTTCCCCCAAATGAGACATATATTATCTCAAAGGTGGGATGGAAAACGAGAAGCCAGGGAATATCTGCTTTCTGACAGCAATTTTCATGGCAGAAGTAAAAACTTACCTCTTTACCTCTTGTCTTCAGGAAAGCAAAAGACAAATTTTATTGCTTAAGAAATTTACTCTGAAGATATTATTTAGAGCAGAGAAAGCATACCTGAACATTTATAAGAGTAATGCTAACAGAGAGCTAGGAAAATCACTTAGCAAACAGCCTCAAGTGGAACTCTGTTGCTTGTCTCTGCTATCAACACTAAATTTTTGTTAGCATTTTGCACATGAAGCTTCACAGAGATTTCCCAGTCTCGAAAACCACGAGGAAATTCTTAGCCACCCAAAATTTCACAAACACTCTTTTGTCACACCTGATGGCCAAACTGACCTTTTTGTTGTCAAGGTGCAAACCTCTCCCTTGTCAGCAAACAAAAATCCCTTATCTGCTAGTAAGATAGGGCTTGTGGCACAGAGGCAGGACCACTACCAACCCTTCTGCTTGGTCTTGCATCCAGCTCAGGTCAAGCTTCAAAGGCCACTGTGAATTCCTTCTGCACAGAAGCCACAACTCTTTTTATGCAAACAATCATGACAAGTTCAGATCAAATCATACAAAATAGCAAAGGCGGCAAGACAAGGCAGATATGAAGCATTAATTTATTGATTAATTAATTTTATTCCTTCTGGCTCAATTTCTGCTAGCAGTGATTGCACATTCACCTGGAATTTGCTGCATTATTTAGCAGTGGAAGTTATCCATCAGTGACTTACATAAAGCAGAGCAAAACACTAAGCTGTGCCTCTTCCATCAACTATTTTGTTTCTCAGGCTATTGTTAATTCATAAATTTAGTCATAATATTTGCATTCCTTATGTTGGAGTTTCCAGTCTGTGAGGCAAAAACTCCTCTCAAGTCACAGGCAGGTGCACCAGCAGGAGAGAGGAATGAGAGTTCTTGTGTTTGCAGAGCACCAACAGCCATAGTGTGGAGCACAGATGTGGTGGAGGCCCCATCCCTGGAGACATTCAAGCCCAAACTTCATGGGGCCCTGAGCAACCTGATCTAGTTGAATACATCCTTGCTCACTGCAGGGGAGTTGGACAAGATGACCTTCAAGGGTCCTTTCCAACCCAATGATTCTATGCTAAGGTGCAACCCTAAATAAAGATCCAGCTAATGGAAGCTTAGAACAAAGGCAGGGTTTTATGGCCTGATGCAAAGCCCATTAACGGCAAGTTGTCTATCTGGAAGCTTGTGAAAGCCCCAGATGACATTAAGAAATAGGAAGGCTCTGGGGTTCCTAGAAATAAAAGAGCAACAGCCGAAACTTAATGGACCTTACTGCATTGAACATGGAGAGGTTCCATCACCCTGAGAGCTGATGTAGGAATTCATGTGGGATGACTGACAGATCCAAGTCTGGGATGGCAACCTGAGGACAGTCAGCAGGAAAAAAGCTATTTCACTTGAAGGTCAATATGCATTTTGCCCTCTTACTTTGACTCACATGGCAGTGAGCTGACCAGGGACAGACATGCAGTGCAGGGTGAATGCTGAGCCATGTTTCAGCTCTTTGGGGTCTGACCCATTTTTACTGTTTCACTGACAGAGTAGCCTGTGGCTTCTGTGCTTCAAAGGCTGCTATTTGCATTTGTTGGACAATTTCAGATGGCTGCAGCTATTTGTACAGTGGGTAAATTTCCTCTTCTGTTTTGTGGCTAGTTTGCCATTGTTATTTTATTTGGATTCTTTTCCCTATGGTAATGGGGCTTGACAGCATGATTCCCTCTTGGGGAAATTGGACATATGTAGCTTTTAATTTCTTCTGGAAAAGAAAAAAAAAAAAGAGTAGCTAAATTAAAAGTAGCAGGATGTTTCTCACAAAAGGACAAATTTTCTACCCAGCTTGAGTTGTGGCTCAACTTGAATAATTTTGTGGGAGAAATCATGCTCCCTACTGGGCAACAATTGCCAGTGGCTCAGCACATTCCCAGTGGGCATGTCATTTTAGTGCAGTTCCCCTCAACCTTAATTCCATGCATAGTAGAGTCACCATGGAGTTGCAAGAGGGTTCACATAAGAGGGAAGGTTACACTCATTGCAACAAGAGTGTTGTGTGGGGGAATAGTTTATGATGTGGCCTTCAGACAAGAAGGATCTTTTAGGCAAGACCTCAGTGAAAATCTAGGTTTGATTCCCTGGTGATAGAACAAGGGGCAACACGTCCGAACTGGAACACAGGAGGTTTCACTTGGAACTCAGAAAAACCTCTTTGCTGTGAAGGTGCTGGAGCCCTGGAGCAGGCTGCCCAGAAAAGTTGTGGAATCTCCTTCTCTGGAGAGATTTCAAATCTACCTGGGCATTTTGATCCTGGGCAAGATGCTCTGGCTGACCCTGCTTTAGCAGGAGGTTGGACTGGGTGATCTCCAGAGGTCCCTTTCAATCCTCACCATTCCATGATTCTGGGATTATGTGCAGAGTGCCTCATAACCTCTAGTGTGGCTCCTTATTTCCCTGTGCCTCAGCTACCTATCAGCAATAATTCCTTCTCTCACACAAGGGTTCTGGAGAGTTCATTAATATTTGTAAAGTATTTAAATGAAGAACTTACTGAAGTAGAAATACTTCAGGGCTGGGCACCTGGCTGCACACAATTATTCCCAGCACAAAACAAACCAACCCAAATCCCTAACTGAGTCGTCGTGTCGAGGAAATGTTCTTCCATATTTCCCAGATGGCAAAAAAATTTCTCATTGTATACAAAACATCAATAGGACAAACAATTGTGCTTGAAGCAGAAACTTTGACACTGTGCCTCAACTTAACTAGAACCATCTGCTCGTGCACAAAGAGTAGTGAAAGACCTCAAAACCCCACAAAGCAGAGCACATACACAAACCCAGGTGAGAAGCAAGTAGCAGTCGAGTTCACTTCATTGCAAACAAGTGAGAACAAGTGATGAGGACAAGTTTATCTGACACAGGCAAGAACAGGCAATCAAGTCCAATTAAAAAGAAAAAAATCCTCAGCAAGCCTGACCCTGCAATTAATCATGTTAAATTACTGAAGTAATAATTAACTGCAGCTTAAATGATAGTTTCAAGGAGTAAGTGGCTTTCTGTGTGTGACGTGGGAAACGAGACTTAGAAATGTGGTGGTTTGGACCTGCAATTGATAGCTCATAAGATAATGTTCCTGATGCACTGCAGAACCAACACAGTTGGCCCAATTATCAGGCTGGACAGAGATCCCTTGAAAATTGGGTTTTCAGTCAGTTTGAAAAGATGCACTGTGCATTTCCTGGGGGAAAAGCAAGAGATTTGAATTTTAATGTAATGTGCTCAATTTTGATGTGTTTATTACTATTTTCCTTTAGATTGTCTTCAGTGTTTGAAATCCTCAGCCTCGAATTTCCAAAAAGAAAAAAAAAAAGCAGTATATGTGGAGGTGAGGCAGCAGTCAATGAATACAACAACAACAAAAAGTATTTTAAGTTTTAGGTGGATACTCTTGAGATGTAAGTGCAAGCAGGCTGGAAAGAAATGAATACAGAATCTGAATCACATACAATTTACCTCAAGATTCCAACAATATTGTCAATGTTCTCTGGTACATTAGATTTCAAGTAATATGTTTTAGATTTCATGATTCTATCACATTAGAACACTTACTCTGCAATTAATAAGAACTGATTACTTTCTCTAATGACTCATTGTTTACCATTGCAGACTATTAGTTTAGCTTAGGGTCCTGAGCCTAAAAGCACAATTTTTGCAAAACACTTAAGGCAATCATAAGTCCATAGAAGCCTTCTGTATAACCTATTTTACTGACAAACAATTACATTTTAGATTGAAGAGGTGAAATGATTAAGAATATTTGACTTAGTTGCCATGACAGCATGCATTTTTCATCAGGCAGAGTGTAATTACTACAATTTCAATGATGTAAAATCAAGAAAGATGATAACAAACAGCAGAACCATGGAGATATTGCCATTGCAACCAGGTTGCCATGGCAACAGTGATAATAATCTCAGTGATAGATGTTTTCTCTTGCTCTTTCCATTTTGTACGGTTATAACATTCAGAGCCAGTTTTTACCACAGCTTTTTATAGTTTATTAGACTGTCAAAATAGTTTATGAGATGTTGTTGCAAAGGAAATGACTGAGTTCCGCAGCCTAATAAAAATGCCAAATACTCTGTTTACATACTGCTCCAGCATTTAACAAACATTAAAAAATTGTATGAAAAATGATTTGATATTGTATCTGGATTAATCAATTTGCAAGGCATAAGCTCTGTCACTGAAGGTCAAATGAATACCTTCCAACCATTACTTTTAGAGAGCCCTCTGAAAGTTTATTCTTGACAACCACGCTGCCGACTCCTTTTACCTGAGCCTGCAGGAAATGCTTCTCAGGACTAGGAGATAGTTAGCTAAAATCATGGCAATGGTTTAAATAACCTGGGAATGTTTAATAACTTAATGTCAAAGAAGTGGTTAACACAGATTAAACCATGTTTTTGTTACTGAAAGTCTACTATGGACATCACACACACACACATACACACAAAAGGTAAAATAAGTCTGCTATAGATATGACACCAAAAAAAAAATTAAAATAAGTCTGCTATAGATGTGACACACGAAAAAAAAAGTAAAATAAGTCTGCTATAGATATGACACAAAAAAAAGTTGTCTGCTATAGATGTGACCAAAAAAAAGGTAAAATAACTCTGCTATAGATATGACACCAAAAAAAGATAAAAAACCCAACTACAAGACATGATAGAAAATGAAAAGTAAGATGTGTGCATGTTTTTTACATGTCTGCATATATATATACACACATAAACTATCATCTGCATCTGTTATTTTGTTCAGTGTGTTTAAGTGCACAGCTGAAGCCACAGAATAAATAACACCTTCATAACATCATCTCCTGTGCTACAGAGGTATCGGAAGGCATTGATTAGCAGAGGAAAGCATTGAGATTTACTTCTGAAGCAGAGCCAACCCCGTTTTTTTTCCTGTAGTTTTAAAGACTGACTTTCTAAATCTGAAGTAATATCTCTTCAGGGAGGAATGTAATTTTAATGAGAATTTTTAGATTTGTTTACAAAGATTTTTTAGATTTTTTTTTTTTAGATTTTAGATTTGTTTAAATATCCTTTTCTAATTTGCCCTCTCTTTTTCTCCCTAAGCTTAACAACACTCACCATCCATCTTAAAACAAAACAAAACAAAACAAAAAATAATAGACATACTCTGAGAAAACACATTTAAAAGCTGAATGTTGACTACAAGAAATTGTTGTTCTTCCCTGAAGTTACCCCAGATTTCTTTATGGAACTGAAAGAATTGCTAGGACTGCAGCTTTTTGCTAGCAGCCAGTTTGGCCAGCTGCTTTACACACCTGCTTAGCACTGAGACCTTCAGCAGAGAATAAAACCAAGAGAGGAGAAGGGAGAGGTTCCTGGAATGCCATAGTTAAGCTCATACGGAATGAGGCAGAAGGATTGAGAAAGGGTAGGAATGATTATGTGCTGCTTTGAGGTGTGAACTTGGACCTGAGAACTGACCTGGGAGACTATTGCCATAACATCAAGACACTGGTGACTAGTGGCACCAATTCCAGTCATGCTGCTCCCCAAAGCAGTTGTGTTGAGGACCACAGCTCCTTCTTCATGTGGACCTGACTCTGCTCATCCAATCTAAACTTCCCCTGGCACAGCTTGAGGCCATTTCCTCTGGTCCTGTCATTAACTGCTTGGGAGAAGAGGCCAGCACTGGTCTCACTATAACCTCCTTTCTGATAGCTGTAAAGAGCAATAAGGTCTCCTCTCAGCCTCCTCTTCTTCAGGCTAAGCAATCCCAGCTCCCTCAGCTGTTGTTGACACTACAGAATTATCCTGATGGTACTTCTGGTAAAATTTCTTTAGTTTACTTTTCTCAGATTCTGAGAGCAGAGCAGTGCTTGTTTTACATCAAAATGCCTTGTGCTGTGAGAAGGCTGTCCTGGTATTTAAAATTATTTTCATTTCACATCAGTACTCTTAATTATGCTTCCTTACAATTGTATTATTTGGTATAAAGTCTCGTTGCTAAGGATCAAATATTTGTAGCTCCACCTGCATTTTTCATTCAGTTCAATTAAACTTACATCTACTAAAAGACAGCGTCAGTTTAACAGAAACATATTTGTCCTTGAATGTTCTTTTGCTTTGCATTCCTACTTGTGCTACATTATATATATTCTACCAGAACCAAAGTATGAACTAAAAGAAATTCAAAAGAGAATCAACCTGATTGGCAGAGGGAGTCAGGGGCAGGAGTACTTTAAGCTACTTTGCTTCTTTATTTGAAACCAAGCAGGATTCAGGATGCTGGCACCTCTTTAAGCAAGCTTTTCTCCCCAGGGATATCCACCCCTCCAGCCAGCTCACCATTTCTGCTGCTATAAAACTCTTTCTAGATTTGCAGTGGGATTTTTTGGCAGGGGGGGTTGTTGTTTTGGTCAGTTTTGCTTTGTTTTGTTCTGTTTGTTTGGTTTTGTTTGGTTTTGGATAACGTGTAGCCAAAAAAGCCCACCCCACCATGCAACAGCCTAACTGGGATGACACAGGGGCTGCACATATACTGTTACTTGCCTCCTCCACCGTGTGATGCCTTTGTGCACCCAGCCTAAAATTGCACTGCCCTTATTTTTGGCAGCTGCTACACGTTGCAAGTTGATGAATACTTTGCTGTCCACAGTTAATCCCCTGTGTTTCTCACACCATTATTACTTCCCAGGTTTGTCTGCTTCATCAAATGAACATCCTTGGCTGCCAAATAATGTTCTACATGATGCCAAATTTCGTTTTTCTTCCTTCCTTCCTTTCTTTCTTTCTTTTTCTTTCTTTCTTTCTTTCTTTCTTTCTTTCTTTCTTTCTTTCTTTCTTTCTTTCTTTCTTTCTTTCTTTCTTTCTTTCTTTCTTTCTTTCTTTCTTTCTTTCTTTCTTTCTTTCTTTCTTTCTTTCTTTCTTTCTTTCTTTCTTTCTTTCTTTCTTTCTTTCTTTCTTTCTTTCTTTCTCTTTCTTTCTTTCTCTTTTTCTTTCTTTCTTTCTCTTTTTCTCTTTCTTTCTTTCTTTCTTTCTTTCTTTCTTTCTTTCTTTCTTTCTTTCTTTCTTTCTTTCTTTCTCTCTTTCTTTCTTTCTCTCTTTCTCTCTTTCTCTCTTTCTGTCTTTCTCTCTTTCTTTCTCTCTCTCTTTCTCTCTTTCTTTCTCTCTCTCTTTCTCTCTTTCTCTCTCCCTTTCTCTCTCCCTTTCTCTCTCCCTTTCTCTCTCCCTTTCTCTCTCCCTTTCTCTCTCCCTTTCTCTCTCCCTTTCTCTCTTCCTTTCTCTCTTGCTTCCTTTCTTCTTTCCTTTCTTCTTTCCTTTCTTCCTTCCTTTCTTCCTTCCTTTCTTTCTTTTCTTTCTTTCTTTTTCTTTCTTGTTTTGTTTATACAGTCACAGAACACAGCCCTTTTCATCTATTTCTCCTTGGCCTCAGAGGTGTTTAAAGCTTCTTCCACTCTTTGAATTTCACTAATAGACCTGACTGCTAATGGCTTAACAGAAATTATGAATAACTTCCACCCACCATCAATCCTGCTTGTGCCTCACTAGACTTTCTCCAACTCAGTGCCTTCAATTTATCTTTACTTTGTGTTTATTGTTTTTTTTTTTTTCTTGGTCACTTTTCAGGTCTCAGATCAGTCTTTCTTTTCCACTGGAACTACATTCTCAGTTCTTCTTTGTGTTAAATGCTAGGTGCAAAACACCCAGCCACCAATTTCCCAATTGGAACGAAAGAAGGAAAGAAAAAAGAAAATAATAAATCATTCATCTGGAAAGCCATATGCTTGAGACTTGCCTAGTTTTTAAAGTCTAATTTCATATACATTGATATGATGATGGAGATTCTCATATCTTTTGTTTGAAATATACATAACATTTCCATTAATTGCAATGAACATTAATTACAGTGTTTAAGGGCCTGCCTCTGCTTTCTGATGGCATTCAGCACATGGTGCTAATCACTCTATGGACAGCCTCCTGTAAGGGATGTCCTTGGAGATTTTAAATGGTGAGGGGGCCCTGCACTGGTTTTCCAGACAACACAAGAATGGCACTAACATGTGAGTAAACACAGGGAAATCTATGTGCAGAAACAGAAATTGCAACTTTTGTGCATTTCATTGAAAAATCTAGAGACAGTCTATAAGCTCTAAGAGTTTCTGGACCACAGATTGTAAGCTGAGTTGATAACCTACAAAAGAAGCTGCAAGAGCTTTGCCAGCAATGGCCTCTTTGCCAAGGAATCACAGAATCATTAAGGTTGGAAAAGGCCTCTAAGATCAGCAAGTCCAACCATCAAACCAACACCCTCATGCCCACTAACCATGTTCTGAAGTGTCACGTCTACACATTTTTTGAACACCTCCAGGGATAGTGATTTCACCACTAACCCATTCTCCCTGCCCCTCAGTTTTCCCTGCTGATTGTCAGTTCAGGAGTTGAGCTGAAACAATGCCTTTTGCTGCACATGCTGCTTCCAAATGGAATTACAAAGGATATGGTTATCCCTCCCAATTTCCCTGGAAAAAGAGGGGTCCTGGAAGCAGTCTCAAGAAGCAGACCCCTTATTCAAATGGAGGAAAAAACAGGTGCCTCAAAAAAATATCATAAAGCACTAAAGAAGAGCTGTATCCACACCCAAATGGTGATACAAATTTGATAGCCTGCACTCTGCCCTGAGCTGCTGATGCCCTGGGAGACAACATTGCTGATGTCATTCTGAGCAACTCCCACCTATGTAATGCCATGAAGGTGAGATGCTGTTTTGTCCAGATTGGAAAGTGATGCCCTGGACTTGGTCCCTCGCTGACAATTGATTCACCCCAAGGAGTTCCAATCTGCTGGCTGTGTGCCAGCATCTTCCTCTATCTAAATGCAGGACACATCTGCTTATGGGTGGGTGTGTGACAAAAAACCTGAGTCGCAGTAATTGAGCGAGATAGTGTTGCTAAAGAGCTTATAATGGAATTTCTTTTCAGAGAGAGTTTCATCAATAATTAAAGTTCCCACCTGTCTACTGTCCCCCCTTTTTTTTTAATTACACCTGATGTCTCTTGTCCCACAAAACGCTGATATATGGAACCACTTGTCTGGGACTGCTTGTCCCTTAATTTCAAGATTAATTAATGTTGCCATTGTGTGTGATCTCATTAGGAACAGTGTAGAAGGGAAAAAAAAATCATAAGTATGGAGAGGAATGCTAAAATGTTATAGGTGAAGTTCTCAGCTGATGTTATGCAGAGAAGCATCATTGATGTTACCTACTGCAACAGCAATAATTACTTTGGAACAATATGCAGACCAAGCACATGCAGAAACGAGGATCCAATATGTTGTAATGTGTTTCAAAGCCTGAGCAGATGCTTTGCTATCGTTTTCTTAGATGAAATTCTTCTTCCCACCTGTCTTTTCCTGCACCAATTAAAAGGCATGAAGGGTGGAAGTCGGCATGAATGATAGAAAGACCTTGTGATGACCCTCTGCACCTGAGAGAATTTTCCTCCAAACAATATTTGGATGATTTTTAAAACAGATGTGCAAGCCTTAAAACCCTCATCCCAATTGCCTGCGATAGAGAAGAAAAACGAATTAAAATATAGATTGAAAATGTCTTTTTATATTAAAAATCATTTTCTGAGGAACACTTTAGAGCAATTTTCTGTCTTATGCATTTTATCTTGCCACTTTTCCCATTGACTATTATTTCTCTTGCTCTCATGTGGATATATCCTGAATAACATTCTGGAGGATATTAAGCCATGCAACAGTAAGAAAGAGCTCAAGGAAACTATTGCAGCTTAGTCTGCCTCTCATTCTCCTTCAGATTTACATGGCCATGGTATTTAATTTGCAGGGATCTTAGCTCAAATTTCTTCTTCCAACTTATAGAAACTTTCTGTGCTTTCCATCCAGTAACCTCAATAAAACTGTGCATACCACTGCTAGTTGCCAGCATTTTTTTCCAGACACCTTGTCTTTACTTGTCAATGTTGCTGGATTTTTATTTCCCCCCTCCTTGCTTTGCCTTTTTTATGACGCAGCCTTAGAAAGTCCTCTTCTTTAGAATTAAACACAGTCTGTTCCATTTTGTGATCCTAAAAACCCCAAAAGCTTGATGATATCTTTCAGTTATGCAATGTGCACATTTCTTGCAACGCCAAAATTCCAAATCCTAAATTCAAACAGATCTAGCTGAGCTGTTCTTTTAAAAGGCCCCAAATTATTAAACCTCTTTGCTGTGCATTTTTATAGGAAGGTTTTACATTTTCCATTACTGGTTTTACAAACGATCTATCTCTTAAAACTCAATAACGTGGCATGATAGCTTTGGGGTGATTTGATGTGGTTTTCATTATCACAGGTTACCTCAGAGAACACACACACTGAAGAGTCTAAATTACTTGTACTTCAAATGATGTAAACCAACAAAGAACAAATGGATATCGTACAGGACAGAGCCATCAGCCTTTTAATGCACTGCATGAGTCACATTTGAATTGATACCAATGGCTGCTTTGCTTATTGCTGCTATCCATACATTTACAGATTCACAGATACACAGATTGCATTGGGTTGGAAAGGACTCCCCAAGGTCATCTTGCCCAACCCCCTGCACTCATCCGGGACACCTCCAACTAGATCAGGCTGTCTGGGGACACACTGAGTCTGATCTTGAATGTCTCCAGGAACAGTGCCTCATGCACATCCCTGAGAAACTTGTTCCAGTATTTTACCACTCCCGTTGTAAAGAACTTCTTCTTGATGTCCAACCTAAATCTACCCTGCTCTGGTTTAAACCACTGCCTCTTGTCCTGTCACCACAGGCCCTTCTAAACAGTCCTTCCCCAGCCTGCCTGCAGGTCTGCTTTAGATACTGAATTGTAGCTTTACAGACTGCTTGTGCTGTGTGCCAGCAGACCATGGATATAAATATGGCAAGGGCATCTGGGGAGTAATTTTCAGTGATCATACACCCTTTGCTCTGTCTCAGCAGTCTGGGATTTCTATGACATTGTGCATTCTCATCCTGGATGCTCTTGCAGGAAAAAGTGAGCACATCTGTACTTTCTAACTAGGATCAGCAGCTGACTGGGCAGTCAACTCTGTCAAGTTTCTGTATCAAGCTTCAGAGAAGGTACGCTAAGGAAAAAGACAAAATGAATAGCAGATGAAAAGAAAAGAAGGAAAAAACCAGGCATTTACCTTTCTGATAGAGTCATTTGCAATGAAGCACACTACAGAGATACTACAGTAGTAATCTGTTAGCCACAAGACCTCTGAATTGCAGGGATGCAAATTGCTGTGATTTTTGCTGGTCCCTGCCTAATGCAGGAAGAGAAAACATTTCAGAAATTATTCTGAACATTTCTTCTGCCTCTGAGACACTCAAAAGTCTGTAGTCATCTGACTGAATTGTACACACTGAAGCACTCAAATCAGCATATTCCTACCTTTAGGCTTCCACTAGAGAAAACTGAGGGAGACGGACACATCCGGGAAGCAATTCGGCTCACCTCAGACTTAAAATGTCATTTTAAAGGTCTTGATCTTTTTTTACATAGGAGGTTAGATGAAACCATACCAGGTTGTTTGGGGAGTTTTTTGGCTTAGTGGTTTCTTGGGTTTCTGTTCTTTGTTTTTTGGCTGTCTGGATAAGCACTTTGCTTCCAGATTTTTTTCATAAGTTAAAGTCTCGGACACTCTGTAAGCACAGAGAAGTTAAAGTATCAAAACTGCCTAAGGAGCAAACCATTGCAATATGATGGAGAAAGGGTAAAAAAAGGCTTCTGTTAGCAACCAACCTTGCAAAACAACACTGTCTGCAAACATTTTGCCTCACAGTCATATCTCCTCACCCAGGCATAATGGATAAGAAATCATTGTTCCTTATCAGGGTCATGGCATCTTTCTCTTCTAGTGACCTGTGCCTTTGTCATTCACACCTTCTAGTGTGAGCTGGCTCTTCAATTGTGCTGAAGATTTTGCCCACAGTTATCCTAAATTATTTGACCTGAAGAAGGATCAACTGTCTTCAAAACTACTAATGATTTTGTAAACACTTTAAGGTTATTTGCTTGAAGGTGGAACTATCAGACTTCAGCTTTAAAGCCATTTGCTCCTGCCAAATTAAAATAATGCACCTAAAGGACCTTTTCATTAAAGCACTGGAAACTAAAAGCTCCATTTAAGTGACATGTTTGACTCTCCCTCTCTTTTAAAGCTTCGATTTGTTGCTGATCTCTTCTCAACTCCCACTGTTTATTCTACTAAATATGGCATAGAGATAAAACTCCACTCCGTAGGCTTTTTTTCCCTAAGATTTCCACATGCAGCAGGAGGTAAACAGAGGAGTCAGATAAAAAGAATTACAATAGGATGTTATTTATACATTAGAATGTGTGGAAGAAGAGGGGAACAAGAAGAATACACTCAAAAGAAATAAAAATTGAGCCTGACAAGAAATACGTGAGTCTTTAACTGGTTTTGCCAATCTAAATGTTGGAGATAAGTTGCTCTTTCAAAGAAAAATGGTACTCAGAAACGTTTTTCTTTCACAATAAAATAAAATAATCTGTGGGACGTGAAAAGTTCTTGTGGAAAAGCATAGCTCAGGGTTTGTGAGACACGATCCCACTCGGGCGAGGAAGGGGGAAGCAGCTGAGCAGACACTAAGTGGGGGGAAGCATGTAGAAGCTTCAACACTCAAGTATCATAGAATCATAGAATGGTTTGGGTTGGAAGGGGCTTTTAAAGGTCATCCAGTCCAAATACTGAAGTGTCTATAATGATGTTATCAGGTTTTCATCCCATCCCTGGAGATATTCAAGGTCACACTCAACAGGGCTCTGGGCAACCTGATCTCGTGGAGGATGTCCCTGCTGACTGCAGAGGGGGTTGGACTGGATGACCTTCAGAGGTCACTTCCAACCCAGACTGTTCTGTCATTCTATGATTTTATGATTCTATGACTCCTTCTCCAATACCCCACTCACTGGAACACAGCTCTTAAATCTTAAGATCTTAAATCTTCAGGTCTTGCATCCACGGCAGCTTTCTTATGGCTAGGTATTGTTACATTTAATTCTGTGCTGTTATTATTCCTGCAAAATGGCTTTGGCACTCTGTTGGCCTGACTTCAGGGATTCCTGCTGTTCATTGGAGTGGGGAAGCCAGTAGCTGTCCATCTCTGTCTTGCCTGATCCATGAAAGCATGCATCATAACATCCCATTAGAAGAAAAAAAGAGCTCAGAATATTTTGAGAAGGAAGGTAATTAAGTGAGTTTCTTAAGTAATGGCTTGTGGTGTTTCCCTGTTTTGTATGAGTGTGCTCTGTCATCAAAGTGTCCTCTAAACATTAGAAATAGACACAAGCAATTAGTGTGTTATTTGTTATTGTTATAATTATCTGCCTGCAACTGCAGTTGTGAGGCAGCCTACAGGACCAATACAGCTGCACAGAGAATCTGGAGCCATTGATAGAATCATAGAATCAACAAGGGTGGAAACGTATTTAAGCAGGAATTAATGATCACCAAATTTAAACTGATTCATTAGGTACTGATCCATTTTACATATGAGCTGAAACTCAAGAATGAGGATGAGCTTCACAACTAAAATTCAGTCACATTAAGAATCACAGTTTCTTGTTTTATGGAACTTTTAGAGAACATTATTTTAAATATAAAGTTGCTCTATTCCCTCTTCTTTTCCTTCTTTTTTTTAAATTTATTTTCTTCTTTTTTAGCAGAGATGAAATTTCTCAAAGTCAGACATATCTCTGATTTTGATACCTTCATGCCTCCCTTGTATCCAAAACTCTGGTGTGGGAATCCTGGTCTCTGTGAGGCCAATGGGGAAAAAAATATCTTCATTTTCCTTAGGGTTCAAGTTTCACTTGATGTCTTCTGCCATGATACAGCTTTTTAATATAAACAAGTAAATGCCTTGTTAAGTAAATGAAGAAGTTAACCAATTACAAAACCTCTATTGCCAGCATTAACATTTTTTTATTATTATTTCATTTCAGTATTAGATTACATATGAGAAGCTTATTAAAAGAACATTACATTTGCAAAGTCAATGTCTGGAAAGTTGCTCAGTGCCAGGAAGAGGGCTGCATAAACAGATTCACTCATAAGTAAGACTACATTTTAATGCTGCATTCACTCAGAAATGTTTATAACTCTTGGAATTCCAAGTCCACCACAATCTTGGTTTACACAGGGCCTGTTTCTTTACAGAGGAAACTTTAAAATCTCTAGAATTATTCAAGTGCTTGCTGTTTTGAGCCTGCACTGAAATACTCTCCTAGAGTGATGGCTATGCCTCAGTCCCCTGACAAGAAGTGATCATGTCATTTTTTTCCCTGTGATTTTCTTCTCTCTTACATGTGGTTTATTGAAACTGCAAACTGTGTGGCAAGAACTGTGTTTGGCTGGGTGGGTGCAGGCTGTCTTTTAAATCCATAATTAGGGAGGCATTTCTAGGTACTGCTAAAATACAGAGGGATGAATAGAGAACAACTTGTTAACAGCAACACAGGTTTTCAAGATAAGAAGAAATGTGTCTTAAGCCTCAAGAACTGTGCTACAATTCATAGAGCTGTGTGGGACATGTTTAAGGACCTTATGACTTTTCATGACTTTCCTAGAAGTCACTTGGTACACCACAAACCTGAAGGTCTGCATCAGAAGATGAGGGTGCCATCAACACTTGCAGCCTTATAAAATCTGCTTCTGTGTCAGATCTCATAAACCAGAGGCTTAATCAAAACAACTGCACTAAACAACTATTCATTATTTTAATTCAGTTGGAAACATCTCAAAAGCCAGCAATGACACTGTGCATGCCTCTTTGTGCTAAAATAAATTGTTGGATACTTTTGCTGCCTTTCTCTGCGTGTACCTTTGGTAAAAATAGGATTTCCATGCAAACCTTCAAAGCCAAATTAAAATCCAGGATAGATTCAATGAGCAATTTAATTATCAGTGTTCTGTTCAACTAATTGTCTCATGGAGACAGCGTGCTTGGTAAGAAGAGACTGAAAAGAGATGAGGACACAGATAGCAGAGTCAATACATTCTACCAGCTCAGCACCCTGCCTGGATTTTTGGCACTTGACTCAGATTTTACTCAGAGTGGAGCCCTTTGCTAAACCTGGAAACCAGAATTAGGGCTGAAACACATCTCTGACAATTCAGAAAGGAAATATTTGTGTTCAATGGACAATTTGGAAATGTTTGTTGGACTACCTTTTCTAGAGCAATCTAGTGGAAGAAGGCAATGACCTGAGAGCTTGGCTAGAAATCTAATCTTTCAAGTTCATTTCTCTTTCTGCAGTGTCTGAATGAGGATGTGAAGCACCTGAAGGGATCAGCTCCCTGGTCGTTTTTGGGCACTTGTCTGTGGAGTTGGCTCCTGGCTATTTTGAGCAGATAAACAAACAAGCAAGTAGAGTGCTCAAGACTTAAAGTATCATTCCTGAGCCATTCTGTGTCTGACAATATATAGAGTTTGACATGAAGGCATTAGTGGATGGGCGCCTATAAACCATCACAGGAATTATTTGACCTAATTCTGCCACCAGATGAAAGAACCAAACAAAAGAACAATGTTCCTAGAATCCTTGAATGATTTAAGTTGGAAAAGATCTTTAAGATCATCAAGTCCAACTGTTAACCCAGCACTGCCAAGTCCACCACTAAATCATGTCCCTCATCATCGCATATACATGGCTTTTAAGTACCTACAGGGACTTACCACTGCCCTGGGCAGCCTGTTCCAGGGATGACAACTCTCTGGTGAAGTTATTTGTTTCTTTTCCCCAAATATCCAACCTAAACCCCCTGGAGCAACTTGAGGCCATTTCCTCTTGTCCTATCACTTGTTCCCTAGAGGGGACCAACACAAACCTGGCTCCAGCCTCCTTTCAGGGAGTTGTAAAGAGCTGCAAGGTCCCCCCTGAGCCTTCTTTTCTCCAGGCTAGACAACCCCAGCTCCCCCAGCTGCTCCTCACAAGGCCTGGTCTCCAGACACTCATACCATTGACTTCAGCCTATCCAATGGTCCAGCCTGTCCAGGTCTGTCTGTAGATACTTCCTACCTCCAAACAGATCAAGACTCCAGCCCAATGATGTATCATCTGCAGACTTACTGAGGGTGCCTCAGTCCTCTTGCCCAGATCGTGAATAAACAGAACTGGCCAATAATAAACAGAATATGAAACAAATAAACAAATATTAAATAAATAAACAGAATAGTAAATAAATAAACAGAATATTACATAAATAAGCAGAATACTAAACAGAACTGGCCCCAGTGCTGAGCCCTGGGGAACATCACTTGTGTCTGGCCACCAAGTAGATTTAGCTATTTAACTCCAATCACAACTTTTTGACCCCAGCCATGCAAGCAGTATTTTACCCTGTAAAAAGCACACCCAGCCAAGCCATGAGCAGCAGGAGAATGCTGTGGGAAACAATGTTAAAGGCTTTACTGAAGTCCAGACAGATACATCCACAGCCTTTCGCTCATCCACCAAATGGATCACCTTCCTCTGAGGCTGCTCCATTGATAGACTTCTCAGATAGAAAATGGGAGGCCTGATAAGACTTTGAGGATCTGTGTGATAGAGACAGAATTCTTCAGCATTTTTTACAGCATGAGAATTGTCGATGAGTAACATCTCCTGAGAGAAATTTGTCAGTAGCCAATTTTCTGCTTGGTAAAAAGATCAGGGAAAAAAAAATGGAAATTGTCAAAATATCCTATGTGAATTATTTATAAGACCTTTTTTTTTTTTTTTTGTTCTGTTTGGTGGTGGTGTTTAATTCACAACTTAAAGGAGAAAGAAGAAAATATTAAGAAAATCTAAACTTTCTTTTTGAGTTCACAGAAAAAGACTTTCATTGATACAACTTGGTGGGGTGGGGTTTCTTTTGTTTTCATTTCCTGGAATAATTGAGTATTCTTCTTTCTTTTATCCCTAATGAGCTTGGAAAAACGTTTAGCCTCATGAATTCTCCCAGGATCAGAAAATTCCTTGTCCTAGAAACCTGCAGATTAGAAGGCAGACAGGCTGAGGATGCTCTGTGAGGGGAGGCAGTGATATTTCTCAGTGTCAGAGTTTGTGTGTAACAAGGCAGAAAGTATGATAACAGCTGTATTTATTGGGCCTTCAGGCAGAGAGATAGATGTGGATAGATACAGGCAGTTATTACATTCTTTCCCAAATTTTGCCAAAAATATGATATTTTTTTATACAGCTTATTTTACAAAGAGCACAGGAAAAAAAAAAGATATGGTTCATACCCTGAAGAATTGGGACATTCATCTCAAACCACACTGAACAGGAAATTTTACATAAAGTAGCTCCAAGAGTTCAATCTCAAAGCAGCCTTGAGTAGTTTTGTTATGTTTTTTTGCATGTATTATTGGAAGGGAGATTTTCATCATCATCTTCTTTCTTAGGCTGGCAGTCACTGGCAAAGCTTCACCAAAGGGTTTGTTAGGGGGAATTTGCCTCAGGGAATGAGCACATAGAGGGCTGCACAGCCCTAATCTTTCAATCCCGAAACTAAAAAAAAAAAAAAAAACAAAACAAAACCAAAAAAAAACCCAAAAAAGGAGGAGTGGAACAAGTTATTTTTTGGGGAAAGGGAGGGGAGAGAAGGCAGGGCATGGGGCATGCTGCATAGATGCTAACATAGTATGCTATTTAGGATCCAGAAAGCTATTTTTATTCCTCTGTTCCTCCCCCACTCTTTACTGGAGCAGCTTTTCATACAACTGTTTTCTTGAGCTACAAAAATCCCATCTTCCTCTTATCCCCAAGAACATTATTTAATCAACTCCTTACAGCAACAACTCTTTACAGCAACATTCCTTCAGTATAATTCAAACAGACATTTTGTAATCCAAAACACACCAGAAATAAGGCTGCCTGTTCCCTTGCATTCAGGAGTCATCTTTTGTGTAATTATGGAGAAAAAACTGCTGGAAACAAATTGAAAAATGTAATAACCAGTTTGCTGCCCATGGTTTACATGAAGGGTACCCTGAGAACACCACAGCATCACTAATTATGATGATCCAAATCAAATTCTCTTTGCGGCTGGGCTTTATCTCGCTGCACCCAACTCTAGTCCTTGTCACTTCAGGGCAATGACAGCCAGCATCCTACAGCAGTATCCCTCTAACAGCCTCTCAGACTACAGAAGTTGTGGTGATCACCATGTTAGCTCAGCCTGTCATCAGCTGCCCACTCTACCACTGTGATTCAAAAGAATGGACTAGCTGTGATCTCTTACAGGAGAACACTACCCTGGGAGAACAGCTCTCCAGGTTGATATTACAAACTACTGTGTCATCTCCCTTCTAGATCTGCCATAGATGATAGGTGATGTGGTCAGGATGCAGGAGCTCCCCTGGCTCCTGTAAAGTTGAGCCTCCATACCCGTGTGCACCCCTGAAACACAGCAGCAATGTCTGGGCTGGCATGAGGATGCAGCTCAGAACTGCACCAGGACTTTCAGCGAGGCACAGAGAGCAGTGACTGCACACCTTGGCTCCCAGCTCTGACACTGCCTCTCAAGACTATTTGCTCCTTTAAGTTTCTTACTCCAGCTCACTCTGGAGAACACATTTTGCACTTGCAGCCCAGAGTTGCCCATGTCCTGGGCTGATCCCCAGCAGCGTGGGCAGCAGGAGGAGGGAGGGGATTCTGCCCCTCTGCTCTGCTGAGACCACACCTGCAGGGCTGGGTCCAGCACTGGAGTCCTCAACACAGGAGAGACAGGGACCTGTTGGAATGTGGCCAGAGGAGGCTATGGAAATGAAGGGACTGCGCTGGAGCCCCTTTGCTGTGAGGACAGGCTGAGAGATTTGAGATTTGGGATCCTGGAGAAAAGAAGTCTCCAGGGAGACTTTCTTGTGGCCTTTTAGTACTTAAGATGGGCTGGGGCAAGCATTTTAGCAGGGTCTGTCGTGGCAGGACAAAGGGTGATGGGTTTAAAGTAAAAGGGAGATTCAGACTAGACAGAAGGAAGAATTTTTTTACACTGAGGATGGTGAGACACTAGCACAGGTTGCCCAGAGGGGTGGTAGATGTCCCATCCCTGGAATCATGTTGGGTCATGTTGTCTGGGGCTCTGAGAAACCTGCTTTAGTTGATGTCCCTGTTGACTGATGTGTGTTGGACTAGATGACCTTGAAATGTCCCTTCCAGCCCAAACCATTCTGTGATTCTGTGATTTCCTTTATCCACTGTCCCTCAATTTATGCACTTTAGGCTCCCTTTTAAAGCATTTATTTAGGAATAGTGCACACAGCCAACTTCATTTTTAAAGAATAAAGGTTGCAAGACTTGGCCCAGAATATTTTTTCCTATCTAGGGCATTACTAAGCAAACACAGAACCTGCAAAATCATTTTCCAGCTTAGTCACCATGGTCTCAGGGTATGCTCATGTCAAAGTGGCATAAAATTACCATTATTCTAGAAGAAGACTTCTTATTTTCCAGGTTATTTCTTATCCATACATGTGTTCACATCTATGCAATGCAAAGGAACAGGATGAGTAGCATTTGAAGAAAAACACACTATTTTCAAACCAGATACCAGCTGTCAAGTTAGATAGAGAATATTGCATCAGAAATTTTACAGCCCAGTTCACAAAAATTTTATGTGTCTGTAATTCATGTCTTTGTGTGAAATGGTTGTTTGACTGTGCCACACATGGTGTGCTCAATAACTACATGCACAAAGACCAGCCAAGGATTGTCTTGGGTCAGAGGATGGTCAAATGCCTTCCAAAAAGGAAAGGAAAAAAAAAAAAAAAGAAGTAAAAATATGCAACTTTTTAACTGGAATTTAATTGAACTTCTCTATTAAATAAGGCACATGTACAAACACAGTTTTATGTCAGTGAGTGCCCCAGAGAGAAGTGAAATGGAACAACTGCCAGAAAAGTTAATTTTAAGACTCACAGATTTTAGGACTATTCTTCTTTTGCTCCCATGTTGTCTCTGGGACTCTCCAGCTCATCTAAAAAGCTTCTCCATTAAGCCCCAAACACAGCCTAAACTCTGTGGCAAATTTTTAGGAGGCTGTTGTTTAAAGCAGAGAATATTTATTTCTTAGTCAAACTGACAAAAAAGCAGCTGGCACAAACCCAAAGATGCCAACCTCAGGAAATCTCAGTCACTTTCTTTTTTGTTTTTGTTTTTGTTTTTGTGGGTGGTGGTGTGTGCATGTGTGGTGAAAAGATATTCTCATTGTAACACACAAATATGGAACAGGCTCTGATCCAGGAAATTCTATATTACTTCCTCTGACCTCCAAGGTTAGATGAGTCCTGGAACTCACATCTCAAATAGGTTCAACTTAATATCACAAAGACATTTTGAATGCGGTGGACAGGAAGTAAATTAATAATGAGAGGGTTTTGTGCTGAATGTGAGCTTTTCACTAGAACTGCAGCACACACTCAGAGCTACAATAAAAATGCTGTACCAACCTTTTTCTTTTTTTCATTTGCAACTGAATAATATTAATCTCATCTGAAAAGTAATGGTTCTAAGAAAACTGAGTGCAGTGCAAGCAGTCAGCATTTCCAAGCCTAGCTGCTCGCAGCAGCGCTGCATTTGGGGGGCAGTCTTTGTAGAATAAGATCCCAAGGATATTTTCTGAGGCCTGATAAAGGTGAGGCTAACAGATTTTGTGGGTGTTGATCACTTACCAGCTCAGCTTCACTGAAGATAAAGTTATTAACTTGCCTTCAAGTCAGCTTGAAACTAGCATCTCCAAAAGCCAGTTGACTTCTTAAGCATCAATACGCCAATATTAATTTTAATTTCAGACCCTCCAGCGTGCAAATAGTGGTTCACTTGACTCCTTCAAGTCTCACCATTGACCAGTCTTTGTGCCCAGCACCCCTGAATTTTCAGTTAGCCACTCAGAAATATCAACCTGTCATTGAGCCCTCAGGTATACAGCTAAGAAGCATCACCAAGATTAGAGAACACTTTATGGAAGACCAAAAGAAATTCTTTTTCTGGGAAGAGTTGTGCACTTCATTGTGATGCTAGGGTTGTAAACTCATGATGATGTTTTTGATGTTGGAAGTTTATTTCTCATTTGGGTGGCTGAACAGGACAAAGAGAGACAACTGGCAACATAACTTATTCTTTAGAGAGAGAACTCAGCTTCCACAGCTAAAATTTGTAAATGGAGACAGTCACATGCTCAGACCTGCTGAGGGCTAAGAACTGTGGGTCCAGTCCAGCAAAACTCATTATTTTCCTCTGGAAGAGGAGGCCTACTGACTGCTGTGACAACATGCATGTCTTTAAAGTGCTTTCCTGGAGAGCAGCCATAGTGTTCAGCATCTTACAGGAGCAGCATTCTCTTCTCTTCAGGAAGAGATCAAAAGCAACAAGATTCTGAATGTAAATCTTTATATCAGAGGGTGTCAAACTGGTGCAGACCCACTGATATGAACAGAACCCTCCTGACTGTTTTTTTTTTTTTTAGCAGCTGAGGGAGTAGCTCATTGCATTAACTCACTTTATGCTAAGGATCTATCCACCCCTAAGCTCAGTTAATTGGATGCAGAATACTCCATGAATTTGCTCTCTCTTTTCCCCTTTCTTCTTCTTTTTTTTCCTTTTTTTTTCTCTTTTTGGCAAAGTGCCCTTATTATTTTCTATCCTAAAGCATTAGAGGCTAATAAAGAGAGAAAATGGAGAAGGAGATGGAAAAGGAGTTTGTTTGTACTTCACTCTCCATTGGCCCATTATGTTTAAACCCATTATGTAGTTTACCTGATGCTGTGTTCAGAGCTGAACTGAATGCTGTAGTTCTTTGTGATGCTGACATTTTCTTAACACAATTTAAATTTAAACCCTGTATTAGTCCAGAGAAGGCTGAGCAGAAAACAATAGCAGCTCTGGGAGAGTAATTATTTGTCTTCCATTGTCTGGGATGTTAGAGCTTTTGATTAGTTACACTATACACTACTTAACAGCTAACCAGCCTCATCATGGTTAACAATATGTAAGATTTTCCCCTGTCCCAGCAGCACTCCAAGTACTCCTGAAATGTTGGCTGGGTCTTTAATCTCGTTATTCACAAATACCTCTAATTTTCTGGGGCGTGTGTGAAAACTACTGCACTGCCAGCAGCATAGAACACCACGCAGCAGGCTCTGCTGGGAAGGGATCTCTGTAAAACGGATGCATGAAGCTGTGGGTTGTAAGCCATTAAGCTTTCTCAGTACGCTTCTAACGAGCTTATGATAGCCTCACAAAATGACTGTTTTTACTGCAGCCTGGTAAATTACAGTATGTACAAATTAAATCAGTGGGACCCAATGCAAGCTGTTCCTCATCAGGTTCAACACTTCTTTTAAGAAGTGAAAAATTATGACATGCTAGAAGAGCTGTATGTTTCAGTCATGTCATATGCTGGAAGTGTAGTGTACTTAGCTAATTTCCACAATTATCTGTATAACACTTCTCATTGTGTCCTACAGACACCAAGTGCTGTGCCTTCATGCTTCAAAATGGGTGTTATAGAGCATGTGAACAACAGATTTGTCTCAGCTATTTAAAGTTAAACGCCAACAAAACAGCTCTGTGAGGCCTTGATCCTTCTCACTTGGAGGCCAGTGGCAAAATCCCAGCGGATTTTTTTTGATCGCTTATAGCCTTCGGTGTTACAATAAAACCACTTTTCACGTGCTGCTTCCTTGGCAGTCACAGGGCACTATTAAAAATGCTCACAGATGTTATTTCTACATCTTCATATATTCCCTCAGTTCTTTCCTCCACCAGTTTTATTTTGGTGCGACCTGAGCGGATTAGCTCCTGGTGTTCATCACTCCAAGTGACACCACTATGAAAGAAACCTTTTGGAGAACTGGTGTATGTGTTACATGAAAACATGACTCTCTCTTTGCTTCTCTTTGAATGCTATGGCATGAACAATATCAATTACAGTTAGCTAAACAGTCTGAACTGCATTAAAATGACTATTTAAGCAGCTCTGGAACTGAGATTGACTTGGTCTCGCCGAACCCAGAAGCAGCACAGCAGTTTACCTCCTCTGAAGACAGCTTTGTGTGTATTTTTAACTGAACAGTCCATGTCATCAAGACATAAATTCCTCAGACACTGTCTTAAGGTAGGTGCTGACATTAATGCTCTATAAACATGATGTATGCTTGTTAGGACTGTGCAAAAAACCTCCTGCAAGATGACTTTGACTACAGGATCTTGAAGCTAGGCAATAACCACCATATAGTCCTGTAAGAGGTGGTACAAGTTGGTGATTCAGAAAGTTTTTTTAATGTGTGACCCTCAGCAACATTTCCCAGTCCTTGGGGCTGGGTCTGTGCCTCAGCTCTGTCCCAGTACAGGCAGGGATGCAAACAGGCTGCAGAGCTTCTTCCCTTCAACACCAAGCTCTGCCTTTCACTCCTCACCCTGCTGCAGTTCAACTGGATGGCTGCTTATGGGAAAGGCAGAAGCAAGCTTCTAACAGAAGTCTCACCATCAGGAAGCCTTGTGTCTGGATTCCTACTGAAGAGTATGAAAATCAGCAAATATCCCCAAGGCTAAAATTTTAAGGGGTAGTGATGATGATCTTTAAGGTCACTTCCAAACCAAACCTTTCTACAATTCTATGAGGTGATGAGGTTGTGGAAGGAGGGCAGTATTAGCATCTGGCAGGCAGTAACATCTCTTTACCTACCTGAAACAATGAAAATTCAACACTTAATAAAACAGTAATGCTTTTTTTGGGCCTTCCAGTTTTCAAGATTTCTGCTTCCCCTTTTCAAGCTTTCCCTAAAAGCTCTGCAGTTAGAACTCAGCTTTGAGAAGCTGTCGTATTCACACAGTCTTCCTGTTCAAGGATCAAGAAATGCACCAAACAGCACAAGTCACAGAAATTATCCTTAAATCTGTCTGAAATGAAAAATCAAAATACACTGGAAAGAGATAGCATCTAGACTGTGATGCTTGATTAAAGGACTACAGACTGCAATGAAAGGGAAAGATAAAACGAAAAGAGTTCCTACATTGCCATATCCCAGCAACACTCAAAATTAAAACATGCATGCCAAGATGGGAGGCTGTTAGGAAAACTTAATTCTGTAAACAAAAAAAACAACTAAAAAAACCAGCAACAAAACCAACGAAACCCCACGAAAAACCAAAACCCCAGCCCAAAAAAACCAAAGCCAGAGTAATTCTAATACTATATAAAAGCTAAATTAACTAATGAAATGAAGGTGATTTTGTGAGCAGTTCAAAAAGCCTGGCATGATGTCACTTTCCTCCTCCTGGAGAAATGACAGCACTTTAGAGCACCTGTATTGCAGATGGCAGGGAGTATTTGGGGCAGCCTTCTAGCATCTAAGGTATGAAGCCAGCAGGATATATTAGGCTTGTTTATTTTTCATTCACTTATTGATCAGAATACAAGCAACAACATTGGCATATCAACCACTGCGTGACTGTTTGATGTATTCATGCAAATTCTCACACATATATGCAGCAAATAAAGGAACTTTTCTCCTCATGCTGCTCATACATGTCTATCCCATTACTACAGGGCTGTGCCTGCCATTAACTGACCTCTGAGGCGTGCTGTCCACTACCACATATACTGATGTTATGTCATTATGAACAGATAATTCAGCCTGTCTGCTTTCCTGCTTTTCCCTCCCTCCCTCCCTTCCTTCCTTCCTCCCTTCCTTTCTCCCTTCCTTCTTTCCTTCCTTCCTTCCTCCCTTCCTTCCTCCCTCCCTCCCTTCCTTCCTTGCTCCCTCCCTCCCTCCCTCCCTTCCTTCCTTCCTTTCTCTCTTCCTTCTTTCCTTTCTTTCTTCCTTCCTTTCTTCCTTGGCAGTGTTTTCAAACCTGGCATCACATACCATGCATATGTGAAACATCAGAGATGATTAGTACAGACAGGAGATCGGAAAACCATGAAGCACTTTTGAAACCCTGATAGGAAGTGACTCTTCCTGCTTGGTGATTTATTGATGCTGACAACATTCGTTCTTTTCTCATTTGAAAAAAAACAACTGAGAGTACCTTGGTACTAGACAAAATACTGAAGCCAAGTAAATAATGGAGGAAAAAACCAAACCAGCAACCAAACCCTCTGCAGGATTGAATGTCCCTGCTCCTGAAAGAACCTGCCTGTGTGGCTTAAAAATAATAATGATATTGGTAAAAAAAGAAAACCAGAAAAAAATAAAAGGTTAAAAATGAAAATCTTTCAGAGATGCTTTACAAGCATCCAGTATAATTTTCAGATGCTTACCAAGATCCAGCCCAGAAGCTATTTTGTTTCTTTAGAATCAATGCCAGTATTATTCAGCCTCTGTTAAGTCAAGGTCTGGGAATAACACCACCTTTTCAAGAGCTGTCTTCCAATAGTCATACCCCAATAAAATGACTAATGAGGCCATTTGACTTTAAAGTGTCCGGAGAAGGCTGAACACAAGAAGTAGTAATTTTAAAGGTGAAATTTTCTTAGATATTTTCTTTTAAAGGGTGTAAGATAATTGTTTGGTGGGTTTTTTTTTAATTAGCCCACATGCAGACCTGTTTAAGTCCTCTTAACACACACAAAAAAATGTAACTAACATATCTGTTGGATTGTGAAAGCCACCAAGAAACAAGATTTCCACACTCCCAGTTTACTGTGGGAAGTGCATCCATGAGAAAAAAGCAGACAGGAGAATGATGTTATTTTAGCCCATAAAAAAGATTAAGAATGAGCATTGTGGACTAAAGAAAAATAATAAAATAAAAATTTCACTTTAACTTCCTTCCAGGGTGTAGCAGAGAGCAAGAAGATCTCCTTTCAGCCTCCTTTTCTTCAGGCTAAACAACACCAGCTATCTCAGCTGCTCCTCCCAAGGTTTGTGCTCCAGACCCCTTCACTATTCTTTTTGCCTTTCTCTGGGCACACCTCAGCAACTCAATATCTTTCTTGCAGTGAGGGGCCCAAAACTGAGCCCAGTGCCCAAGGTGTGGCCTCACCTTGAGAAGAGAGAGACAATAACTGCCCTAACCCAACTGGCCACACTATTTCTGACATGCCCGTGCATCTGTCATGGCCAGGGATCCAGCTAATTTCATCTTTATTTAATGACATGTATAGTCCAGGATACACAAATCTCTTGTGCCTGTTCTTAGCAATGCTTTTTACTTTCTGAGATATATGCAGGTATAGGTTGATTTGAACTACTGAGATCATAAAATCATTGCTGAGGAACAATCTATCTTAGTTGTGATTAAATGCCACGTTATCAAATCTCAAAATCCCCAGATTTTTAACTGCAAGACAGTGCTTTGCAATGGTCAAAATTAAGCTAAGAAGCAAGAGTATTCACTTTTCAGGATAGCTTTGAAGCTGACTCTTCCCTTTAGGAAAGTACTTAGCCACTTTATAACATTTCCCCCATATCTGATAGCGATTTCATGCTGATTTCCCAGCAGTGTAATTCCATTTACTTCAGTAGAAGGCTTTGTGATTTACTCTAGCACAAATGAAAATACAATCAGGTTCCTCATTTTAAAGATGGAAATCATAGTTATCATTTTCCCTTTGTGTATTGTAAGGATTAATTAGTACTAGTCTGTGCTCATGAGGTGTTTTAAAAATAATAAGTAGTGGTAACTATGATAAATATTATTCCTTTTGTGCTGAGACTTCATGCTGACTTGCAAAAATATTTCAAAGTTAGGTCAGTGCAGCAGTAATTTGAATAGGTGAAAGTCTGACTTCTTGATAATGGAGACTTACAACCCTGTGAGATTTTTTTTTCCAACCCTGAAATAATATTAATTATAATAATTCATTCTTTACATCATATTCAATCCTTCTTCCTCTTTAAGGAGTTAATAATAAATCTGTTTTAAACAACTGAAATACATCTGAGTAAGAAATAGCCATACACCTTAAGATAACCTCCTCTGCCTGAATTCAAAGGCAGGTTTTATTCCATTCTGGCAAAGTAAAGAGGCCTAAAATTGTGAATTATTAATGCCTCCATCCATTTTAAATTCTCTTTAGAAAAAGAGATAAAAGAAGCCTTGGTGTAAATGACAATTAGATCTACCATCTACGTAAGATCATAACATTATCAAGTGGTAGTAATCTTAGGGGGGAAAAAAAAGCAATTAAGAACTTTGGAAAGAAATAGCTAAAGGAGAGATGTTATCAATTAATCTGCTAATTTGCTTTAAAGAAAGAATTGTCTGTCTACATGTCTTTGGAGCTGGGATGGGTGGGGAACATGAAAACCTGCCAGAGTGTCACACAAAATACTGAAAATAAGGATTTTTTACTATGAAGGGTCTTTTAAGGATTTTAAATTTGACTATCCCAATTTAACATACTGCAAGTGAATATTAGAAGTCATGAAGGACAGGACTGATTAAACTTGGTGGTGTTCAAACAAGATGGCAAACAAGCCTGAAACACCTGCAGATGACCTGCCCAAAAGGAAGCTCAACCCAGTGCACATCACTCATCTGCCTGCTTTAACTGATTTTTCCCTGAGTTAAACCAATCAGAGAGGCAACATGCAACTGTGCATGAGCAACATCACAGCTTGTGACTACAAGTTAGCCACTGCCTCCAAAAATCAAGCACTGGAGGTGCTGCAGCAGAGAGAAATCTGAAATCCCAGTCTTGAAGACCACTGTATGTTAGCAGGGATTTTTTACTGTTAGAATCCGGGATTCTAACAGGAATACAGATTCCTGTAATAGCAAAATGCATGGATATTTGGGAAGCTATCAACAGACCCTGTGCTGTTTTGCAGTGTACTGTTGCCAGGGCTCTGCTTGTTGCTGGGAAGGCACTTAGGTAACTGCATGTTCTTCTTTCATGGTTGTCACATATGGATTTCATCATAGAAGAGAACAAACTGACCACCAGCTGTGGTTACCTTAGGACAGGTGAGAGAGAAGGCAAGCAAGAGAGAATGACCAAATCTATGCAGTAAGAAAACTTCAGTAGAATACTGGGTTAAATCACACACACACAAAAGTATCTCTAAGAACATAAATCTCTGAGTTGCTCAATGCAATTTTTCATTCTTGTTGCTGTTATTATCACTCTGTTCTTAACATGATAACATTTTATTAAGTGGTAGTTCAGTGTTACTAAGTATTTAATAAAGTGAAGGTACTTGCTAAAGTGAATAGATCTATTGCAACCAGTTTTATTAACTGACCTGTGTCAGGTAGCTATAAGTGAAAAAGAGACCTAACATATAGCTCTTTAGCTTTTATATGTCAGTAATAGACTGATACAACATCGTAACACTTCACAATTGTCTTATTAACTCCTATGCTGAACTCTACCCTGGCCCATAAATAAAACAGGCATTGCCCCTGATACATAAGAGGATTGAGTTGAACAGTATTATCAAACTGAGTAAGGAAAAAACCCTAAGAATAAGGAAAGAAAAAGAAAAAGCAAACAAATTAAAATAACATGATACACTGATTTATATGACATGTTAATCATCTATTATTTATCCTAAGTGCTTTTTGAGTTCTCATCTAATTTCACTGTAACATCACAGATAGACTGTAGTCACCTTTTCCTGACTGTTAATAATTGATAAGCAATATTTAGCTTGCAAATAGGAAGCTGATGCCTACTCTTTGGAAAGCCATGCATTGTGATGGCTTCTCCCCTTGGGTGAAATCTGCTCCACCTGCATAAAATCATTCTATAAGACAGTGAGGGCTTTGGGAAGCAGGATCCTTCCAACCAATATCTACACTCCTCACAGCTGATCCTTACGTTTTGTTCCTGGCTTACATTCCTCACAGCTTTTGACACCCACTTACAGAAAAAGAGGCTTTTCTGTGCACATTTCTGGGTTGGCTCACCCTTTTGGCTACCAAGGCCCTAGACAAGCCCTGAACGCTGCAAAGAAAACTGTGCTTGTCTAGGATAGACTCCTCTACAAGTGCTCGTAAAGAAGGATGCCCACAGCACTGCCAATCATTCTGGGAATCACACTGAGGATTTCTGAGGAGGATTCTGGAATACCTAGTGAGGAGAACTTGGAGTCAATAAAGAGCCGTGCAGATTCCCATCAGGTAAGGGTACAGCAGGGAGATCAGGTGATGCAGGGTGAATATTCACACCAAGGACATGTGAGCAGTACATTTTATCCTTACATTTGCCTTTACAAACTCACAGTTCCTTGACTGAATGAGGATGCATCACATTGTAACTTCTGTTTCGCATGAGACACGTTTTCACACCTTTGACAAACTGGATTTCATTAATTCTAACCTTGCCACCCAGAGATGTTCTTGGTTTCTTTGCTTTCATATTCTAGGTATCAAGGAAAGTATAATTGCAAAAGCCTTTATACCAATTTATCACAGTAATCTGCTGTTAAAGTTGTAGATAATTATATGGCTTGTCCTGCTCTGCCTTTATTTCAGCAACTACATAAAAAAAAAAAATCCCAAGGAATAAAATTTGCAACACAGCAAAACTTTCTGACTTCCCAGCTGATCTATAATGATTTGTGCTACAGAATCCCATTTGTGATACAGTGTGGTAGTAATTTTTTTATTTTAATCCCATTTGCCATATATGACAATGACTACTCAGCTTCACGCTTTTGCTGTCTTCTTCTAATTCCTTTAATTCACCTGACTTGGTGGTAAAAATTTATACAGGCTTTGTTTATATGTCTCAGTGAAGAACTCCTGATCATAAATCTCTTTCCCCCCCTTGTGTGGATTTGCTTTTAGAGTTTTCCACATTGTCTGTGTTTTACTTGAATCATGCATTTACTGACAACACATGGATTAGATGGCATATTTATTAATTTCTTTTTATTCTCAAAGAGAGGGAATTGTTCCCTAATTCTGAAGCAGTTGCCTCAGTTTAGGAAGCCTGTTTTAATATTTTACTGACACCATTAGAGAACATCTATCAATTAGTCTTTCATCACAATTGCCCCCCTAGTAAATAATCAGCATATTTAGTAATCATGTGTCCAAACCATTTGATTCAAAGTGTTCATTGTTGCCTCCAAACATGAAAATAATGTCATTTCCCAACACTTGAGCTGCTACCATAATGGACCCAAACCACCTTAATTTAGTTGTCTAAGTATTCCCATTCAAATCATTTTATCAGTAACGGCTGCAAATGAACCATGAAATTTAGCTCTTTTCTAGTCAAGTACAATCTAGTGGAATATCTCATGCAGCTTTAGAACTTGACACAGAATTTTCTGATCCAGTTTAAGTTGATTTGGAAGGTACATGTCAACCTGACAAAGATTTGGGGTGAATTCCTATTAATACAGATTAAAATTAAGACAGGAAATGTTGTTCAGGTCTATGGAGATTCAGATAGTTGCCAGAGGACTGAAATGGTCTCCTGTTTCCATACAGACTATTACAAACCTTGAGTTTTCTAAATGAAACAGTTTAGACAGTTGTAAGGTAAAGGTGAGAAATAATGGAGCATCCTAGGCCACACAACAATTCTAATGACTATTTCTGAGACAATATTTAATAAAAGTGGTTTATTCTTCCTTTAAATGTTATGGAGCTTAGTGAGGATAGAATTAATTTTGGTCTCATTTATGTATCAAAACACAATATCTGCTGCTTACAAATTTATATATGCCAGCAATTACTACATGTAATTACAACCAAAACACCATAATATGGACAATTTGATTATACAAATTTGATTAATTCTCATTAAATAGATGGATGGCAGGGAGGGGAGGAGTCAGAACTAGTCAGTGTCAAAATTACAGTACATATTGGATCAATTTCTTCACGAGGTATTAACTTCAATTGCAATATTAAAAGAAGTTATTTTAACCTTATTTTTATGGTCTACCATGGGATATTTTATTTCTTTCATCATGGATAATGAACAGAATAACTCTGTGTGAGCAAAACCAGCCCTCTCCATGCCATTGACACATTTCTGGTGTTTTACACAAAGCCTATGATAAAACAACTTTACCAAGGTGTTAAGTTGTGCCTCTTTATAGTGGAAAATCCCACAGTTAGAGTGGCCTGGACAACCTCAGCTCAGTTTTCAGTGTTATTAGTTGTCTTCATTAACATATCCCATCTCTCATCCCATGACCAGCCACTATATAAGCTTTCCACAAGACCCTTACCCTATTCTCTACCTAGGCTGGGCAGTGCTCATTTAATAAGTAGCATTCCATGTTTATTTGTCTGTTTCTTGCTTTTCACCAAGAGGCCCTATGTAATGCATATACTGAGTAAACCAAGCACTAAGAAATGGTTCTCCTTTCCCTTGGGGGCATTACTGTAGCAATCCTTCTGTACCATTGAAATCCCTCACAAATATGAATCCATTTATCAGCACAAAAGCCCTGTTCAGAAGAGAGAGGTTATGCAAGAAGCAGTTTACTGGTGGGAATTTGAGGCACACAAGGTTAAAGTCAACAGTTTGACCTAAATTTGGACTAATCTTTAAATGATCTGTTTTTCATAACAAGTAACACCATGTAGAACCATCCACAGCTGGTCACAACTTCTGTCAACTTCATTCACAGACAGCAGTATAACATAGTTCTTGAAGCAAATATTTGCATAGCAGGGGTTAGATTTCTGGCACCCACATGCAGATCCCAAGAGTTCAGAAAGACAGGCCTGAAAGGAAGGTTCATACAGGAAACACAATATTCACTTCTTGTGAGAGTGGCTGGACAAAAGAATGAGGCAAAACTGTCCCGGAAGGTTTCCAAATAGCAAAGAGGGCTCACCTCACCAAGAGAGTGACCAACATGAACATTGTCATGACTTCTTGGTATGAGTAGGATGACAAACAAGCTTGCACTAAAGAGGGTAGGTGTTGGACCATTGGCTGTTTGAGGACTTTAGATGGGCTCCAGCCAGAGAGAGAAAGGGAGAAGCAGTATGGAAACACCAAGACCATGAAGGAGTCTGGTAATTTTTAGTGCATCTCAGATTTGGTCATTTGATCTGTGCATTGAGGCTTTTTTATGCTTAACAATCTAATTAGACAAAGAACACCACACTGTCCAATTCTACACTTATTCCAGCAAGAGTACAATAGCTTCTCTTTTCTCATTTTCCTGCTTTGTACAGCATAAAAAAATATAAACCAAACACTGTCTCTGTTCATAGATCCCTTTGTTTCATCTTTCCTTTCTTTGGTGCTGCTTATTCCTTCCTCTGTTGCATACACACGTTTGGTTAATTTATCCAATTTAGGATCCATTGCATCTCCCTTTCGTTCAAGTCTCTCCCATGCTGTGAAGAATGACTGTCCAGACCCATTTTATTTCTCTAAATATTGCTGCAATATCTGCAGGAGCTTCTTTTTCCCTAAAGGGCACTAAGACAGATGCTGTGTTTTCCATAATGTCTGTAAATTCTCCTGAGCAGCCTTTGTTGGGCTTCTGTAGACTACATGACACTCTAAACTGTTATTGCCCTTACTGATCTGTTGCTCTACAGTGATCTTTTGCTCATCTTTCACCAATGTTGGCAAAAAGTCCCAAAGAGAAAGTACTAAATTTGAATATTTGACCAGTTGCAATTGGTCTAAAGCAACAGGGGACAACACTTATGAAAGTATTTTAGCATCCACCTCCAATACAATTCAAAACCAAGTCTACAGAGGTAGCAGATGGAGTTTGGTGAGCACCTAAGTCTTGAGAGAACATTAAAAACATGTTCTTCAAAGGCAAGGTTGGATCAGTTATTTTGTGTCAAGTCTCACTGAGCAGAAAGCAGCATCCTGCTCTTTCCTTTTGCCAGGCAGCCAAGCACTGTATGTTGAATTCACAGCTGACTGGATGATGGCTCTTGAACTCCTTGGGGGAGACAGGCTCGGACTGTGGCAAAGTCCAGATCAAATCTTCTAGCAACTCATGTCTGAACTGGAATTTGCCATTTTAGTAGCATTCCATTAATGCACACTCAGTCTATACCTAATATTGATACTGTCAGAAGTGACAATAGCTCCTTCTTATTCTTCTTCTTCTTCTTCTTCTTATTATTATTATTATTATTATATTTTATTTCAAGTTGGTAAGACCCAAACGAGGAAGAATTGAGAATTTTAATCAGGATTTTTTCATCAACAATTTAAATTAAACATAATTATATTTATCTCAGGTAATGGTATCAGTTGAATATTTTTTGACACTTTCTCTCTTTGAGCAGTGTTTTTTCCAATTCCCAGTGGGTCACTTTCTACTTCAAAAATGTGATGCTTTTGCTGCAATTTAAGAAGAAAGAAGATGATTAAATAGGCAGAGATTCAGATAGTAATGGTCAAGTCTGAGTCTACAGAAGAGAGGAAAAAGTGAGATAGCAATACATATCCTCAATCTGCTTTTGCCACTGGTTATTTGGGATTTTAGGGCATTTATCCACCACTTTTCAAGTATCAGGTTATCTTCAGAAAACAAATTACTTTCTATACTCATTTTACTTAAATTATTCCACTACTTATTTCTTGGAGTGTTGGCTTGACCTTGATTAAAATGAGTAGATGATTACCAGGATTAAAACCCAACTGGTATGCTATGCTAGCCATGCTCACTTCAGGATGCCCATTCTAAGCCTTCTGAAAGAGGCTTTCAATATACTAAATATCTATCCTGTGGAATCAGGTTAATTTTAGCTTCTTTCAAAAACTGAGGCACAAAAGCATTAGATGCTGTTGTAAATGTTGGCTCTATGGCATGTGTGTATTTACCTGCATGTATGAGTATGTTATTGTCAAAGTTACACAGTTAAAACTTCTCTGAATAATTTAATTTCCTCTAGCTTCCTTTGTCACATGCAATAGTATGGACTTAGCAGGTAATTAAACACAGGGTGACATTTTGGTTATACAAAAATATTGTTTGTCAGATAAGTTATCCACGGGATTTCAAGAAATGTTTATTCTTTGCCTAGGTATCTAATTAAATAGGTGATAAATTTCATTAGAAAGATTCATGAAACACTTTTTTTTTTTTATTATTAATCTAAAACCTGGTCATTTTTAACACTTCCAAAATAAATCCTTATTTCAGTAACTATATTTAAAGTGTGACTTGAATTCCCTGGAGTTCACCTCAGAGTTTTTTTTATTATTATTATTTTATTTTTACTCCAGGCTAATAAACTAAGAGGCATAGCAGTCATACCAGTAAAACCCCAAGCAAGCTGTCCTATATCATACTTCACACTTCATCAAGATTCTTCCCTGTGTAGTAATACTATTCATAGGGGTTTATATTTGTTTGTTTTGTTTCTATGGTTATTTTTTCCACTTACCTTAGGAAGTGTGATTGGTTTTTCTCAGCTTCCAATCTCCACTAGAACATTTTAAGTTGTCCAGAAAATCACTTAAAGCTCTTACTGGTCAAACAGAGCTGAGTGAACAGACATGTGATTTATCTACATCTGCCTGAATGAGGTGAAAACAGTCTTTCAGGGAGAAAAATACACAAGTGTTTCACCTCCTGAAACTTCTTTTTAAATGGATTGGTTATTTCCTTTATAAATGGCATACATTTAACATTGTAGGCACCACAACTGTCCTTAAAAATGTATTATCTTGCATCATTTTACAGAAAGTAACTACACAGAAAAATCTCACATTTAAGAACTTATTCTTCTACCTGTCCCATGTCCCAGTTCAAGCTAGACTTTGGTAGGAAAAACCTACAAAGGCAGAGGGGTCTCACAGCACTGTAGGACTCACAAATAAGCAGCAAATTGGGTTCCAAAATTATGAACTCAACACAATGCTTGAGAAAATGCCTTTACAGCAGAGTCCCTTTCACAGCTTAAAAAAAACCTGGAAACTTGAACTATTCCAGCCAAAATAATCTGTCACACGAGGATCATGACAATGGCTCAAGTAACAAGGATGCCTTAGGGATGAGGAGGACAAAACTGGGTCTTGGCTCTTAACTAACAAGGAAATCATGGTCCTTGCAGGCAAGCTGGGATTTTAGTCTTCAGTATACCACCAAATAAGCCCCATGTGCATAGGTACCACGTGGTGAAGGCTGTTCAGTCACAGTGAAGCAGTGGACACAGTTTTGTCCACCATCTCAGATTTCTCAGGTGTTTAATCTTAAGTGTATCTCCTGGCATGCCTTTGGACTAAGCCAACTTATTCCCCATGAGGGTGTTCTGTGCAGTACCACAGATCTGGGCTCTTCCTGTTTGAAAGAGAAGGCAAACTAAGCATGAAGAAACAGGCTGTGGAGCAAGGCAGAAGTCATCTATACTGCTGAGAAACAGATATGGAGTCATGGATACCAAAGATCTTTTGGTTTTGCCAAGTCACTTTTTTTCTCAGTGGGTTTTGTCCATTCCTGAATTGATAAGGAATCAAATCTTTATTAAGAAATTAGTTAAAATCTTCCTCCCAGGTAGACATCAAATATACTTTGAGACTGCCACCACATGGACAATCAGAAAGATACAGAGAAGCTAACAGCAGAAAACTTGGTGAATTCCTTGATGAAGGCAACGCCACGCTGGAAATACTCTTTGCAGAAGATAGCTCAGAGAAGGAAGATCCATCTGAAATAAATGCCATTCATGTACAAGACCAAATGGGTAAGCTGGAAGTCAGTGAGTCACCTACTCCAGGTGGCATTCACCCAAGGCTGACCACCATGGGAAACTGCAGAAGTGCCACCTCTGCATGTGACCATAGGGTTACCAAGCAGGCCCTGTGCCATGTGGCAGGTGAATCGCCAACATAAGTTCCTGTGCTGGTTTGGGGCCAGACAGATCGTCTCTTGCCCCGAAAGGGACAAAAGAATGAGACTCACACAAACGGATTGGAGAGTGATGGAAAGTTTAAATGGAAAAGCAATTGGTGAAGCTACAGAGAACTACAAGCTACAAAGCATAGTGAGAAAGAGTATCCCAAAGCGTACAGAACCCCTCACAGAATTCCCAAAAGCTTCCCAATCCTTCCCTTCTTCCCACCTGAGGGTAAACCCAAACCCCCCAGGGCTCTTTCTTCCCCCTCCCGCTGCTAGGCAAGTCTCAGGCTGGCCAGGTCTGAGACTGCCCCCCCCTCCATTCTCCTCCTGGCATTAGGCCTAGACAGGCCTAAGAGGCCTTGAGGATACTCCCCCGGCATTACCCGATAAGAGAGGACATCTCCCGTGGGAGCAGAGAGGGAAGAAAGAGGAAGAGAATGACTTTGCAGATGGCCTTATAGGGTGCAGGATTTATGGGTAGAAATACGTCGTTTCCTGTGTCCACCCCTGTGGGTGGGCACCCAGGACACCAGAGGTGTATCTCATGCGGCAGTGGCAGGGGGCACCCAGCCTAAACTGCCACAGTTCCTTACAGATGAAGGCCCAGGAGGGGATCCTGGACACAGCAAACTGCAGTGGTATCTACCTTACAGAGGAGATCAGTGCCACTACAGCTTTCCACCTAAAGGAAAGCTTGTGTGAACATAACATCTCCACGTTTCCAGATGAGCCTAAGCTCTCTTGGGAAGTCAGTTGCTGTGACAATGTCAGGAAGTTCCATAAGGACTTCATAAAGCTGAAAGTGAGAAAAAGGCACTTCAGATGAGTGTCAAGGTAGATAAAAACACCAAGGGAGAGCAATCCAAACTGCTCATACTAAACTGCAGCACCCAGAACACCAAGTTGGGAAAGAGATCTCTGTCATCCCTGACAGGTCCCTGCAATCATTGGGTTAATGCACAGGAGCAGCCAAACAAGACAGCGAGGTGTTTGCATCATCCAGAAGGATCTTGATGAGAACACAGAATTTTGCTACTAGATAGCAATTCAATGAACCCATATCTCAAGGACAAAGTACACTTCTGGTTCCTGTATCACAGGAAAGGGAGAAGGTGTCAAATAAAATGGCAAGGGTGCAGAGCAGCTTCCCTCCTGCACAAGGGCCAGAGCAGTTCAATTTGGTAACAAGATGGAAGAACGTGAATGAGGTTCACTAAATCCTAAAAGCAGTGCATAGTCTGAATGTGGAGCTGTTCAGCAATAGGAGAACAAGAGAACAAGTAAAGCAAGCAGAAGATCCATTTAAAGCAGTTTATAAAAGAGCTTCCTTACACAGGAGGTGTGGAATTTACTACCAGAGAACATTGTGGAAACAGAAAGTGTCAGCAGGATCAAAAGGGGATTAGGAAAAGTAATAGGCAACAGCTTCAGGACTTGGTGGAGTGCGCTGGGGCCTGAGGACAGGGAGGAGGGAGCAGTGCTGTGCACCTATGTTTCATTTCAACATGAAACCAAAATACTGTCAAAGTCCATTCACATGGATATGCACACTGGGGAACCAGAAAATGCTCCCAGCTTCCCTTCCCCACAGGGAGCTTAAGTAACTTTCTCTCAGATGTTCAAGAGCGTTGCAGCAGATTTAATCAAAATATCTCCTGCATGTGCACACATGAAGGCTTGCTTAAATCAGTTATCCACTGGGGACTTTTAAGCTTGGGCCATGCCTCCTTTCTTTCTTGAGAAAAGTTAATTCTGCAAGAAACTCCTTACTGCAGTCCTTTCTATACAAGTGACAGGCAGTATAATGTTAAGTGTAAATATTATTGAATAAAGCACATTCCCATTACTCTCCAGCAGTACTTTCAGTGATCATTAGTCATTCATTGACTAATAACATTTCCAACATGCCAACCGTTTCATCAAGAGGACATTTTTAATAAACTTTCCATTCTTGCCCTATAAACAAATTTTTAAAGTTGTAATAAACCAAGAATTATGGCTACTTTGGTGTTTATAATGTGAAGCTCTGAATTTCCATGGATCTTTGATGGTGCTCAAAATAAAGCTAAATTGTAACACCCATGGGAGAGTCAGAGATCAAACAGTCTGTGACTCTGACAGCTCTGTGCCATGTACCTATTTCATCTGTCCAATTCCTTTCAAGCCCCTCTAACACTGGCCTTTGATGAAGCCATCTCTAACTCTGCCTTATTGCTTAGCTTCAAACAACATGGGAAGAAACTACCTCTAGACCCAGCACTATTTTAACACTTTTGCAGTATAAAAATCAGGAGTTTTGCTAGAGGTAAAACAAAGTAGAAAATAAAGGACCTCCAGACAGAACCTGAGGTTGGCTTTGAGCTTGGAGTGATGATATTCGTCCCATGAGATACTACTCACATAATTAGCACTGTTGACTCTTTCCACTGCAAGACTTTGGAAAGAAGGGACAAAGCATGAACTTTGGAGAAGGGTATTTATGTATTCAACCTCATCAACAGCCTCCTTGTTGCACACCAGTTGGGGGTTTTGTGCCTGCAGTGTTTATGTTCTTATCTAGAATGATGGCTTTCATACACTCTTTATGGTGACCAGTGATAATGAGAATTATTTTTGTCTAACAAACCTAGAGAGGACTGAGTGTTCCTTTGTGCTCAGTGCTGTGCAAACAGGATAGTCAATGCCTTGAAGAATTAGGTCATGTACAACAGGCAGATAAAATTTATGCTACAAAAAATTGCCTTAAAAATAAATGAAAGAAAATGGATAATCACATGTTATAAAATGGAGTTTCTTACATATAATTACATTAGCTGACAGAACAGACTTGGTTAGTCAAGCCTCCAGAATTTCCTTGATAGCAAGTTGACATTCATGGATTTGTCAGTGGACAATCATGGATATGCAAGGGGAATTTGCCTTCAATTTCCTGCATTAGAAAGTGATAATACAAGACATTTCATCAAAGCACAGGTAACCTGCAGCTGTCCTCAGTTTGCTGGGTTCAGTTTTGGGTCCCTCACTTCAAGAAAGGCATTGATGTGCTGGAGCAGGTCCAAAGAAAGGCAATGAAGCTGGTGATGGGTCTAAGGCACAAGTATTGTGAGGAGCTGCTGAGGGAATTGGGGTTGTTTAGTCAGGACAAGAGGCTCAGGAGAGACCTTCTCACTCTCTACAACTCCCTGAAAGCAGGTTGGCACCAGCTGGGGATCAATCTCTTCTTCCTAGTAACAAGTTATAGGACAAGAAGAAACGGCCTTAAATTGCACCAGGGTTGAACATGAAGAAAACTTTCTTCCCTGAAAGAATTATAAAGCCCTGTCCTGTAGCACACATTTATGCAACTTCTAAATTGTTCCAGGGATGGGGACTTCACCATTGCCCTAGTTCTTGGTGAACATTCATACTATAGCCTTGAACAAAGAGGGCTACTTTTCCTTTCAACTTATTTGGCACCATGTCCTCACTTAGCCAAACTGCACTAGACTTGCCTAGTGCACTCCATGAAGTTCAAAAATAATCATTTTCTGAGGTCTTCTCTTCTATTGTATCTGATAAATTGAAGTTTAGAGAGTTTGCACATTCCTGGGGAGCAAACTTTTTACTTTGAATTTAAAATCCTTTAGAAAGTTCAGGAACAATAAGGAAAAATAAGAACAGCTAACCAAGACGAGGGAAAATAATTGAAATGTTAAACATCTGGTTTTGTCAGAAAATAGATATATTACAACTAGAAACAACTTCAGATATCTTATGATAATTACTATAAAAATCCGAACAGAAAAAGTCAGTGGAGTCAACTTTCCCAGGAACTTCAAACACACTTTGAAGAAAGTCTGTTTTCAGCCTTGATCTGAGCCAGAGGAAAATCTTGTAATTGAGTTCAAGATTAAAATGAGCATTGAATTTAAAAATGTTTAAATGTGTAACTTGTCTCTGGGGGATGAAGCTTGTTTGGTAATAAAAAAAATAAGATTTTCTTTTAATATGTTAGCTTCTTTCAACCTAGTCCATAATGATTACTGCTCAGCGTGTCCACATGGAATTGTTATATCATCAGCCATGGTTTAGCAAAAACAAAAATCAAGTTAATCCAATGGCAGAAACTGAAAGGCAAGCAATAACATTTGTAGCTGATCAGAGGTCCTTCCCTTCCCCAGTTATTTCTTTTTTTCCAGTAAGAAGCACATAAGCTGTAGCCATCTTAACCACTTCAAAAAAGGGCTTCCTCATCACTCATCTCTCTACAGCATAAATATTTTGCCCTGAGAATTGCAGATGTAAACTTTAGCTGATTGTCAAGGAAGTGTGCTGCCTGGGCATTCAGTTTCACATTCAAGCTGTCTGTTTCAGGTAAGTAAGGTAAGTTATATGTGCTAAAACTATTTAGGATGAAAATGCAGCACAGTCTGATTCCTTTCTCACTATCATTCCACTATCTCATGCCTTGCATCATCTCCAACTTTGCAGCAGCATGATTTTTCTGTTGACGTTTTTGTATATTTTTAAAGCAGTTTTTTATGCAAATCAGAATCATTTTGGTTGGAAAAGACCTTTAAGATCATCCAGTCCAACCATTCTCTAACTCTGTCAAGTCTGGTGCTAAACCATGTCCCTCAACACCACATCTCTGCAGCTTTAAAACACCTCCAGGGATGGGGATTCAACCACCTTCCTGGGGAGTCTCTTCCAGGGTTTGACAACCCTTTCAGTGAATAAGTTTCTTCTAATATGCAGCCTAAACCTCTCCTGGTGCAACTTGTGGCTGTTTCCTCTTGTGATGTCACTTGTTCCTTGAGAAAAGAGACCAACCTCCACCTCATTCCAATCTCCTTTCAGGGAGTTGTAGTGAGAAGATCTCCTCTGAACCTACTTTTCTCCAGACAGAACAATCCCAGTTCCCTCAGCTGCACCTCACCAGACCTTCTCTCCAGACCCTTCACCAGCTTTGCTGTCCTTCTCTGGATGTGCTCCAGCATCTCAATGTCCTTCTTGGAGTGCTATATCACATGGGAAAAACCATTTATACTTCAACAGGAACTATAAAATTGTATCTAGTATTACATTTTAAGCAACACTTCTGTAATTTTTTGAGTTTTACTGTTTGGTTGGGTGCTATTTTCAAAGGCTTAGTTCTATTGAAAAGAAATTAATTCTCTCTCCTGTGTTAATTTGCATGCATAGTAAGATTATTATTGGGTGCTGAATATATTAGGACTGGAGAAGACAGTATTGGAGTGATTTATGCAGTGTGTGCTAAACATGTATTAGAAAAATGCAGCAAAGTTTTTATGTGAGAGTTTGATGTGAAATGGCCTCGTGTATCTGAAATGGGAGTTTACTATGAATCATTTATGGTCAAGAAATGAAAGGAGTAAATAAGATAATATGTATATCATATTATGCAAAATGAAGCAAAAACAAATTAAATTTCTCTCTTTTGGCTCAGTACTTTGCCATATGTTGTCTGAAACCTGTTGAGATTTGAGATGTGAGTGCTACAAGTATATGAAGAGAATGTGAATTCACCAGAGACACCGATGAGAGTTTAGCCTTGCATTGCTTATCTAAAATATCTCTCTCTCCCAAATTCTCCCTGAAAGTCTGGGTGCTCCAAGATGTCACTTTAGGAAAGAGCAAACTCACTGACTTCACTGAATTAATCTTTTTCTGCTAAAACCAAGCATAAAACATTTGTGCTAAATATATGCTGCCTGTTAGAAAATTCTGCCTTTATTCACTGTGAACACCGGAAAAGGTTTTACTATGGACATACATCAACATTTTATGCTGATTGTCCAAGATTCAAAGCATTTAGAGTAACTTCACATCTAGCTTTTTGCATTTACTGATTTCAAGATGGAATACCCTTCTATTTTTAATGAATTTATGAAGCTAGGTTAGTTTACAGCATTTGATGTCCAGTACAGAGACAAGAAACTGTAACACAAACCCCATAATGTTCATTAATGTCTGAAAGAACCTAAAAGTCCAAAATGTATGGACTGGTTGAAGCCTGTCCTCTTAGCTTTAACCAGTTATTATTTTTCAGTAGCAATCACTCAACATGTCATTCTACACTGAGTGAGTTCCAATCAATTACAAGTGATTGCACATCACTCTGCATCAATCAGAAGGTAATTCTTGATTCGATGAGATGCAGTAGGTGATGTCAATTATGCTTTGTTGATGCTGTTTGATTGCATATTCTTTTGCAAATACTATAGCCCCTGAATTGAACCACACTGTCTAGCCCGGCTGTTCCACATGTCACAGGTTATGTCTAAAGTTGTGAACATAAGCTGAAATAATAAGGATGTGGACCTGTTGGAGTGAGTCCAGAGAAGGGTCATGAAGATGATCAGATGGCTCAAGCACCTCTCCTGTGAAGAAAGTCTGAGGATTTGTTCAGCCTGGAGAAGAGAAGGCTCCAGTGAGACCTTACAGTTGCTTTCCAGTACCTAAAAAGGACCTGCAGGAAAGTTAGAGAGGGTCTTTTTACAAGGGCTTGTAGTGATAAGCAAGCAGTAATGGCTTTAAACTGAAATAAGGTAGATTTAGACTAGAAGTAAGGAAGAATTTCTTTCCTGTGAGGGTGGAGAGACACTGGAACAAGTTGGCCAGAGGAGTTGTGGATGTTTCCTCCATGGTAGTGTTCAAGAAGCTTTGAGCATTCTGGTCCCTGTCCATAGAAGGGAGATTGGAATTAGATGGTCTTTAAGGTTTCTTACAACCCAAAGCACTCCATGATTCTATGAAATGGTAAAATATGGCTGGTACAATGGGTGAACACCTATTAGCAATAATACCATGGCATAGTGTGACAGATTGCATTGTGACATAGAGGGATGAAAGGACCCACAGGAGCAAGGGCTAGGGAAAAAGAAAGGAGATACCATCTCTGCTTTTCTTTTTCCCCACCCACCCCCCCCCTTTTCTTTAAATTTGATCTACAAACCAGTTTCTTTGGTTCTTTTTTGGTGTCCTGTGATTGTGTAGGTATGTGCAGGCATTCAGTTTGTACAAGCCTTAAGGAGTGTGTGTGTGGTTCATTGATGCCTCACACATACACTTCATGTTTACACCTAATACCCTCAGTGCTGTGACATTCATCAGGTGGTCTTGTGCCAGTGAAGGATATGCCAGTCTTATGGGAACAACCCAAGTGTTCCCATAATAACTCCACAGCTCCTGGCAAGGTAAACCCTAAGTGAAGGAGGTGCTGCAGTCTTCTTTCACTCAGCCACAGACTGAAGTGTGCTTGAGCTAAGTGAAGGCTACTTACCAGGCCAAGGAGTAGTACTACAATGTGGTACATTAACAGGTGTTTTCTCCTCATTTATTTTCTCTTCTGAATTATATGTATTTTGGGGACAAGGATTAAAAAACTTAACCTAAAGAATTTCTTTAGGCTTGCTGTAAATATTGTTCTGTGCCTGGGTGAAAAGGAACCACAAACATCACAGCACTGTGTGTTTACTGGTTTAATATGACTCGTGAGCAACAGAACTGCAATCCAGAAGCACAGTCAAAGAGAAGAGTGATTACATATGGGGAGAAGTGAAGATAATCTGCTTGAAGAGCACGCTAGCAGCCCTAAATTACCATTGTCTTTCTAATCACAACTGAAGGATAGAAGCAGTGCACAGAACCCAGAGAGATCTACTTCAGTACTTATTCAGCATTGAATTGGTGGTGTACACTGAGAGAGTGCTCTTAGAGACAAGGAGTAGGGCTACCACCCTAATGCTCAGATGACTACAACTTCCTTCTCATATCTGGATTTATTCAGAAATTATTCTTTTTAGTGGGTCAGTTTTGTGTTTTTTTTCCCATATGAGAAAAAATAGTTGCTACACAGAGAAAAGCCAAATCAAGGGGATTTTAAACTGAGGGAAAAGAGGCATACAGAAAAGAGTGACATGTCAAATCCTGGCAAAAAACTCTGTGCCTTTATATAGATTAAACAGTCTGTAAAGAGACAGTAAAATATAAAATGAAATGGGAGATGAGGATGATCAGCAGATGTAAAAACTTAAGTCCAGAGTGTTCCTAGAAACACAAAACTGACACCTTCTTGCTAGCACAGTTGGTACAATTTGTACTTCTGTCATTCTGGAACAGGGGAACATCACCATAGGACTTTCCAGATGACTGAAGCACAAGCAAATTATATAACACAATGATGTAATATTAACATGACAGAAAGGTTGCTGCAAGCAAAGTGAAAACCTCTTCAGATGACTCTGGTTCCCCCAAAATAATCTCTTGCTGAATAATGAGAGACAATTCTAACAGTCACACTGATTCTTACTCTTGTTCCCTTGTGGAGGGGTCCAACAAACCTCCAGTACTGAGGAGGAAATTAGAGACAAGTCTCACAGAACCTGTGAGCACAAAACATTCCTAGCTACCAGGAGACCCCCAGCATTTAAGTCCCTAACGAATACCTAGTTTGACGCACAAAAAAGAGAAATCAAAACAGTGAAAGCATACTGACATTTCTGGCACAAGAAGCTCTGACCCAGCTACTAAAACTGTGCCTAAGTGACCTTGAAGTCCAGGAACACACCAGGGTGGAAAAACCACTGCAGCACAGCTGAGTGTAGAGTGGGTTAAGTGAAAGCAGATCGGGCCTCTTCTTAACTGTATTTTTGGAGCTGTCACTGTTGGCATCTTCAAATGTTATTTTATTTCTGCCAGAAATCATCCATTCACCAGATTAAAATCTCTCTGTGGGAATAGAGTCAGAACTGAGTGAGGAAAAGTTTTGGAGGGTCAGTGTGGAACCTGTGCTGAAAGCAGGAAGATGAAGCACACAGGAGCAGCCAACTCTCTGTGGAACCTGCAATGTCTGTGTGCTCTTTACTAAATGGTTTGTTGCTCCCTCAATCTGTTACCCTTTCTACTACTGAATTGTACAACATCAAAAAGCAAAACGGAAAACTAAGACCTCAAAACACTGAAAGAAGTCTTCTGTGCCTGCAGCCAGGCAGGTTCAAGCTCTCGATCTGATCATTGCATAGGGTCATGGAATCACAGAATGGGTTGGGTTGGAAAGGACCTTTAAAGGTCATCCAGCCCAACCCCTGTGCAGTCACAGGGACATCTTCAACCAGAGCAGGTGGCTCAGAGCCCCAGCCAACCCAGCCTGGAATGTTTCCAAGCATCTGCCACCTCTCTGGGCAAACTGGGACAGTGTTTGACCAAACCTTATTGTCAAATTCTTCCTTCTCTCATCTAGATCTTCCCTCCTTTAGTTTAAAACTGTCACCCCTTGTCCTGTGAGTGCAGGCCCTGCTCAAACGCCTGTCCCCAGCTTTCTTACAGGCCCTGGTCCAGTACCGAAAGGCTGCAGCTAGGCGTCCCCAGCCTTCCCTTCTCTAGGCTGAATAATTTCAACTCTCTCAGCCTGTCCTCACAGCAGAAGGGTTCCAGCTCTTGGTTCATTTTTGTGGCACTTAAGGCTTGGAATTCAAGCCCTTGGTTAAGATTGGCCCTTGACCAGGAAACAGATAGGAGAGATGATTTTGTAACCTCCTAAAGACCACCATTGTATCCTATCAGGCCATGGACTATGTCTGTGGACTACACCGATTATGGCCTCTGCAAAAGATCCTGGTTGGACCTAAAGGTCTTTCCAACCAAAGTGAGACTCTGTGATTCTAAAAGGTCTAAGGAGTATGATCTAGGAAAATGCAATTAGTCCTTCTATTCTCTAGCACAGTTCTTATCAGATCTGAATCACTTGCTTTTTTTGGCACTGAAGGGATGGAGAGTCCCTAGATAGAACTGAAAGTTATCGCTGTAAAATGGATTAGAAAAATCTAGCAATCCCTAGGTTCATCTCCACGTTATTAAGAGACTAAAGCAGCAGGGCAGGAAAGTTTTCCTCATTTGCCAGTAGCCAAACTGTGGCCAATTTGGATTCTCTTCTTCTCTGATGGAATCTCTGCAGCCACGTTTTAGGCTTAAAATCACTTAATTTTTGTTTTGTAAATGCTTATTTGTGCCTTAAATGCGTTAAATGAAGCGTTTTAAAACTAAAGAGAAGATTTACAAGCCTTAGAGATGATCACAATGACTGGTGCCTTGCCCAGGAGAGCTGGCAATTTAAATGAGTTATTGGAAACATCAGTTATTGGACATGACCAAAGGGAGCATAGCAGACGGAGTGGCTCCAAATCCTGTTGCATAATGGAAAATTTTGTACAGCCAATTCCAACTGTGAAAAGGGTAACAGAAAAAGTCAGGCTAGGCTCATAAGCATGTTAAAACCAACCTGCTTACTTTGAGTTTTGTGTTTCAGAATAGAAACCCTGACTTGTTGACTGTGATAACAACTAGAGGGTAAAAATCACCACATTCCTTTGAAAATACCCCAGACTTTTAATGTACATTTGATCTAGGGTAGAACTCCTCTGTGTTTGTATAAAGGCACGAGTACCATTTTCTGTGGAAAACAGAGAGCAAGCATAAAACAAATTTTATCCAAAAGAAAATCTCACATGTAAGAACTAGAATAGGATTTCTGACTTGTGGTGCCTGTCATTCCCATAAAAAATAAATCAAAATCATTAGCAAAACATGTCAAATTCTGCATTTTCATGGCAATATGATTTCCCACAGATCTCTTAGCAGTATATTAAAAATATAATTTGTCCCTACCAGCCTCATATGCTAGAAGATGTAGTAAGTGGTTCAAGCATCCTGAACGTTTTGCATTTAGAGTACGAGCAGCATATAATTAAACAAGTGCCTATGTCAGCAGGGAAATCTCCATTGAAGTGAGGATCTGATCACACTAGCAGTTAATTTTGCAACTGTTTTCATGAATAGAAATGCTTCTGGTTATGCAAGCCTCAAAGCTGCCTCTATTCAAGTCCCTGGGACTATTGGAATCATTGAGACTTCAGCAGAAATAGAATCGAAGTCATTATTATTTGAGCCGCCAGCAATTCTTGAAATGCTGGTGACTTTTTCCCTTCTGTAAAATGAAATTTTTGGAAGAGTGGAGTGTGAGTCATTTGGACACACAAATTGGACAAAGTCTTTTGTAATACAAGGAGCTGTCCTAATGGGATTTCATGCCCTTGCTGACCCACGCAGCTATAGCAGACAGTGTATTTATTTGTTCAAAAAGAACGTTGATTTTAAGAAGGCAGGACAGGATTTTACCAAACATTCACATCAGAGATTCTCTTTAATTTACAGGGATCAGCTGGTCTGAGACTGTAATGCAAACTACCCCAAATGGAAAAGAACAATACTTTAAAATGACTGAGGTAGGTAGTTTTTGATGGGGTACCAATGAGTTGAAAAGGCAGATTAATAATGCTCCCTCCATCGTTTCATCCTGGGCAAGTGAGCTAAATTTAGCAAATAAGATGGATACAAGGTTCTCCATGCTTGTCAAAATATGATGGCAATTAAAGTTGCATCTATTCTGCACTTCTTTTTTTTTTTAAGGAATATATTTTTCAAGGCTTTGACAGTTAAAAACTATTTAGATTATTTATGACATTTCCAATGAGTTAGTAACATTTTTTTTTATTGCACTGCATTTTGCATAATATAATTTGTCACTACTTCTTTATTAAGCTTGTTTTATATTCATAGTTGTCCCACAACACTATATTTTCCTCTTTGTCAGCTCAGAACTTCATTATGAAGGATGAGGTTTTATCGTTTCCTAGTGATGCAAATGTCTACAGTGAATAAGTGTCATTATGCAGGAACAGGAATTTAGTTTTCCTCCATTAAGCAGCCAGGCTAATGACTCAACAAGTTTATAGCCCACCACAAAATTTGATAGCTTGGTGTGAGTTAAACAAATGATGGTTACATGTTTATATGAAAATGAAAGTGGCTTTTTGGGGCTGGATGTTGTATTTCTCTCATTTGAAGCCTCATTTAAAGAAGAGACATTCTCAGTTAGCCTTTAAGGTGAGCATGGCTTCTATTTCCACATACCTGGCACTCATCATCATTGTAGGGAAACAAAATAATACATATTTCAGGGACAATATTAAAATCCCACAAATGTTGTGGTGTGGGTATTAAAGGTATAGCCTTAAAACCATCACAATCATCCATGGAAACAACCCCATTTAATGGCTTTGAATTCTCGCTATTTTTCATTCTATGCAGAAAAAAAAAAAAAGGGGGCTGTTCATAATAAACATTCATGAAGCTGAAAATAATATATGCCATGGTCTCAGCAATGGACCATTTCCATCTGAGCATGGTACCCACTCAATACTGTTTCAGGGCCAGTGAACAACTATCTAGGCAAAAACACTGCCAAAATGTTTCTTTTCTTTATACAGTCAGTTGTAAGTAATTAAAAGAATGTGTGAAAAAGACCTATTTGATTGTCTAATTCATCTCCCTTCCAGTACAAATTTGTCCCCATAGTATATTTTTTTCAAATGCTTTGACTAATCTAATTCCAAATATGTCCAGGCTTAAAGCTTTCAGTATTTCCCTTGGGAGACTGTTTCTCAATTTAAAGGATCTTGCTGTCAGGATTCTTATTCAGATATTTAGCTAAAGTTTAATTTTATTTTTTTCCCCTTAATTTCATTCTGTTTCTCCTGGGGACGGGTTCCTGCATGTCATAAACTGTCAGAGCTTCCCTAATTTCCTTTGGGTTTGGACAATGTACATCAGCTGGGAACCTGATCAGGGTTTTCCCTCCATACTATGCTAACAATTCTTCTCTCCTCTGATACATTACACTGTTAATCATCATGCTTATACTTAGTCGTTGCATTCTGTATTTAATAACACTTTCAGATACCACTTCCTAATACCATATTGCTTGCTGTGTCAATCATTCCACCCTATAATTCACTTATTAATCCATACTTCATGTAGAGATTAAAATCAGCTCCTGAACTAGATGAAACTCCTCCACAGTGATGGAAGAAAACAGCTGCCACAATCATAAAAGAGGACTGTACTGAGGACAATGGAGATCCTACTTTTGATAAACTTTGATATTTCTGGTTTCAGATATAACAAACAGAGCCAACAATGATATGGTTTTTGTTGAGAGTTTGTTTCAAAAGGACAAAACCTCCTCTGCTTCACATCTCAATATTTGTAAAGGAAGGCTGGCTGTTTCAGAACAGCTCCATCCTTCCAGTGGTGCTTCATAGCTACAATCTGCTGTGTGTCCATACAACACAGGCTCATACTACTTGCTGATCAAAAATTACCACCTTTCCACCAGTTCAACAATGGATGGATATTTTTAAAACTCCATAGGAATATATTGGCACAAACAGGTTTTGTGACTGAACTGTCCATAGCTCACCACACATTTTCCTCTTTTGTAGGTGCTTTTGATAGTTTCTGGATTCATCTATCACTGCAGCAAGCTCCAGTAGAGCAAAAGAATGCAAAACATTCTTTTCCATTGGAAGAGTTATGTTAAAGGGATATTTTTAAAATAGCCAATGTTTCCTATTTCAAATCAATTCCCAGCTCTCCTGTGCTTTTAGACATGATAAATTTGACCTCTCTGAAGCCAACAGTTCTTGAGATGTCCAAATCCAAATCTAAACAGTAACTAGACTTTCAGCAGCTACATTTTGCTCCATCATTCTCAGTTCATTCAGACCAGTAAATAAATACTTTGATTCTTTTCTTTACAATGTCTTAGAAAGTGACAAAACAAGAGAACTTTGGGGTATTATTGAGGCATGTTTACTTTTGGTGGTTTCTTGTTCAAGTGATTTAACATTCTGCCATGGCCCAGGCCTGTCTGACCTGTTATTGCTCATGAAATCAATCATGTTTTATAGTGGGAACTTAAGAAGATGACACCTCTTTATGTAGGAGTGTTTATGAGGCTGTCTTATTGAAGACCTACTGTGACACTGACCAATTGTGACTTCATACAAGAATCTTAAGGCCAGCACTTAGTGACCAGTAACCTGCTGACGCCTGGCAAGGTAGGATCATTGTTGGGATGTGGTCAACCACTTTGGAAAGTCAGAGATAGATCCACTTTTGAACAAAGCACTGGTGCATCACAGAACAACCTGTGATGAACTTCTTTGTGTGTGACAAGTAAGGTTCTCATTAGCAGGAGCTACATTGCTTATTAGAAATACTGCAAAAGTACTGTCTGTAAAGATAACACTGCACAAGTCAATGGTACTGGAACGCTTTGACCTTGCTTATCTCTAACCTAACACTTGGAGATGTTAATCTATAACAGGACTTACTGTCATAGTTTCAAGGCAGTATATGCTTTTCAGCAATGTTCATGGTAAGAGCACACAGAAGTTTCTGTCACCTACTTCAGTCATGTACCATTAGTGCTGGGGTCCCAAACAATATTTCAAGGGCTTGAGCAGTATGTCCTTCATGCATACCCATGGCATTGAGAAGTATATCAGACGAAATTTCAAACCACTGCTTCACTGGCTTCTAGTGAGCAGTAGATCATTTGAACATGTTCCAGACTGTAAGCTTAGATTGGTGGCATTCTTTTTGCTACAGTAGAAATAAATCTCCCAGATAGAATGTATAATGTTAGCTTTTATAAGGAAAAAAAAAAAAAGAGAAAAAAAGCATGAACTAGTTCACAAGTTGGCTTTCAGTTAGTTCTGCATATCAGCAGTCACAACAACAAGGCTTTTGGCCTCAGGCACTGAACTCAATCACTTCATCTTTCCAAGCAGCAACCCCATTTTTGCTTCCCTCCAGGCACACACTCACAGGGCAATGATGTTGAATTCTCAATTCAAGCCTGAACCGTTAGCTAAGCTTTTCTCCCAGCAAATCCCATTATAGAAAATTTAAGGAAAATCAGGCAGTTACAGAAAAATCACAAAAGCTGGATTTTGGTAATGTGATAGCTGTAGGGTCTGAAATAAGAAATTCAAACAGCTGATCAAGAATTAACCCATGATACAGAAGTCATGCTTGATGCCATCCTCTAATAGGTGCTCCAAACCCCATATGAAATGAGACAGTGGTGCTAGCTCTATAGCTAAAGGTCAGAGGTCCAAATAATGAAGTTGCAAAAGCAATTAAGCATTTTCTTTTCAACAGGTTTGAGCAACTAGATGATGGATAAGCTAGAACTGGTGACCAGCAGAAGGTTCCTCCAATTCAGATTGAATTAGTGAAACACTCTCACTGATGAAACCGTCATCAGCAGTAGCAAATATTCCAGAACCTTATTTCAGAGAGTTGGATTTGTTTTTCATATGAATAGAAGTGATATAGGTTATTTTATGTCACAGAGACTTATCAGCTCCCATTGATGCAAAATCAAAAATAATACTGTCATGTTGTTTGCAGGTAGGAAGAGGCAGCATGTCCTGAGACCCCTAAAGCACTCCAGCAAGGATCAAAAGCCTCTCGGTAGGTTGGGACAGCACATCCAGAGCCCTCTGAAAGACTCCAGCAAGGACCGAAACCTATCCTCAGCAAATTTTGGACCTGGGCCAGATTCACTTGAACAGTTAAGTAATTATTTTGATTTTTCTAGTGTTTCATAACCCATAGTATGTTGTAAGGGAAGAATAATTGCGAAAGAACGTGCAGTAACGTGACAACAAAACACAATCTTAACAACACATTCGGTATGTCCTATTACTGAACTTTAGTGTTGGGTTCTGTTGTGTGTTACAGAATTATTTTCATTTTATTGATCGAGAAATCAAGGCCCAGAAAGGCTATGTGATATTTGTCTGACATGCAGAACTTCCTCATCTGAGTGAATTGTTGTCAGTCCTGTTCCCATAGGTCAGGTGTTCAGCTCATTAAAATGTTCCACCATTGCAATTCAGCGACCTTGTGGGCAATCTTTGCAGAGGCTAATGACTTATTTAACATTGGCATTGATCTGCCAGGTATGATCTCTTTGAGTTAGAAGATCTATAAATACAGCTTAATCATTCAAAGGGCTTAATTAGCTCCCGCAATACTGTGGCTCTGTGTTGATGTAATATTTTTTAGTTTATATGAGATTACTGAAGAATCACGCTATGATTTTAAATTTACCAGCTAGTCTTTCAAGCACCTCAGGCTCTATGCAGCTGTGGGAACTGGGGTTGTTTAGTCTGGAGAAGAGGAGGCTCCACAATTCCCCGAAATGGGGCTGCAATGAGGTGGGTGTCAGACTCTTCTCCCAGGCAACAGGTGACAGGCTGAGCGGAAATGGCCTCAAGTCATGTCGGGAGAGGTTTAGGCTGGATATCAGGAAATTGAAAGAGTGGTCAAGATCTGGAACAGGTTGTCCAGGGAGGTGATGGAGCCACCATTCCTGGAGATGTTAAAAAAACATGTAGACATGGAACTTCAGGACATGGTTAATGCCATGGTGGTGTTGGGTTGATGGTCAGACTCAATGATTTTAAAAGTCTCCTCCAACCAAAATTACTCTCTGATTCTGTTTTCAGAGCTGTTGCTAGCTAGTGCCCATGGGCTGCATGAACATTAACTTGGGCTGATGGTTAGTTAGAATTTCTGTGTTATGGCAAGCTGTTGTGAAGATTATATGCACAGCAGGTCTAGGTCAGCATATATGTACACAGATATTAATGTGCAAAAATCAAGCCACACACCAGACTTGGTACTTGCACACACACAGACTCGTATCTCTGGAAAACTGACCTACAGACATGGCTTTTCTTTCCAAAATCTCTGGTCAATGGGAAGTATGCTGTGGAGAATGTTGTTCTTTTCCTTAAAGACTGCTGTATCCTATGTGAATAGCCAGAAAAAAAGTCTCCCATTTACCTTTGGCAAAGCTAAAAATATGTGATTGTGTCCATAATCCTTACACTTCAAATATATTTCATGGTCGTATTTGCTACTTAAATATTATGCAAGCTACTCTTAGTTTAATGACTGTTTGCTCCTATTCACAAAACTTCAAGGTTAGCACAAGGTCAAGCTGCACTTTGCTGAAGAAGCCAGTTCTAAAATTCAGTAGTGTATTTCATCATATGATGATTTTTTTCTGGTCATACTGGTGACTGTTCTGGAGTAATAAAAGCTTATCAGAGATCACAGGATAGATCAATGACCCCTGAATTCCCTGTCTTCATAGGAGGAAGAAAGGAGCATGCAAGGCTGAAAAAAGTGGCAGTGCCTTCCATAGAATTAAGTCCAACCACCAGGCCTAAGACTACCATGGCCATTAAACCATGACCTGAAGTGCCATGTCCACACATTTCTTGAGCACCTGCAGGGACAGTCACTCCACCACCTCCTTGGGTAACCTACTCCAATGCAGGCTAACCCCAGTGCTCACTGAAAGAGCTGTTTGAATTTTTCCTCGGTCACATGTGATGCACATTCATGATCAAATGGTGTACAGCTGGCCCTGAATCTGGAGTGAGGTTGTGAGAAGGTTCCCTTAGAACATTTCATTGACAATGGTTTGCACTGCCTCAAGCAGAAAATCGGTCACCTAATTACTGGCTTTCTGTCATCATTGCTAAACAAACCCTGAAAGGGCATTTTAGGTCTGTGTTTAAGGAGAAAAGATGTTAGTCTTGATGTGAAATGTTGGGCTCTCTTCTATAAAACTGGGAGAATTCTTGATCCACTGGAAAAAAATAGATGTCAAGGTCATAAAACTCAACAGATTGCAACTAGATATTGCAATCTAAGTAACTTTATCTGGAAATCACAATATATAAGAACACAAATAGTTGAAGTATTGCTTATAGGCAAGTTGCAACCCTTGCTAGTTCCTCTCAGATTAGTAGGGCCTTCATCTCTGAAAGAATATTAATGATCATCTATGGGTTAGATTCCAGGCTTCTGCCATTATTTCTGATTCTTGAGGACTCATAGAGACAAGACATATGTGCTATGAATAACAAACCTAACTAATCCTCAGCCAAAGTTAAAAAGATCTGAAGTTGCAGACTTGGGTGGTCCTGCAAATGTCTCAGTTTCCTGAGGTCTGAATGGATTCTTTATAGCTTGGAGATCTTTAACTTAGTTGACAACAGCAATCACTACACATAAACCCCTGTGTATTAGGGACTATAGGTCTACATATTCATTAACTAGTCATTAGGACTTCAGGGTGGTTTTTATTTTGCACTCCAAGACCTTCTGTAACTGGACAACTAGAAGTGGAGAAGACCATAAGTTGTCTTTCTTTGTGAATGAGCTAAATAAATAATTATTTGGACTGAAATTTTGTTTAACCAATTCCATGAAGCTTTCAGTTGTGAAATTTAGATTAGGCTTCAAAGCAAACTTTACCTCATCTCCAGGCAGAGTAATTTCCTGTAGTGCTCTAGGCTACATCTCAATGCAGTCAGAAGTACCCAGTTAAGTATTGCATTTCTTTTCCATGTAAACATGCTCCCTTCTTTTTCTAGAAAACAAGAGAAGCTGATGGGCATTGACTGTTCATATTTTCTTTCCTATTACCTGAGAACGGCAAGTCCTTAGTGACTTAAAAATTAGCTTGTTAAATTTCTCTTAAGTCTAAAATAAATAAGAATTTACTATTTTCAGTATATGCATCTTAAAGAACTGATAGGGAATGAATAAATTAATTACTTGTGTCATTCACATCAAAATGTAACTTTTAGTACACCTAGCCATGTCAAAAAAAATTTTCTAAGTAGTTAAAGCTGTAGGTTAGCTGAATGCAAAAGTTAGCTGAATGCAAAGCTCCCTTAGCTCCCTTTTGTGCATGACACAGAATTCAACAACAGGATCAACTGTGATGTTTTGCACAGAAGGATGCTGCTGTCTAAGGAGCTATTCAGCTCTGTTTGCCTTTTCTCAGTGCTTGGCTCTGTTGCCATCCCCAGTAATGTCCCAGGCTCTCACTTGCCAGAGAAAACCTTGACAGCAAGTGAAAAGCAACAACTTCTCCCCAGTCACAGCTTCAGAAGCAGAACAGTTGTTTTGGCTGTACTTTAAGAAAAACACCTAAGGGGTGATGCCTGTCAGGCAGAATATTAACCAGAATGCATAAAAGTTGGCAAAAAAATAAGCAACAAGGTCTTATGACTGTATCTAATACATAAACAACAAACAGGACTATGAGTCCTGACTGCAGGCTGTTCCCTGTACACAAATTTTTGGCTCTGAACTAGAAGGGCCTGCAGCGAGGATGTGGTTTTCTAACTTCAGAGTAGGAAACCAGTTCCTGGGTGTGATAATTGAGGGAAGCTCCTGAGTGAGGTAGCAGGCCAAGTTAAAAGACTCTACCTATTCTAATACAAGCATCCTTCCTGGTAGAGACTGAACCGTAAGTTTTGGCACAGAGCGTCCACTGGGCAATGTTTAAATGTGGTTGTCCTGATTTGATCTACACCAGAATGGATTCTGTTCAGTGCTGTCGCTTCTCAGCTTAGTCTCTGCTCAGTGACTAAGGGAAGTGAAAGGGAAGCAGGGATAGAGACAAATGGGATGGGAAAGAAACTAAACCATCTGGAATGAATATAAGAACAGTCCAATGAAATAGAGACAAAGAGACACAAACCACTATGGAACCCAACCCCTGATGGCAATGATGGCACTATTGACACCACTGGTGCTGGACACAGGCACTGGGCAAGTCCCAGACTGGATGCAGCAGCAGACGGGAACTGAATTGAGGAGCTGGATTCTGGAACACACAGATTAGGCAGAATGGACAGAGTCCTCCTGAGGCACCAGACATTGAAGAAGAAAGAGGCTTGACCATGGTGATCCCTCAGCTTTCTCCTGAAGATCAAGAATCAAGAAGGTTGGAAGAGACTTCAAAGATCATCGAATCCAACCTGTCACCCTACACCTCATGACTATCTAAACCATGGCACCAAGTGCCACGTCCAATCCCCTCTTGAACACCTCCAGGGATGGTGACTCAACCACCTCCCTGGGCAGCCCATTCCAATGGCCAACCACTCTCGCTATGAAGAACTTTCTCCTCACCTCCAGCCTAAACCTCCCCTGGCACAGCTTGAAACTGTGTCCTCTTGTTCTGGTGCTGGTTGCCTGGGAGAAGAGACCAAACCCCTCCTGGCTACAACCTCCCTTCAGGTAGTTGTAGACAGCAATGAGGTCTCCCCTGAGCCTCCTCTTCTCCAGGCTAAACAGTCCCAGCTCCCTCAGCCTCTCCTCATAGGGCTTGTGCTCGAGGCCTCTCCCCAGCCTCGTTGCCCTTCTCTGGACATGCTCCAGCAATTCAACATCTTTCCTAAACTGAGGGGCCCAGAACTGGACACAGTACTCAAGGTGTGGCCTAACCAGTGCTGTGTACAGGGGTACAATGACCTCCCTGCTCCTGCTGGCCACACTATGCCTGATGCAGGCCAGGATGCTATTGGCTCTCTTGGCCACCTGGGCACACTGCTGGCTCATGTTCAGGCGGCTGTCGACCAGTACCCCCAGGTCCCTTTCCACCTGGCTGCTCTCCAGACACTCGGACCCCAGCCTGTAGCTCTGCATGGGGTTGTTGTGGCCAAGATGTCATCCATGGGATGCAATTCCTTGTTGGGCACTTGAGGATCATCTCTCCTGTTCACTCTTCCCCTCAGGTGTCAGCCCCGCAAGGTGGGGCACAGCCTGTGGCAGTGCCCTTGGTGTGCACAATAGCAAGTTGTAGGCAGAGCCTTTCTGCAGCTGGCAGGAACTGTCCCCATCAGCTTCTCCCTGCTACAAGCAGCACCTGGCTGAGCAAAGCTGCCCTGAACTTCAGAAAGTGCCTCAGTGAGCAGACTGAGCTTAGAAGTGACATCACTGAACAGAATCAGTTCTACTCCAGCTCTAACCAGGGCACCTCCAAAATTGGCTTTGCTTGTCTTCATGTAGCTAATTTCTCCAGTCAGCTCAAACATATATGAATTGTTCTGGAGATGTAAAATTCTAACGCAGGTCTTAAATAGGATTCTTGAAAATGCCAAAATCTTTCCATAAAATACTGAAGAGTTGGCTGACGGTCTAAGAAGGGCTGAATTAAGATGTTAATCCTCTGTCAGCTATAGTGTTAATCTGAAATATATTTCCTCTTCCTTCTGGTTGTAGTTTTTTGAGCTTTGCTCAAAATAGTCCCCACAAAACTGCTGCATGTGATTTCCAGTTTTGTACTCTTTCCACTTCTGCATCACCAGTTTTTCTTGAATTATTCAGTTCCTTTAGTTAATGGCTACCAATATGCTGTACATGTGAGAGAGGATGGATTACAGCTTCATTTAGTCCATGCCATGGTTTAGTCATTTTTAAATTTAAATTTTTCTAAAGGCTTTACTAGGTTTGTGTTGGTGCCTGGTAAACAAGGTGTGAAGGATCAGTCACCATTAACACAATCTGTCTATCCTAGACCAGAGAGGCCTCAAAGGGAATTTCCAGTGTGATACTGCAGGGTGTCTTGGCTTTTTGGAATTCTACGACAGACTTCACCACGCCAGAGCAAGCAACAGCTTCAGTACTGCTTTCTGCTGAATCTGCTTCAGAAAGATTCACTAAGTGACAGTAGTTTAGGAACAGTAGGCACTGCTTAACTTCTTGCTTTGATACACTCTGCTTTCCCCCAAAACTTATCTACTATATTTGCTGTATTAATCACATCATTCTCTTTTACAGCCTTATGACAGGACAAGTCTCTTTTAACTCTTGTTTTACCATTCCCATTTTAGTAGTTCAGAGACTGCTCCTAACCATCATACCTTTATAGGTATATGAAAAATGTCTTTACTGAAAGAGTGGTCAGGCATTGGAACAGGCTGCCCAGGGATGTGGTAGAATCACCAGCCCCAGAGTCATTTGGAAACCTTGTAGACATGGAACTTTGGGACACGGTTTAGTGGTTGCGGTAGTGTTGGGTTGATGGACTTGATGATCTTAGAGGCCTTTTCCAACCTTAGTGATTCTATGAAACGATTCATTATCACCCTCAAAAGCAAAAAGGTTGATGTCTGTGTGACCTACATACAAATATGGTATAGCATATTTCCCCTGAATTTTCTTTCGGCACACTTTGTGTTCAGGAGCTGGCACTGATGACTCAACCTGAGTCACTTCTTGTCTTAACAGATAATAATCTTAACCACCTTCAAGGAAACTGTGTGAACATCTGCATATCTGCTTTACTATTGTTCTCCACCACTGCAAAGGAATTAAGCATTAAGAATTATTTGCATCTTATTCATGGATAAATTGAGACATGGGTACCTACAGTAAACCAATGGCAAGACTAAGCCTGGAACACTCTGCCCTCCAGCCTCTCTTCTACCTATGTAATATATATAAACTGTGACTTTGTGAATCACAGAATCATAAAATTATTTCTGCTGGAAAATCCCTCTAGGATCACTGAGTCCAACTCTCAACCCAACACCAGAATGGCTATTAAACCATGTCCTGAAGTGCCATGTCCACACATTTCTAGAAAACCTCTAGGGATAGTGACTCCACCACCTCTCTGGGCAGCCTGTTCCAATCCCTGACCATCCTTTCAGTAAATAATTTTTCCTAATCTCCAACCTAATCCTCCCCTGGCACAATTTCCAGCCATTTCCTCTCCTTCTATCACCTGATACCAGGGAGAAGAGACCAGCTCTTGCCTCACTACAACCTCTTCAGGCTTCAGAATGCTTTTGGGAAAGAGGGATTTTTTTTCATTTTAGTATGTGTGTGTTTGGCTAACAATAATTTTAACTACAGGACAGTGAACACTAAACGTATGCTCACATTTTACTGCTTTGCATTGCAGTTACACAGGGTTTATTGATGCTATTATTCAACAGTTAGCCTAATATAAGTTTCAAATGCATAGCTTACCTGTGATTTTGCTTTAAATTAAATATAGGCATGCAATATTCATTCCTAGCTTCTCATTTTTCATTAAATCCCTGCAATTCTTTAAAATTTAATAATGTGAGGATTTTGCAACCATTTGAGAATCTGGGTTATGTAGTTAAAATGCTGTGCAAATAATTCATATGATCAGACTAATATAACTTTAGTGTTATAGTCACTTTAAAAATTTTGAGCTCGTAATTCAGCTGCCAGGAAATCACAACCAATTGTCCTTTTATGGTCCTGGGTGACTGTTCTTTGTATAACGAATGATTCTGGAAAGCTCTTGTTCTCAGCAGACATAATAGTACATAAAATACATTAAGTTGCAGTTTTACCTGACTGTTTTCTTACTACAAGGTCTGTTGGAATGTGGAGTCTAAGTTAGGTTTGCATTACTAAGTGTTATTTACAGTGCAGAGAGAGGACTCAATAGCTCAGTTACGTGTGGAACCTCTTCCTGAGAGATATTGATATTTGGAATTTATCTCATTGATATCTCATTGATTTATCTCATCAATGTCTCATTGAGTTACCCCATTACCTGTGAGCAGAGCTGTCCCCAGTGGGTAATGGGACCATTGCCACCAGGCAAGGCTCTACCCTGGGTGTAGTATCTTGCCATTGATTTTCAGTCATTATTTCTTGATTCCAGAGGATGTTTTGTCCAATATCCCAATATCTGATACTCTGACCTGCCTGAACTCCTATCTGAATTTCCTCTTTCTATAAAAGCTACTATGAAGAAAACTAACTCCATCCCAGCCAAAAATCAGTATGCTTATCCTAACAGAATCACAAGACACCTGCCTGTATAATAACCTGAGTACAAATCCATGCACTATTTGCAAATAAAAATCATTAATTTTCAGTTTAAGTTGACCATATGGATTATTTTAAAAAATAATATTTACATATTAAAGTGTAGCCTTCCAGGCATTAATTAGATTTCTGAGGAAATCAACCAGTAGGTAATTAGGCAAATCTTATTTTAGCTAAAGGACATAAACCCAAAATTTAGGATAAATGTTCTATTTGGAATATTTGAAAGGCATTTCTGAGTGAAAATGGGGGGGAAAAAAGAAAGAAATACAGAAATAAAAAATGGGGTCATGGTCCTCAAAAAGACAGAAAACTTCAGAAAGATAAACTCTTACTGGGCAGCAGATACTAACTTTGACAAATTCAAAGGAAGTTCTGCCCTACCTGTACTCACTGATGGGTTCTGCAAATATCCTGAAAGGCATAGTGAAACTTAATGACCATTTCTAACACCTGAAAAGGAATAAAGGTCTAAGAAATGATGAGACCCTGAAACAGGCTGCTCAAGGAGGCTGCGGATGCTCCTTCCCTGAAGGTGTTCAAGACCAGGTTGAATGAGGCCTTGAGCAACCTGCTCCAGTGGAAGTGGTCCTTGCCAATAGAGGGGGCCTGGAAATAGATGATCTTTAAGGTCCCTTCCAATACAACCCATTCTACGATTCTATGAATCTAAGAAATTGGATGGAAGACAGTCCTAGGAGATATTATAATGCCACAGCAAATTGTATCTGCTCACTTGTCCCACTGGCTGAAATGTGGCCTTCAAGATGAAGTAGGAAGGACCTGTGTTGAATTTAATGGCACCAATATTGCTCATTGCATTATGTTTCTAGAAGAAATCAAAAGCATTCAAAGACAGATGATGAAAATGCTGGCAGACTGCAAGCATTTCCTATGTGGCTGAAGAAATCGAGATGATTTGGGCTGCTTAATTTAAAACCACAAAATGACAAATCCAAGGGAATATATCTGATTCAGATTACACACCAAAAGTTGCTGAGAAGGTCAACAAGGACCTTCTGTTTACACTCGAATACTACAAGAACAAAAAACATTTGATGAAAGAGAAAAGCAATATACTTTTACACAGTTTGCAATTAACCTGTGGAACTGGCTGTCACCAAATATCAGTGTGCTCAAGAGCCTCAGAGTCTTTGAAACAGAGCTGACATTTTATCTGCATAATGAGAACATCCACAGTTAATTTAGTTAAAAAATAATATTTTGGACAGGATGCAAATATTCATACTTGGGGATATTAACCAATTTCCATTTAAAAATAATATTTTGGACAGGATGCAAACATTCATACTTGGGGATATTAACCAATTTCCATTTAAAAGACTGAAAGAATTTTTTGCCTGGAAAGATCTTTTAAAAATACTCTCTGTATTTTGCAGTTCATTTTATAGTGCCTAGAGCCAGGCAGATGTAACCACGACTGTGCAGTGCTGAAACGGTGACTAGATGTCCACTGGCAGTGTCGTGCACTCATTGTATCCAGAGATACAAAATTCCCACACTGAGATTATACTCTTTATATTACTATAAATCAAACAGATTCCTTCCAGGAGATTTTGCAGGCTCTAATTTACTATTGGTTTTACATTTGTATTATTTTCTGGATATCAGAATTTAATTAACATTTTAAATGGTAGAATTAGTCTCCAAAAGCTGGGAGGCTCTTAATACATACAAGATTTTGGTCTCAGTCTTGCTTGCTGCTTACTGCAAGGAAAATAATATTTCACTTTCTCTTATCAATACAATTCACTATTTTACCTTTTGTGTCTCTTACATTCTTGGATGTGACTTTCTTCTGTGACTATTCTTACTGGAAACTTTTTGTCACTGAACAGAATGGGAGCTGCATTCAGTCCATCCTCTCTTTCCATGGTGTTCCATTGTCTGGTTGTTTTGTAAAGCATTGTAAATGTGAGAAACTGTTCATTAAAATAATCCTTTCAGCTCCTACATCCTTCAGTTCTACAGATATACACAGACACACAGAGTCATGTACTGGACCTGCAGTTATCAAACTAAATAAACTTTCAGAATTCTGGTATATCCTAGATAGAGATGTTAAGCTTTTTTTTTTTTTTTTTTCATTTTTCCCCCTTACTAAAAATTAAGACTAGACAGGAGAGGTGAGCCAGGGAAAACAAAAAGCCTAACTATATTTCAGTACTTTTCCTTTTTAAGCAGAAGGGAAAGGGTTTCAAAAGTCAATTTGGAAGGTGAAAGGCTGGAACAACCAGCCAGAATTACTGATGTCAAACGGCTTTTCCTTCTTGAAGCCAAAGGTGTGACCCTTAGCCTTTCATTTTCCAAGTAACTGACTTAACTCCAGCCTATTGAACTGTTCTAGAAATGGTTGTCTAACAATTTATTCCAGTAAAATAATTTGAATAGCTAATTAGTAACTGGGCAGAGAATGAGACTGACCCTGTAAGCAGGGTTAGGATACCTGCCTGTTGCACAGGATGATGGAGGCTTCTGACTGTGACTCCAGCTTTGACTTTCCTTCTGGTTTGTTGGTTGCTCTATTCTTGGGAAAGGGATGCTGAGTTCTTCAAAGCACATGTGCTAAGCTGCTGCTCTGACTTCCCTTTTCAAAAGTCCATCCCTAATCACATTTTATGGAAAGCAGCCTCCTAAGACTAAATGACTATCTTTGTTGTTGTTTCTTAACATCACATTTATTCTGAATGCAAATGAGAATCTGAAGATTTGATGAAATTATCATCGAAACAACATGTTCTGTAACCCCATTAAATCTGCATTTTCAGATAAAAATATTCTGTTGGAAAACTCCCAAATGGCTTTTATAGTCAATACGTTCTGTTTTCTTGTTTTCTCTTAGAACACCTAAAATAACAACAAATTGTGCTCTTTAGTTTATAGACTCAAGAGCTCTATCCCAACATTCACAGCTCATGAACTCATGTCCTCCTTTTACTAGTATATGCATTTTGATTTGTATTCTATGGCATAACCTTGAAAAAGAGCTTCCAGATAGAAAATAATGCAGCCAGAGTCTGCAAGAAGTTTTAGTGTATTGATGGTCGTAATGAAAGGAGTTGATTGGGGGGGGGGGAAAAAAAAAAAAAGAGTATGAAATACAGGAATATAGGGTGGTAGCAGAAATATTTCTTTGAGCAAGAGCTAGATTTCTGTTTGGCAATCTTTCGGTAAACTCTTATATCATCACAAAGAATTCCACTGGTTTGCAGGAGTTAAGTATTACTGGTCAAAAATAAAATGGTAAGGTTGTGACCTCTATGGATTTTGACAAAAATTGGCTGTTTTTTTTTTTTGTGGGCTCTGCCATTTTCTTTGGGGTGAAAGAGAGTCTTTATGATCATGTGTAGAACTAAGACCATGTTATTAGTCAAATGCATCCTTCTTCAGCTTATCATTGTGGCAGTTTGTGCTGGGTGCCCCCTGCCACTGCTGCATGAGATACACCTCTGGTGTCCTGGGTGCTCACCCAATAGGGATGGACACAGGAAACGGCATATTTCTACCCATAAATCCTGCACCCTATAAGACCATCTGCAGAGTCATTCTCTTCCTCTTTCTTCCCTCTCTGCTCCCACGGGAGATGTCCTCTCTTATCGGGTAATGCCGGGGGAGTATCTCAGGCCTCACTAGGCCTAATGCCAGGAGGAGAATGGAGGGGGGGGGGCAGTCTCGGACATGGCCAGCCTGAGACTTGCCTAGCAGTGGGGGGGGGGAGGGAGGGGAAGGAAGAGCCCTGAGGGATTGGGTAGACCCTCAGGTGAGAGGAAGGGAGGATTGGGAAGCTTTTGGGAATTCTGTGAGGGGTTCTGTATGCTTTACATGTTCTTTTCCACTATGCTTTGTAGTCTGTAGTTTCTCTGTAGCTTCACCAATTGCTTTTTTTCCATTTAAACTTTCCATCACTCTCCAATCTGTTTGCATGTGTCATTCTTTTGTCCTTTTCGGGGCAAGAGATGTTCTGGCTGGCCTCAAACCAGCACAATCATCAAACCATCTATCGTGTAAACCCAACTGGGTATGGGGAGATGAACAAAGATTTGCCCCAGCCCTGCTGCTGGCTCTATGGGGAGTCTATTTAGAACAGCTTCCTGGGGATGCTCCATTAGTTTAAAATATATTATATAGCTCCTTTATGTTGGTGGTGGTGGTGGTTTTGTTTTCCAGCCAAAAAAAATAGTCAGAAGCTTTTAAACAACAATGGGGCCAGGCATGATTAAAAGCAGAAAAATCAGCAGAGAGTCTCCTGTACACATGATTTCTTTCATTCTCTATTTCTTGCATTAAGCCAATTACTTAATGGACAGAAACTTATTTTAAAATCCTTCAGAGTGTGAGGCATATGACAGAAAAATCTCCCCAAGCAATGGAAAACAACATATAAATAATAAGAACCTAATCATTCCCTTTAATGAAAAACTGCTCACAAGGGAGAGAAGATACGCATGCATATGCACTAAAATTAAGTCATCCTACTTACATGCTCGTGTCCCCGTGAAGCATGCTCTTCAAGCACCATTCTGAAGCTTAAATGCTGCTATGCTTCATGATCCAAGACATATGTAGGGAGAAGACAGTGCTGTACTTGTGTCAGCTCATTTTTGGCAGCTCTCCTGACTACAGAAAACAAGAAGGAACTTTATCATCCTACTTCTGTTTTGACAAATTCTACAGAAACCAGATATTTCTCCCCACCTCACCAAAAAACTCTTCAACACCCACCCCCAAACCCAAACAAAGAAGACCCAAGCCACCTGAGGAAGGCTGATAATCACATACTTGAGTACAGGTGTAAAGAATGTTAAGAGGGCTAAAGTCTTCTCCATTAGCCTAATTTGAGTCCTCTGTAGCACTCAAGGCAGATACAAGCTCTGGCTACTCATCTCAGCTATGAAATCCTGGCTTCAAAGCAACCTAGCATCTGTAGGATGAAAGGAGTATGTAAAAGGTAATGTTCTTCAAAAATTTATTGTCTGTGAAGGAGCGGAGATGTGTGGGAGGTGAAGTTCATGCTTAGGAGCAGCTGATTAAGTGTTTGCTTGAGTCCTTTTGAGCGGCTAGGGGAACTCCTATTGACATCAATAAGTTTTTACTTGTCTTTCTTTTCTAAAATTTTTTGTGTTGCAGACCTAAATGAAGTAATAGCACATTCCACTTCTACACCCTCTGTGAATTTATCCCATGGCAAAGAAAACTTCTCCAGTCTGAGAGAGCTGTTACAATCCCCTCAGTTGCTGTAGTTGCCCCAAACGCTGTTTAGCCCAAGTTTTCCCTACAGCTAGACTGGTTATTTGTGGCATTCTCCTGCCTGTATGTTTTACTAGCAGGCATCCCCCTGTCAGGCCTGTATTCCCTGTTTCCTCAGCTGATCATGTCTAGTGTGCATAAAACACTGTATTTGCTTAAAGGAGCTTTTTTTTGGGTCTTAGAAAAAGCACAATTTCTGATATACTCTGCCAGATGTATTGACTATACAGTCATCTAAACCTATGTTTGCAACATGATAATGAACTATTATGGAGCCTAGATAAGGAAATAGCCTTTTTTTCACTATTGCATCTACTTATGATATTAAGCTAAGCAATACATCAAAGACAGCCCTGACATCATTCTAATTGTTATTTGATTCTCCTAAAGTATTTTCCTACAAGTTGAATTTAGAAGGTATTTTTCACAGCCCTTTTCAGATGGCTCTAAAAGACAGTTAAGCAGATGTTGCTGCTGAAGAATGAAGGCAAAATGCAATGTTACTCAGAAATTCATGTGCCCTATGAAGAGGATTTTTTTACCGAGTGAGGAAAAAACATTCTGGGTATGAGAACAGTGGTGGAGAGACAGACAGGCAGATAAATAGGCCTTTTCCCAGGGTGATTTTTATCAACTTAGCAGTTCCTAGTTCACTCCCCATTTTCAACTTCTTGTTTCTGCCCCCACATGCCTCCTCAGTTGTGCTAGAACCACTCTTTGTGGGGCTCTGCAGGGAACTAGACTGGAGAACTGGTATCTGTTTAACCTGTTTCAGCTTCTGGGTTGGCTCACCACATGGCCTCCCAGCTCTGTGTCCCAGTGCAAGGACTGAAGATGGCAGAGAGGGGAACAAAATAGGGCAGAAAGAGCTTAAGCCAATTCTGCTGCTGGAGTCTGTGGAAACTTGGACTGAGCTTCATGAAGATGCTGTTGTGACCCTCAACTTGCAATAAAGAGAGATATTGGCCAAAAGAGGCTTGGATTTTGAACAAAACAAACAAACAAACCTGAAAGAGGATTTTCCTTTGACAAAAGATTCCCATCTTTGATGACTTTTGTAAAGGAGCAGATCTGAGTCAGAGACATTTCCCACTGCCATCAATTTCTGTAGATTTTAACAACTGCAAAACCAGTAAAAAATGGTTGAAATAAGTACAAAGATGAGACACCTGAAACATCACTTTGTCCATTTCCCTGCTTTTCTTCATCAAGTAGCATGAATCAGGAAATCAGTTCAGCAAATTATGTAATTGCAAACAGTCCCCTAACCATCTTGTCTGCTAGACCAAGCCACCATCACACTTGCTTATGGGAAACCTTCCAGTAGCTTCATTTAATTATAGAGCATCTTTGGCAGTTATATTGGCCAGTCTTTCAGCATTAAATTGTCCAGTTGCCTAATCCATGTAATAGGTGACATTGATAATAGCAAGAGTATCTTTATGCAAGACAGCTTCATGCTTTAAAAGGTAGGTTCTGCTTTGAGAGCTTGAGATTTTGTTTACTTCCAAAATCAAAATCAAGATTTTTATTCCAAGCATCAGACAGACAAAGACATTCCTGCAGCTCAACACAGGGCTGTGCAGCAGCTGAGTGCTGGTAACTGTTGGATCAGTTTTAACACAAAAAGCAGATGCAAACTGATGTAACATTTCTTTGTGCTATTTAATTATCTGCAAAATAATGTCAAATCATCTCATGTTTTTCCTACCTTACCAAAAACCTGATCCTGACTTCAATGGGAATCTGAGACCTCTGTATTGATCTGTTCATTATTCCTGCCTGGCAATCCCTTCTTTTTCTGTCAAAATATTGCTTGATTGTTCTTCTTCCTTTACACAGCTGTTACATCTATTATACAGCTTAAACAAGGCACATTCTGGATCTGCAAACAGTGATGCACATGCTTAGCTATAAGTTTGCAACTAGGCCATGGCAGTGGAAGTTGTTTCAGTTTAAGAACCCACAAGGATGGGGTCCACAGCCATGTAAAGACAAATATCAGAAACACAAATGAAACTGCTTGAGCATATGCACAGCTTACTGTGGCATTACCAAGTCATTAGGGGTGATTGCTTGTGCCAGCAACCTAATATAAACATTAGATGATTTTGCATCTCCCTGATTGATCATACATTTGTTAGAGTTGATGAGGTGAATTTCATATTTCCATACAGCCTGAAAAAACCCCCACCACTAATAAAATGGAATAGGATGGTATAAAACAGTGAAGACCTTCCTCCAAATCCTGAAGGTCATTTCTGCATGAATACAGAAGTAGTTCATCTCTTGGCTTAAAAAAAAAAAAAAAAAAAAAAAAAGTAGTCCAAATATATTCTGTAACATAATGCTCTGTGTTTATATTTTAAACATTTTAATGAAATATTAAGCAGGTTCAGTTTGAGATCCTGTTATTAAGCTATAGGAAAGGTCAGGGAAGTAGAGAGACTGCAGTAACTGCTCCCAGCAAAGTAGCTGTTACTCAGGAACAACAGCAAGTTTTAACCTGGGGCTCCTATGCAAGAACTGGAAATCATACAATTCCAACTTTCTTTGCTCTTATTTCTGTAAGTAGTCTTTTTCTCAGGGAGGGAATGTTGTTTCTTTAAAAATATACATGTTTTCAAACTCATCTTTTTCTTATCTGTTCCTTTATTTTCCTTTCTAGCCCCCTGTTTTTCCCTCTGCATTCTCCCTCCCTCGCTCCCCCCCTGCCCAGTTGTCTTCAATTTGATCTCATCCATATGGTCTTAGACAAATTGGCTGCAAAAGATCTGGGTAAGGTGAGCAGATGTCCTGTGAAAAAAAGCCATCAGGGTGTCCATTTTTTCCCCATTTCTTCATATTACACTACTCAGTCGCACAGTAGGGGAAAAATAATAGGCAATTTACATAGCAAAATCCTTGGATAAACCTCTGCTAAAACACTGGGCAAGAAACTTTTTGCAATAGTTTGTCAAAATTAAAGAAGGAAAACAAAAAATATTGTTCGTTCTTTGCAGTTATGCCAGCAGGTTGTCTAAAACATCTGCTCTGGTAATATGTCACAAGAAATAGGCTGTGCAGGTTAAGCCAGTACATAATAGAAGTAAATGTATTTTTAAATGCCAGGTTTTAAAAGAAGACAGATCTGCTTGGTATCTCATTATAAGGGAAATGGCTTTTCATGTCACCCCATCAGCACTTGTGCAGCTTTGGGGAAAGTTTCAAAGGTTACGATCTGTACCTTTTAACTCTTAACTAGCTTACAGTTTTTCCCATGAATAAATTCAACATGGTTTCAATTCTCAAACAATAAAATTGATTCTTTCTTTTGTCTTTGAAAAAAAAAAAAAGAAAGGGAATTTGCATTCTGTATGCATATGGCAAATATATCTACATGGCTCTGGTGAGACCCCACCTGGAGTACTGTGTCCAGTTCTGGAACCCCTACTACAAGAAAGATCTGGATGTGCTGGAAGGTGTCTAGAGAAGGGCCACGAGCATGTTCAGAGGGTTGGGTCACCTCTGTTATGAAAACAGGCTGGAAAGCTGGGGTTGTTCAGTTTGGAGAAGAGAAAGCTCCTAGGAGACCTTATTGTGGCCTTCCAATATCTGAAGGGAGTTACAAGAAAGCTGGAGGGGGACTTCATAGGGTGTCAGGTAGTGATAGGACTAGGGAGAATGAATCCATGCTAGAGGGGGGTAGCTTTAGATTAGACACTAGGAAGAAGTTCTTCCCCATGAGGGTGGTGAGACATTGGAACAGGTTGCCCAGGGAGGTGAGGGAAGCCTCATCCCTGGATGTTTTTAAGGCCAGGTTGGATGTGGTTCTGGGCAGCCTGATCTAGTGGAAAGTGTCCCTGCCCATGGCAAGAGGGTTGGAACTAGATGATCCCTGAGGTCCCTTCCAACCCTGACAATTCTATGATTCTGTGTATTATTCCTATTTCTGGACAGGAAAATCCCTTAGGAAAACCACATGGTGTTCCTACTGTAGCTGTTTGCTTCTCTGAATCATGCAATCACAGGATGGTCTGGGTTGGAAATGACCTCCAAAGGTCATCTGGTCTGATGATCCCCTGCAGTCAGCAGAGGCATCTTCCACAAGATCAGGTTGCCCAGAGCCCTGTCTCACCTTGAACATCTCCAGGGATGGGACATCAACCACCTCCCTGCATGTATGTGTAAGTCTTCACGTACATACATGAATCTCAAAAATCTTTGGGGCTGATCCTAACTTAAAGGCAGTGTAATGCTGAAGTAAAATCACTGACTTCCCTAGCAGTGTCTACTCACATCAGTGAAGCATAAGTTCAGCTTTCAGCAAGCTCCAGCTTTCTTTGAAGACAGGAGAATAGATTAGACTTAAATAAAAAATCCTTGCATAAATCTACATGTTTTGGACCTAAATCCAGTGAAGTCACTAAAATGTGTGCTGAATTTAAGCATTGCTTACAAATGTTTGCACAATTTGACCCAAAGAGAGAGATTTAAGCATGCAGTCATGTGATTTGCTAAATCACAGATTATCCAGCAAAATACAAAAACCTTTTAGGTGATAACAAGGTTCCTGACTGAATGCAACACTGAACTACATGATTCCCTTGGAACTACTCTATAATCTTGCACTTATGTAGGTAGTTACTGATTTGGGTGGACCAAGCACACATCATTAAGTATACACCACCACCAGGCATTCATTTCCTTTCCTTTTGCTTACACTGCTTGTAAGCTTTTAATAAAAACTAAAATGACACTGACTCAAGTAAGCAGGAAAGATCTTTCAGGATGCAGTGCAATCATCTCTGAAGACAAAGAGTTAATAATTCAAGGAGTAGCTCATCAGAAAACACACAGATACACACCAGTCTGGACTAAGTGTTTACTGGGGAGGCAAATATATATCTTTCTGGTTAAAAGATTAGAGGAAGCAGGCCCAGAGTAGAAGCAACCTGCACCATTTTTCATTTCCTACAAAGAAGACCTTGCTCTGCCCATTTTGGAGAAGGGTTTTAAAGATTACTTACTGCACTCTTGCTGATTCCTCTGGGATAGTTCCAGCTGGAGTTTTTCACAGGCAAAAATCCTACATTGTGAAAGCTTTTGAGTCTGTTCCCTTGTGGGTAAGCACAAAATAATAAAACTTAAAATATTTTTTTTTTTAGAATAAGATGAGTATATTTTTGTCCTGCTTGAATTACCTCTTGATTGAAACTGAGCAGGAAAAACTCCCACATCTTCCCTTTGTATAGACTAATCCCTCATATCACATCTTTTTTTAAAATATTTTTTTAAATCAAGTCCTATTTCCTATATTGAAAAGTTGAACATATTTTAATCCCACAACAAAGAAGTGTGATAAATAAGGAAAATGAATGATGAACTTTAAAAATGTGGCAGGAAAAAGAAATAAATAAAAGGACTTGATTATGTGGGAAGGGTTCTGCTTTGCATTGATATTATATAATAGTCCTCTGGTCTGAACTACTCTCAATTTCTTAACCAAATTACCCTTTAAATTACCAAGCAAGGGCCATATGCTTCCCTCATTTATGCTGCACATATCTCAGATTTTCACTTAATTTAAACAAGAGAGACATGATAAGTGTCTCTTTAGTCTAAAGGAAACCTGCGTGCACTTCTTCCAGTGTAATTTTCTGGAAGTTACCATGGTGAGAAATGTTTTAGGTTTTGTTTTGGTACTTTTTTTTTTTTTTTCTCAGAGTCCTCCTGATTTCTGGCTCAATCTAGAACTTGCTTCTTTTTAACTTCTTTACACCATCATTTTTCTGGTGAAGGACTAGTCAAGATTCTTCTCCAGTGCTTCACGTTGGCTGCTTTGCTTTCCTAAAGACAGTTATAGTTGGAGGAGTAGCATCTGAGACAAGAAAAAGACTAAGATTTAGAAATGAGCTTCAATTTGCTCTGAAATTTAATTTCATTCATAACTCAGCAAAACCACAAAGATTAATAATGAGACTAAAATGCTGCACAATGTTCAGGTAACTCACTAAATCTGGGTTCATCTTCTTGGACAGGTGTCAGAATGCACATCTTAAGGCTCCTTATGCCCATATGTTCATAAGTTGATTAAATGATTTTTTTTTTCTTAGTGGACTCATACCTGCTTGTGGTACTGAAGCATTTGCTCCACTGTTCCATATGGTGCAGAGATTGTTTTTCTGGTGGTGCCCTGCTTTGTGTTAGAACCAAAATGGCAAAACCTCTAACAGGAGCTGAGGTTAGCCAGTTGCATAAATAATAGTAAGCTGTTGGGCAACATTAGGCATGGTATGCTCCATTTCTTGCCTCCATGACACCACTTTCTACTTGCAATTCCTTAACAGATGTAGAGTAAAAGGAGCATGAACAGGCTGAATTAGGATTTAGCTGCAATGCTTTATAGATAGCTTAATCTTGGTCACAACTAAGCAGACTTCTTGATGAAACAATTACTGTGGATGTAGGATGAGGGAAACAACAGCATCTGCTTCTGCCAAAGTTTCTCATAGGACAATCTATTTAATCTTCCTATTTAATCTTCCAAAGTGGTGACATGGAGTACCCCTGTGTCCATGCCTGTACCTCCCTTTTCCCAGGTCAGAGAAAACAAGAGAACATTAAATTTTGATGATTTTCATTTGAATGTGAATGTGGGATGGTCATGTTTTAGATGAAACCAAATTTCCAAACCTTTCTGGGGGGAGCTGCTCTGAAACTCTCTGATCAGGAGGACAAGATCAAAATATGCTAATTAATGCAGACTTTATGTGACACAAAGTGTCTATGAGTACATCTGCACATCTGGTAGTGAGGAGATCCACCTCATAGCTTCTCACACATTCAGGGGGAGACAATGAAAGGAGAGAGAGGAGAGAAAGATGGTGTTTTTTGAGTTCAGTGACTCTTTTAAATTTGAAGTCTAGTCAAACAAAAACGAAACTCTAAAGAAAGAGACACAGAGATTTGGAGAATAAAGAGGCATCCATGTTGGCTTTGCAGGTTTCTTTTTTTTCTGAATCAATGCAGTTTTTCAGTTTGCTAAAGCAAAAGGATACTTTTGGATGACACTTTTAAAGCTTTGGAGTCCCTGAGTTTTAGTTATCCTTAAGAAACAAGAGTGTAGCTATATGGGATTGGCAATAATTTGATGTCATGAGTGATGTTTATAGGCTTGTGGGTTTTTGGGGGGGGAGGTGGTGTGGTTGGTTTTAGGTACTGATCTATTAGCACTGCTCTGAGGGTCTGAAGCAGCTGGTTCTCCCATCTTATATAACAGACTTCAGGAAGAGAGTCTGTGCTCATAAATGTATGGCAGAGGTCAAGGGACACAGTGTTGTATCCCACTGAGCAAAAGCCTAAGTAAATCTTAAGACACACAGCATTTTGTTGACACCCAAACTCAAACACAGGAAAGAGTTAGGGGATGGTACTGTAGCTATATGATGAGCAACTGAGACTGTATGAAAGCTGAGGCTAGCAAGGCAAATCAACAGCAGAAGTCTGGATTTCGATAGATCCAACAGCAGGGTTTTGCACACAATTTTTCTGTGACACTTTGGTGAATTATCCATCATTTCCTATTTTTCTGTTCATTCAGAGTGTATAGATGCAGGAGTCAATGCTTTGTGCCCAGTGTGGAAAGCTGCTGGCATAAGGCCAGTTCAGTGAAACACCATAAAACTACCAGCAGCAATAATTTAGTATTTAATCTTAAATTTTGTTCTTGTTCTGGCTTAGCAGATACAGTTGCCTTGAGAAACATTTTGGTCGATAGCAGAGATCTCTCTTCCAGATTTAGAGAGGCAATCAGATTGTGCTTCTCATTTTAATCCTCAACAGACCTTCAGCCTTTCTCTTTCATCATCTGTGTTCAGTGCATGTATTAGGATCATAAAATCACACAGTGATAGAATTGTTTTAGTTGGAATAGATCTTCAAGATCATCAAGTCCAACCATTGACCCAACACTGCCAAGTCACCACTGAACTGTGTTCCTAAGCACCACATCTACCCAGCTTTTAAATGTGATGCTTTTGAATACAGATAACACTGTTTGGGCAGTGTTTGGGTAGTGATGTGTGTTTTTGTCTTTCGTGTGACACCTGTTAAACACAATTGCCGCAGATATTTCAACACAGTCCCAAAAAATTAGTTCAGTTGTGAACTCTGAGTTCCAAGAGCTAGTGGGGAACAACGGGGAAGAATGAATGTGAGGAACTGGACTGAAATTGTGCCAGGAGAGGTTTAGATTGGGTGTTAGGAAAAAAATTATTTCTTGCAGGTGTGGTCAGGCATTGGAATAGGCTGCCCAGGGAGGAGGTAGAGTCACCTTCCCTGGAGGCGTTCACGAAATGTTTGGCCATGGCACTTTGGGCCATGGTTTAATGGCCATTGTGGTGTTAGGTTGATGGTTGGACTATTCCAACTGAAACAATTCTATGAATCTATGGTATTGGAAGGGTTCAAAATGTGTGAAAGGTAATTAAAAAGGATTTTAGTTCTTTATTTGGTCTAAGATACCATTTCAACATTTAGCAGGTTCATTTAGTGTGGATCTGTGGTACTGCTGCAGCACCTTTGCAGATCCCTTGGTCTGTCTTTGGTGCTTTTCACTTTCATTTCTACCATGCCACAACAGTCTTCACCTAATGGATAACAGGCTCTAAGATTTAGGTTTGCATGTGTTCAAATGGAGATAAACTCCTTTCACTCCTCATGCAAATCAACATTATGGCAGGGAAGATGTCATTCTGTGGCTGTCAGAACTCTGTATTCTGTATAGTACTGATATAGTAATTCTTTTGCTGTCTTGTTTCAAGTATAGTATGACACATAAAAACCCCAGGATGGAGATCTGTGAATCTCCATCCCACACATGTCACACATGCACAGATGACAGGATTCACAACCTCTGATGGCAGAATTAATTTTATTAACCTTCTCTGCAGAGGAAGTAGAAAATATGCAGGTGGTGAATAAATAGTATGCAGAGATAATAGAATTACTCAGCCTCATTAAATGGCTACACATTGTGCTATTTAGCAATGTGCTCAATAGCCAGGTGTCTTGAAGAGCAGGTACAATAGATTATTAACTGTGGGGGGAATGCACACATAAAGACATAAATGTTAAGGGGATTCAATGCATTCTGCTCAGCACCATATGCATAGAGACATAAAACAGTTATTATTACAACATTATCTCAGCTTGTCTAACACAGCTATCCCCGTCCTTTCACTCAGTTCTTTTTTTCTCTGCTTCCCTCTTTTCTTTTTCTTTTCACAGGCTCTAAATCTAAAGGAACATAACAAAATCTTTCCATTTGAAATCTCACACCTCTCCACCTTCCTGAAGAAAGGAAGGCATGTTATCAACAATACACATTAATCAGTTATAAATGAAAGTAATAATAATCTGCCATGATCTTCTGCCTATTATCATAAGTAGCATGAAATGATAATTTAATAGTATGCAGTACTTCGCTTCATCAATAAAAGTATCCAAGCAGCAAAGCACAAACACTAACAAGTGTGCAGCACAGTCAATTCTCATTGCATCCCTAGGACCCTATTCATTTTTCATCAGCTGTAATGCCAGCTTGCCAAGTCACAGAAGGGAGGAACAGAAGTTACTACTTCAGCCTTACTAACATTGTAAGAGGGTAGAGGGCTGCCACTCCCTTAGTACTCCCTGCCTGGAAAGCTGTAATGACCCCATAGTGTCACCAGCAGGGACCCTGCTATCATCTGCTGCTGCTACTGTTGTGCTGTTCTCCAGTTTTATACAGCTGCTGAGAGAAGCCAGCTCTTCCTTTTCTCATCATCTCATTTCACCTTGGAAATGAATATTGTCTCCTGTTTGGCTCTTGAAATGGAAAGTATGGCAGCTGCATGGAGGTGCCATAGTCAGGGGCTGGCTGTCACACAAGCTCTGCTTTATTGGGATCTCATTTAAAATAGAATCATAGAATCTTTTTGGTTTTGAAACCCTCCAGGGATGGGGACTCCACCACTGCCCTGGGCAGCCTGTTCTAGGGCTTGACAACCCTTTCCTTACCTAAACCTTCCTTTGGGCAATTTGAGGCCATTTCCTCTTGTTCTTTCCCTTAAGAGAACAGACCAACCCCAACCTCATTACAACTTCTTTTTCAGGGAGTTGTAGAGTGTGAGGTGGTCTCCTATTTCCTCCAGGCTAAGCCACCCCAGTTCTCTCAGCTGCTCCTCACAACACTTGTGCTCTAGTCCCTTCACCAGCTTTGTCGCCTTTCTTTAGGCACAAAGACACATTTGCAGCTTGGCTATCCCTTTGTCAGGTATCATCACGACTCCCACTTACACAGGCCTTCATCCTTATGTAGACTGGTTCACCAGGTGAAAACTTTCATCCCAAAGAAGCTGATTGGAAATTCTCTATCAAAATGTAGTTTCCATAAGATATATATGTTTGCCATGGTAAAAGATCTCTTTTGCCAGACATAGTTCTTTTTCCCTCAAAGGAAGGATTTTTATTTCTTCGAGTTTAGGTGGAACTTCCTGTGCTCCAATTTGTGCACCATTGAAAAGAGTCTGGCCCCATCCTCTTGACCTCCACCCTTTAGATACTGATGAGCATTGAGGACATCCCCTTGGTCTGCTCTTCTCTAGGCTAAACAATCCACACGATCTGGCAGCTTTCTTAAGCTGTCAGTGGAAGTTTTATAATGCTACCTTGAAAAACATCCTGTCATGTTTGGCTAGACAACAGTTTTCAGTAGAGATGATCCCTCTGTGACTTTCTGGGTTACTTAGACTACTTTGATTTTCTGCTTCTTCCCTGGTTTTCCTGGAGCACCATCAGGGGATGACAGTGATAAATGCAGTGTCTGCTTCTTTTGTGACATTAATACCATTAAAAGTAAGTTCTCATGAGCAGCTCATTGCTTTCTCCAGGGAGCCAAGTAAGTTGTGCCACGAAATGGATTCTCTCAGCTTGTGGAACCACAATTTTTTCAGTCTGTGCAGAAAGTAGAACCAATAGAAAAAGAAATCAGCAACAAAATAAAAATTTCAGAGAAATATTGGGGGCAAATAAAAAAAAAAAACAACAGAACAGTTCTATAAATAAGTGGAGGAAATAAATGGAGGGGAGTGCTCTGCATGGTAGTGCTTTTTTGCCACTCCCAGTTATCCTTCTTGCACCAAAAAATAAAGATAAAAATATCCAAAGCATGAAGATTTGCCAAGTTTGTGTCGATGGTAAAAGTAGGATCAGTGATAAGGTCACAGCTTCTGCCCTGCCCTATTCTAGTTGACAGAGCAGCAATAGAAAAAAAACCAGCCACCTCTGTTCTAGCCTAATGGGAAGAGTGATGGTGTTAAAAATCTGAGCCCAAGTATAAGAAGAAAAATAGCTTATAGCTGCTAGTTTCATAAAATAAAGTCTGCTCTTCGTTATTTCTTTCATCGGTCTTGCTTTTGACAGAGCTCCTGTCAATAAAACACTGTGAGCACTGAACAAAAGATGTTTCTTGAAGAATGCTGGCCAAAGTTTTTGGTTTTTTTTTTTTTTTTTAAGGAAAATATTATATCTCCAAAGAATAAAAGAAACAGTTTAAATAGTACAATGGCAGGCTAGCAAAGACTGTAAGGCTCATCATTCCCAAACAACTCTGTCCTGTTGCTTTTTAGCTTTGATGCCACATTTCTGCTTCTTCATTACAAAGACTCTGTTCTATCACATGTGGATGTGCTGAATAGTAGGGTAGTATAAAGATGTTCAAAATGTTTTTCACCAAGGGCTAGTGCTGCCTTTCATTTTTAAATCTTGTGCTGAAAGCTAGTTGCAGACCACCTGGCTAGCCCAAGCCATCAGCACCTTTTCTAAGGAGCATTGTCTCCAAAGGAGTTCAATCTACTTTGCTGTGTACCTCTTCTTGCATTTACACAGGTGTGTCTGGGGACCTGGTTTTCAGCTCCTTATGTAGAGATGCTCAAATATTTAAATCCATAAATTCACTGCTGCAAAGCTGTTCTCCTACCATGAGAAGCACAGAAAAGCTTTTCACACCAGCACATAAGTTTTTGGTGTTTTTTTTTTCATATCACAGTCAGGAATAGATTGTGGTTCAACCATGTGACAACAGCTTAAAACAACTCTAACCACCTGTAGCATTTCCTCTGTGTATGTAAAATGGGTCTGAACTGGAAATCCTATTCAATTTGGATTAACTGAGTTGTTATGGATTCACACTTCAAGCACAGCTAGCTTTTCATTTGCTGCCTTGCATAAGGGTGGCAGGTTAGCCACCAGCTGACCACTTGGAACGTGGTAACATGCGCAAAATCTTTCCAAGAGTTAAATACTTTGAAAAGCTGCCTCTGCTGACCACTGGCTACCTCAGCTAGAGTGGATCAAGCATGTTAATTAGCTCTAAAGCTGGAGTGAATATACTTCTATATTGCATTTCAATCACTCTGACTTCTGCAGAAAGTGCCTTGAGTCTCACACCAGCACTTGCACAGTGTTATAAGGGGTATAGACACAATGTAAGGTCTTTAACTTCTAGAACAAGAAGCCCTTGGGTTGAGCAGAGTGTGTATAGTCAGCAATCAGTCAGAATCAGTTCACTTGGAACTACAGTTGTCAAATATGTGCTCCATTCAATACAATTCCCAAATCCTTATTTACATTAAAAATAAACAATAGAAGGAAAGAAGGAAGGACAGACATAAAAAGAAAGAAGTAATTACCTGGAAGTGCTTATTCACACATATTCCTAAATATTTTGGCTTTTAAAATTTTCCTGCAACTTCACAGATAAAAGAAACAAAAATAATCTGCATCTACTTCTGCAGCAGTCAGTTTTGAAGCAGTGACTTTGATGGTATATTTCAGTGATTCTCTGACTCTTTGAACTATCTTGTGCTCACCATCACACTTTGCATTCAAAACTCTACAAAGGTGTCATTGTTCTGCAACCCACTGAAGGCCATTTTGGCTACAGAACACAGTTTGGGAACTGCTGGTTTATTCTCCTGGAAATAACTTTGTTGTACTAATGTTGTCTGCTGGGATATGGAACTGATGGCTTTGTTAATGGATGTTGCCAGATGTTTAGCCGCTGTATTTTCTTACATTCCAGTTTGGAGGTAATTGCCTACAAGATAGTTCAGTTTTACAAGATTGCTGCCAACCCTCAAGGAAGAGATGGTGTGGCAATAGATGCTCTGCTGACTGCAGCTCAAGACCAGGTTTTTAATGACTGGAGCACCTGGACTCTTGGAGCACTAGCCCAACATAACAGCTCATTTCCAGGTCTTTCCTCTTCAGTTCAATATAAGCTTCTCCTCAAAAATTAAATTTCCAGCTAAATCCATGTTCTGTTCTAGAAAATAATTTTCTGGAGACAAATAACAGAGCAATTCCTGAGCGAGAATTGGGAAACATGTTTTTGGTTAGCAAATTTTGCACTTGGGAACCCAGGTTTTGGTTAAGAGTAGAAGAAAACGAACTCTCTTATTTATTGCCTGACTGGTCAAAATGAAATGTAGAGATAGTTGCACCTTTGATGTGTAACTTTTGTATTTATTCCATGTCTTAAAAGGATCCAAACTAAAGGCCTCCACATTAATTTCTTTCATCTTCATTATTTATTTTTGTAAGCTGCTGAAGCCGTGCTTTATTTATTGCAAGTCACCCATACATAATTCTCTGTAGTTTAGAAAACTGCATCTAACATTTTCACCCCAACTTTATAAATTGCATTGATTTATTTCTGTCTCTGAGGCCTACAACCATTTATTACAACAACAAAACATCCTCCAATTCTGGTGATCAAGGAACAAAGTCTACTCGTTTACTGTGTAGTGAGAATTGACAGATGGCCAAACGGGGTGATAGATTTGATTTTAATGTGTCTTAAGAGAGTAAATGAACCAAAGGCAATCTTCATCTCATGTGAAAAGTTGGATTTTTGTGTGGCTTTTCTGCAACAGTGAGGTGCAATTCTCACAGCACTTCATTGATTTTCCAATCAACCATGACCACTCAGATGGCAAAAAAACAGGGTCAAAGAATTTTTATAAAGGATTTATTTTTATTTTTCTTTTTACTGTTTGTCTAGAACTGCACAAACAAACCTGAGTGTATAGGACATAAAATACTCCTCAGTCGTTTGTGCTTATTTTTCTTCCTGAAAGAACTTTACAGGTTTTGCAGGTTATGCATTTTTAATTTTGCATCACATTAAGTGGTTTTGTCAAGAGAATCATTTACATCATAAAGATAATGAGGATAAAATCTCCTCACATCTCCCCACCTGTTATTTTAGCATATATCATTGATAACAAAGCACTTGCTTTGTTATTTCTTGCTTTAAACTAGGACTAGGGATAGATTCCCTGTTTCAGGACATGAAATAACACATGGAGCAATGCAATGAAGCCAAAACGCTGCAGGTCACAGTAGTTTTCCCATGCAATATATTTGTAGGTCCTCACACATCACCAGAAACACAAAAAGTAATTGTACAGTGTGTGTAAAAATGTTAGTGTGTGTTAGACCTCAGTGTGCTGGTGACAAATCTCTAAGGCAGCCTTGGAGCTTATCCTAGGGGTGCATAAACACTTCCAAGCACAGGCAGGAATATCTCAGTGGATGTTACAGCAATTTAGGATGTCAGTATTTAGTAGAAGTGAAAATATTTACAAACTGCTGCTGAACTCGTGGGTCTTTGTGTAAGATGGTTGCAGGTTCAGTGGCATGTGGATGCTGTGCTGTAAGAGGCAATACTTATCAGTTAGATGATGTATCACATCCTCTTGAAGAGGATAGTGCCACCCCAAATGGTGAACCATGAGCAGGTGGGCATGTGCCTGCCCTAAACTCTGCCTGAAAACTGAAAACTTCTCTCTTTTCTGTTTTGGACCCAGAGCATTTCAAAGTGTCTGTGTATCATCTGTCAAGGATCAGGGCTGGGCTGGCCACTAGATGAGTGACAGAGCCTGTCTGTGAACCCTTTTGTTTTCCCAGAGGGAAGAGAAAGGGAATAAAGGAGAGAGACTGATGGGTTGTAAGAGAAAACTGAAACAACCTTAGTGAAAATAATAACATTTAAAAACAAATACAAACAGATACAAATGTATACACGTAACCCATGAAACGTCAATATTTTTGCTATGTCTGCTTAGCTGTGTCAGATTCATCTCCCACTTTAAAGACTCTGCTGCAATCACAGTTTGTTCTCATTTGGGATTGGAGGAGGAATGATCTAGCATGATGGAGGAAATGCTTCATTCTGCCCAACTTGTATCCAAAATCATGACACTTATCTCTGAGGACTCTTATTTTACTCTTATTGACATAAAACTGTGCAGCCGGTTTCCAGTTAAGGTCCACAAGGTTCTTTTTTCTGTCCTCCTTGAAAAATTTCTGAGAAGCTACTCATTCTTCAGGCACTGCCATGGTGATGACAACAGACTGTTTTGTTCTGTGCTCTGCTGTAGAGTTACCTGCTCCTGCCTTTCAATTTGTCTTGGAGCAAGGTTTTGTGACTCGTTTGGCACAATTCATGTCTTGTTTGGAACGATGCACACTAATGCCATGACATTCAGACTAAACAAATGGCAATAATTTTCAGCCTCACTAGTTATTTGGATATATCCAATTATTTGCATGGGCAAATGTGTCTGTGTGTATGTGTAATAGTGACTAATAATCCCTATCCTGTTATTGACCCATCAAATATACCCTGATTGAACTCGGTGGGAAATGCTCATGCAGAATAGTTGTGGAATCAGACTAAGCATATAATTAAAAGAAGATAATCTGCAAAAATTGGGAATTTGAATAGAGAAAAATATATTTTCTGGAATATCTAGGCTGCTGACAGGAAGAGGAATGATGGTTCCAGCTTCTTGACATTGAAAACTCTCCTATGTGCCCAGCCTCTTCAGTTCTGTGTTGTTGTCTGTTGCTGCTCAGTGCCCTGAGTCATATCAAAATAATTTTCAGGCCATATTCTAAGCAATACTGTTCCTCCTAAGAACATATTTCATGTTGCAATGCATTTGGATCCCAGATAAACTTTTCCCAAATACCATTTTGGAGACGTTGACATGGTTGCTGTTGATGTTTATTTACTCAACAATAATCTTTGCAAATCCTTAACAAGCTGGATGTTGCCAGTGTGTAATTTCTCATTTGTTAGTTAATCATCCTGATAAAACGCCTAGCCCGGAGAAGCTCCAATAAATCAGTTATTAGCCATAGCAAACAGTGCCTTAGAAGGAAACATCCTGATAATAAATGGAAAATAACACCATGCTGATAAACTGTGAACAACAAAACTGTTACTGTTTTGTAAAAAGGGAAAGGAAAAAAGAAAAGAAGCAGCCTCGTGGATCTGTGATGCTTGAGTGTTGCATTTGGTGATCTTCCTGGTACAAGTTTCAAGAGAGAAGAGCCTATAAAGGGGAAACCAACCCAGTCTTACAAAATCATTTTAGGCTGGTGGGATGCCTCCATCCCTCCCTTGGTGGATTACAGCCTATAGAGTCATATAAAAGGGTTTGATTTTGCCCAACCCACATCCTCACTAACTCTGTCTCTCTTCAAAGACAAAAAGCTGTTGAAGAGTTTGCTGCTGTGGAAGCTGGAGGAATTTGATGAGCTTTGCATAGAAAAGAGAAAATTCAAGAGATGGGGATCACAGACCTTAAACAACAATGAGATAATGTTATGAACAAAGGAAACAGATTACTCAAGTAACGAGCCAAAGGACTGGCAGTAGGGAGGAAAACTATTGAATAGGAATTGAGAAAATGCTCTGATGCTAAAGTCAGGAATGGGACACATACGCTGAAGGTTTGCAGCCCTGCTTGGGTATCTTTAGTGGCCTGACAATAATGAGACAGTCCTGCAAAAGGCAGAGAAGGCATCAAAGCCATGTATATGCAAAAGGTCTTTTCTTATATGCCTCTTTAAGCTGATGATAATAATTCCTTGATATTTTACAGAAAAAGGAACAGAAAACAGTAGTGGAAATTCTACTTCCTCCTCCTTTGTAAAGTGGCAGTTACCAAAGCTTTTCAGCACAAGCCAGTTTAAATGAAGGCTACCCACCCAAAAAATTCCCTGGGATGAATAAACTGATGAGAGGACCACATTAAAATACTGGACTTATTATTCTACTTTGCATGAGCAGGTGATGTTATACATTGCTTAAACTGCAAGGGTTTGAAAAAAGCGAATTCACTGTAGGCTTAAGTCATAAAGTAACTTCATCTGCACTTCTTTCATTCACAATATCAACTTTGCTGGGATCCATAAATACACCAAGAAGGAAAGAAAATATGTTTAGTAGCTAAATCAAATTAAAAAAACTTCTGAAAAATATAGGGATGCATCAGGAAGAGAGAAGCTTTTCCATAATCTCTCCCACAAACCCCAAAGATATCATGCAGGATGCATAAATTTGTGAGGACAGTTTTAAATTTGCATGTTATTTACTCAGCATAACCACTCCTTTGGAATCGTTAAGATTCCTCTCATATGTAAGCATTTACATCATTGAAAAAATGTGTATTATTTACCCAACAGACCATAAAGGCTCCATGCAGAGCAGTTACAGAGATCCAGAACATAATAATGTCTTGGATAAATCTAGTTGGGAGTCATCAGAGTGCATTAGATGATTAAAGGATTATGTACATGTGCATATTGGTTTGTTTTTTAAACACTAATAGGGGAACCATTTTCCTTGCCCTTCAGAGCTACCTCAAAACAACAGAACAGACTTAGTCCTATATTATCCCACCTGCATGTAGTGAGGGGGAAACGTTCTTCATTTACACTGCAGATTTATGCCCTGAAAATTAAAGATCATTGAACAGTTTGGGCTGGAAAGGACCTTAAAGATCATCTAGTTCCAACCCCCTGCCATGGGCAGGGACACCTCCCATTCGCCCAGGTTGCTCAAGGCCTTATCCAACCTGGCCTTGAACACTTCCATGGAGGGACCATTTTCAGTTACAGAGACAAAAAGGCTCTAGTACCCCTACTCTTCTGGCTCTTGTTATCGCTCACTAGCCCTAAGCAGGAATTTCTGCACAGTGTGCAGTGACTGTTGAAGACCTGATGATTCACTAGGTACTGTTCCAAGCTTTCACAACATGCAGGGCTACCTGTGCCTGAGTCACTTGGGGGTTAAAAGTTCCTGCAGATGACTGTTAAGAAAGCTGAATTAATGTATTTCAGTGATTAAATATTCAGAACAAGCTACTCTGAAAATTACAAGAATTAGGAACTGGCTGCAAAAGGTTGGTAAATAATATACAGTTAAATGTCAGAAAATTGCAGTTGACTCATGTTTTATCCAAAAGGAAATACGAAATAAAATTGCAAAACCCAAGTCCAAATATGCAAATAAACCATCAAGATTAATTTCCTCAGTTCTGATTAAAGTCACTGAGGTACAAAAAAGCTCATCAATAACTGCACCCAATGCAAGTTATCTTAAATGCAGAAAATTACTAAATGCATTGTAGTCCCACAAAGTGACATCTTCCACCCATTTCTCACATACTGAATTCTTATGATGACTGCACATTGGCTTTGGGATTTAAATACCTTCTCTTCTTAAGTCAGGAGGTTCAAACAACCTTTTTCTTCAATATTCTGTTAGTCATTATCTCAAAAAGTTGCTTGCCTGCAAAAAACAAATGCTGGCAACACACAGAAGTGAGAAGAGTTTCCCTCTTTCACAATAAAGAAGAACAGTTCAGAGCATCTTTGTTAACACAGAGCTCAGATATGAACGCCTTGTTCAGTAATCTCAGTCACAGCACATGCAGGTCAACACTGAAAATAATATAGTGGTCTATGTCCACTGGTGGAAAGAGCTGGGGAGGGACTTTTTACAAGGGATTGTAGTGGCAGGAAAAGGGGCAATGGCTTTGAGCTGGAAAAGGAGAGATTTAGACTGGAGATTAGGAAGAAATTCTTTACAATGAGGGTGGTGAGACACTGGAACAAGTTGCCGAAGGAGCTTGTGGATACTCCCTCCTTGGAGGTGTTCAAGGCCAGGTTGAGCAACCTGGGCTAATGGAAGTGGTCCTCTGCCCATGGCAGGGGGGTTGGAACTAGATGATCTTCAAGATCCTTTCTAACCTAAACCAATCTATGAATCTCCTCAGCAAATCAGAACAGACCTCATCATGCCTCAAAAAACCCCACAATCAAACCAGAGAAAAAACAGGAAAACATCAGAAGCGTAGTGTTTTGGCAGCATAGCCAGAGAAATATGAGATTAGCCCTTAAGGGAATTCTTACTCTCAAGTGGATGTAAATGTATTCATCAATGCAAAGAAATGCATAGTGTGTTATATACACAATACATTAATAAATAGCCATGCATTAAAAAATAATGAGATTTTCTGCAGAACAACATCCTGTGGTGTTTAGGGTCATAAAAAAAAGACAGTAAAAGAAAGGGGGGGAGGGGGAGGAAGGAAGGAAGATTATGTGGAAAATCTGATTAAAATACTGAAACCCCATCTTACATGTAAGATACAATAAATATTTCATCGGTTAACTGTAAACAAAAGAACAAGTGCGGTGAAATGTAATTAAAAATGTAAAAGTGTGGGGAGTGATTTATTTTGCCACAGTGATATTAATATTGGAAATCACATGTAAATAGATATCAGGGTTCTGCTGCAGAAAGAGTGGAAAATGGCTGTTCATTTTCTGTAATGAGCTTTCATCTTTTTGACTTTCACTGTAAGTACTTCTAATGATTTATGACTAATGATGCTCCCAGTCATTGGAAAGCTCTAGAAAAGCTTTAAATCCTGGGACTTCCTAACAGATATTTCTTGCAGTTTTGGGGGTTTGGTGGTTTTTTTTTGTTTGTTTGTTTGATTGCTTGTTTTCTGATTTTTAGTTTGTTTTTTTTGGGGGGTCAATGGGTCTAACACAGAGCATTTTGGTAGAAATAGAGATGGTTTCACACTTCTGGCTTGTCATGTAAAGAACACGAGTAACCTTTGTGGTCTGTGAGTCACAGGCCATGATATGAGGAGGTAGAGATGAGCTCTGGCTCAGCAGCAGCTGGACCTCCACAGGTACAGCAACAAAGATTAGTGAATCTTCACACTAGTGAAACTGGTGGACAGCCTCAAGCACAAGTCTCATGAGGAGTGGCTGAAGGAGCTGAGGTTGTTTAATCTGAAGCAGAGGAGGTTGAGGGGGAGACCTCATCACTTTCTACAACTATCTAAAAGGAAGGTGGAGCCAGGCAGGGGGTTGGACTCTTCTCATGTGCACCAAGTGACAGAAAAGAGGAAATGGTCTCAAGTTGCACCAGGGGAGGTTAAGGTCGAATACTTTCCAGATAGCCTTCACCTTTGAACTCTAATGGTAGTACTCATAACTTCAAGCCTGGGTTTTGCATCTGGACTGGCATTTCGGCTACGAAGTACCCCAAGAAGCTGACTTAATAAGTTAGAGAATATCATAGGAAATTGTGGCTTATGGTAAAATGACTGCAAAAGGGTGCAGAAATTCAGCACTTGACCCCTCTTTTTTGAGATGGTGCAATATGGATTTAGAAGTTGGGATGTGATGGCAGCCACCTGGTTTCTGTTTGTTTTGATGTTATAGTTGCACAAATATGAAAAAGGCTTCATGATTCCTATGACTGTGCACATTAGATTGAAGTTAAAAACATATCACACAGAAAGCCTTAAGTATAGAAATGCAATTTCAGTATAACCACCACTGCTGATAACAGAGGCAATTTAATAAATCAAATTTCTTCCTTTTCCAACAACTTCTTATCCTTTCAGTTCCAACTCATTTTCAAACACCCAAGGGAAAAAAAAGACTACACAGCATGACCTGGAAGGGTACAAATCTGGGCTATTTTAGAACAAAGTAAGGTGAGAAGAGCAGTACATTTTCTATGAAAATGTAGTTTCATTGAAATCAAAGTGCTGCAAGGGAAAAATTTCAATTGGAAACTGCTGAGCTAAATAATTTAGGCTTTCTCACTTCATTATCTAATTCTTTGACATTACTGAAATAAAATAGTTCAACATGACAAATACACTCTCTATTGATTCCTGATTGTTTTAAATTTTGTATTCCACAAGAGGGAACATAATTCTTTTTCTTCCAAATCATCTTATTTTGCTGGTTTAAATCTCTTCTAGCTACTCCTTCCTTCTTTCAAAACATTAGTGAAATGTCTGTCCTACCTTCTTTTTCCACACCAAGCACAAGTTAGTTGGATATTGCTTTTACCTCCTCAGTCTCATGACAAGAAGAGCCAACCATGATGATAAGATGGTTCAGGCTGTCGTTAGAAAGGAATGCAGAGTTTGGCTGTCAGATGGGAAGGAAGGAATTTGGAAGGCAGGAAAGAAGGGAGGAAGGGAGGAATGGAGGGAGGGAGAGAGCGAGCATAACATCCAGTAAAGTTTACTAGCTTGTTCCAGTTACATCACCTAAGGTGGTGATCCACTGCATGATTGCTACAATGAAAAACTCAGTGAAATCATTTTCCTCCATCTGTGTTTTAATATTAGATATTTTATCACTTTCCACTAGGTGCATTCCAGGGCTCTGAGCTCAGCACTGTCTGTGAGGGTCACCCTACTTCTCCTTCTCCTGCCATGACAAAGTAATGTGTTCAGTATGGTATTTTGGTTTGGCAGGGTTCTTGTTCTTCTTGTTTTATTTGCAATATGTACTTACTGCTCTGTGTTTATATTAGAAAAAGTAAGATCTGACACAAGTGCCTGGCCCTTGTTGAGACTGATGATAATTCTCAGCTTTGTGGGCTGCAAACCCAATGTCAGGGGTCAGCCCCCAAGATAGTTCTAAGGTGTCAGCCATTGTATTGCCCCCAAGCTCTGGGTTACTTCTTTCAGATTTGTCAAGCTGAGGCAACTGAATGTCTTTGCACAAAAAGCCACAATCACAAATGCTGTTTTTTAGTTATTATTATTTGTTTTTTAAATAGAAGCAATGAAAACTTGGGTTCAATGATCAAAATTGCAGAAGACAACATTTTAAATACAGCTATTTAACTCCTCTGCAATTTTTTAATTGTATCCTCCTAGAAAACCACACTTAAAAAAAAATTAACTCCTATTTTCCCCAAACTTACCTACGTGCAGGAAGGGAATGTTATCCTAAGTGCCTGGACTAACAAACAATTCCAGCTGAGGGAAGGCTTTTTATGAGGAAAGATTATACTTAGTTAATTCAATGTAGTTGCAAAAATAAATAGACAGCAGTTAAAAAGAGTTCATTTACAATTGCATTTTGAGTTTCTTACTGCTGCATTTCACTCCCACCAAGACCAAGGGAAATCTGTTGGATGTCAGCAGTGATGCTCTGTTGTTGTGCTAACACGAGAAGAATTGGTTAATACTTGGAGATTTCATTACGTAACAAAGAGCTCCCTAGAGCAGAAAGCCAACATTAAAAATGCTATGGTGTAAAGCAGAGGTTTTGATATTATATTTCAGAGAAAACATTTCAGTTCTGCTATTACTTTAACTCTGCAACCTTTGCCTCAGCAGGCTGGAAATGTGAAAAGTCCTATACTTGCAGCAAAAGACTGCAATATATTTCACTACCTTTGCCCTTTACTGTGCTTTGCCTCTTGATTATCTGGCATTCTTCAACTCCCCTATACAGGTCCCACAACTTTGGGGAAGGAGGAGGAATGACTACCAGAATGCCTCATCAGTCACAATACTGAGTCTATTAAAGGTTAAAGAAGAGCAGCATTCAAGTGTCTTCCATAGGCAAGGGTAGCTATTCAAACTTTAATGCTTTGTTCTTGTGACAGAGTCTGCAAGGAGAACATAAAATGCCACAACAACATGATTCCATTCTCATGACAGCAGTTGTACAAAAATAGAAAACAATACTAACAACCCATTCAAGACTTGCAATTTTTAGATGTTAATCACTTCACCTGCTTTGGATTCTTGTAGGCAAGAGCTGTCTGGCTTGCCCTCTTAGAATTTAGAAAGTCCATCTTCATACACCCATAAAAAATGGACCAAATCCATCTTATGTTGTATTATACAGACAGTGATGCCTGCACATACTCTGTGTGCCATGACTGACTGTACAAAGTGCATAGCAATTGACAGCTACACTACTGGCAGCCCACTCATAGGGGTACACTGACTTAGTGAGCATAGGAGGCAAGCAGGATCATACTTTCAAGACTTCTTGAATGTCCATTAGGGTGATATGATAAAGAGAGAAGTTTTAAAAAAAGAGAAAATGGAACAGAGTGATGTCTAGATCAGATAAATTAGAGCAATATTTGTCAGGTTTGGTTGGATAACAGTAATAAGATGTAGCCTTGAGAAAAGAACTTTTAAAGTTGCAGTAAACAAAAGGACTGTAAATGAAGGAGCTTATGGCCTGAAGCGATCTTCTCAGTATTATTTACAAGTCATTATTTGTCTTAATAGACCAAATTTTTGCCTGTATGGAATGCAGGCAGGCAAATACAAGCGCATATTTTCTCTTATTAGTAGAAAAGGAAGAAAGGGAAAACAGTTGGAGGTATCAAATGAGAAAGCATTGTTGAGATTTATATTATGCAGAAGAGTCTGATTCATCTGCCTGTAGGACATAAATGAAGGCACTTTACAGACACATTGAGGGACACTGACTGACCTCACTGACAGGATACAGCATGCTTTTTGAGATCTGCTGATGACAAACAAAATCTATTTGTGATCCCTTTACTAAAGCATTTTCTACCCTTCGTATTTCAGAAGTGCTGGAGAAAAACTTTGCTATGGTTAACAAAATTTATTATGTATATTTGAAACCAGTCTTCATGGATATAGGTAGAGTTCAGTCCTGGAAAGAAGTCTGCACATGAGTACAGCCAGGATGACCTGCCATCAGAGCAGCCATACAGTTACAAACATTAGGTTAAATGCTTTGCTCAAACTGGATTCTTCTGTTGAAATAATGAGCTTTAAAGTATAGCTGAAGAAATAGAATCATAGAATGGTCTGGGTTGGAAGGGACCTCTGAAGGTCATCTAATCCAACCCCCTCTGCAGTCAGCAGGGACATCCTCAACTACATCAGGCTGCCCAGCCCCCTGTTGAGCCTCACTTTGAATATCTCCAGGGATGGGGCTCCAACCACATCCCAGGGCAAGAGTGCTTTTGAAGTTAAAGCTTTCATTAATTTCCAACATTCAAAAATCAAAGTCTTAAACTTCATTGCTTTTTACCAAAAACGGACATGATTTGGTTAGTAGTTTTATTCCTAACATGCTTGGTTCATGACAGAAGAAAGCATCTACAGAAAGACATATACTGCCCATGTTCTTACTGATACAGCAACATATTTTCAGAAAGCAGTGCAATATGTAGGAAGAGGGGAAATGGTTATGACACAAAACGTTGGCAAATGTACAAAATAAGCAAAGATGTGTAGTTAAATTATTCATGGATACACAGACTTTAAGGCCAGAATGTCAATTGTACCAATAGCTTGACCTCATGTGTAGCACGAGCAATCAGATTTCATACCTACACCAAAGTGAGCTCAAAAGCTTCTGTTTGCTAAAGCATTCCCTCCAGAGGGAAAAAAAAAAAAAAAAACAACCAACACCTAGTTTTGATTTATAAAGACTTCAGAAGTGGAAGAAGCTGAAATTTTCCTTGGTAGTTTGTTCCAATATTTAGTTATCACTGCTAAAAATGAGCAGCGAATTTTTTATTTGAATTTTAATATCTTGAAGAACTACCAATTGGTTCTTGCTATGCTATTCTTTTCTGTCCCAGACTGAAGGGTCTTTAGTACCAGTTATGCTTCTTCATATAGGTACTTACACACCATAAGCAAATCACTTCTTGATCTTCTTTCTGGTAATCTAAGCAAGATGAACTTCATAAATATTATATTGCAAGACATCGTTTTCAACTCACAGTCATTTCAGAATATCTTCCTGGCAGTTACAGGACCCTTATGTATCACTGAGTAAAAATTTCTGAGCTATTTTCCTTCAAATAGGAGAAATAGGATTTGGACAATTCAATCTGTTGACTTAGGACAATTTGGACTATGCAATCTAAAACAGGATAAGAAGGTGTCATGTTGAATACATTGACCCAGAATTAGATGCCAATTCTGAAAAATATTCTCAATGTGTGTTAGTACAGTGTCAAATTTCACAAGTTAAACAGGTATGTCAGAAAATGAAATACCACCCAGGCCTTTCAAGAGAATAAATTCACAGTGTGACAAAGGAAGAGGCAAGAGCTGACTGCAGAAGATAATGGGTGCCCAATAAATGCTGGCTCTTTCGTGTTGTTTAAGTCCATGATGAATTTTCAGACAATGCAATGGCTCCAAACACATCTAAGTCAGGACCATTTCCATATAGAATCACAGAATTATAGAATCATTTTGGTTGGAAGAGACCTTTCAGATCATCAAGTCCAACCATTAACCCAGCACTGCCAGGGCACCACTAAACCGTGTCCCTTGGCACCACATCTACACAGCTTTGAAACTGCTCCAGTGATAGCGACTCTACAACCTCCCTGGGCAGCCTATTCCCAGGCCCTGACAACCCTTTAGGGGAAGGAATTTTTCTTAATGTCCAGCCTAAACTTCCTGCACAAATACCAGTAGATGTTCCTCAAAATGACTGGGAGAGGAAAACCTAGAAAATGTACTACTTATATATTTTCTGTACACATAACCACATAAAAACAAAGTATGTAAAGCAAGAAGCAGCATTCTAAGTTTAACTTAATTTTAATTTGATTGTACATCCTGGGAGAAACAGATTGCCCACGGGTGGGTTTTTTTTCCCTAAAAGGTCAAGTGCTCTTTGCATGGAATCAGTGAAGAAACAGTTTCATATGACTTTCAAGAAGCTTTGCTAAGTATTTTTTTCCCTGTTGATCTAAACAAGCTATGGCACCAGCATAAGGTATGTTTTTCCCAGGAAGCTTTCAATTAGCTTTTCAGAGCAGGGCTGTGCAGAGCATGAAATGAAACATTAGCAGTGCAAAAAGCCTCTGTTAAGTCAGTAGACTTCTTTTCTCTGATGTATTTGTTCTTCTCAGAGAAAATAACTCATTCACCATTTTTTCTGTACTTCAGTTGTCTTTCTTGCTATAGATTCAGCTGCTTGCAGCCTCCACTTGCCGAATCTCTCTCAAGATGTTTGTCACAGCTTGCTTTCTGTTTGAAATCAATGGCATCATTACTGCTACACAAAATAAAACACCCCCAAATGGTAACATCACTTTCAGGAAATGTCCCCTCTGGATGCTTTTCCCTTCTCTGCTTTACATTTGCAGATACCTCTTTGCTCATGTCTGCCCAAGTCACATATTACCTCTTTCTCAGCTCAGCAGCATTTTCCTCACCTTCCCTCATTCAAACATCATTGGCTGGTTTGCCTTCCACACATGCATGTTTCCAACAGCTAAATTCCTATGCTACCAGCTGAGAAACCTGCTGATTTGATTTGTCAAGAGCACACAGCACACACTCATTTGTATTGAATGCAAATTAAATATATTCTTACACACACTGGCAAGATTTCAGTTTTAATTCAAACCCACTGTGACTATTAGAGTAGGACTGTGGCTTTAGCTATAAATATGTCTCTATAAAATACACTGCATTTGGCCTTAGTGTATTAACAATTATCCAATTAAGTGTATTGATGTCTGTACACAAATGTGTCTTTTAAGTATTCCCAATTTAGACTTCCAAATGTCAGTTCCTTTTATTGGCACAATTTAAATGAAAAAAAATAATCCAAATGCAGGTCACAGAATCCCAGAATCTCACGGTGGTGGGATTTGGAAGGGACCTCTGGAGGATCATCCAGTGCAAGCCCCCTGCTAAATCAGGTCACCCACAGCATCTTGCCCAGGATCACAATGGGCAGGGGGGTTTGGAATCTCTCCAGAGAAGACGACTCCACAGCTTTTCTGGGCAGCCTGCTCTAGGGCTCTAGCACCCTCACACCAAAGAAGTTTTTTCTTCTGTTCAGACGGAACCTCCTGTGTTCCAGTTTGTGCCTGTTTCTCCTTAACTGCTCTGAACCATTCACTCACCTAATAAATTACCTCAGAGTTGGGGTGGAGGTAACCAGTCCGATCAGCTGCACCTTGTCTATGAAATATCATTTCAGAATGAATCTGATTGGGAACCTCAGCAGCATTTATTTAGGCTTTCTGTACTGTGAGGTATGAATTTTGTACTCCTATTTTTTGGATTGAGGAGATAAATGCTCAAAAAGAGACAAGGGTGCTACCATGTAGGACAGTACCTCTATTTCCATTATATTAAAACATGAAGAAGCATAAACCTGACATTGGAGTGCATCAGATTTGTTTCTTTTTTTAGTATGGTAGAGATGCATAGGGATCAAAGGATGGCGTAAGAAAAAATTAACAAGTCTTTTCTCCCACCTCTGTGAAGATATTTAAGACACAAGTCTTCAGACATTCCCTGATCCTTCTGAAAATCAGCTTGATGCACACACACTTTATGAGATCATCTGCTAGAGTTATAGCTCAAAATGTTTCCTTCTAAATCTTTAGTGGCACACCTGATGTGGAAATCTTAAAACAAAGCAGACCATGTACACATTACAGTGTCACACACAGCAGAAGGACTAGGAATTACTCATTCCTCTTTAAAGAGGAAAGAGCAGTCAGACTTTGGTGTCTATCTCCACAGCTGCAAGCAGCTTTGCAGTGCTTTGTTTCACTTTCACTGGGTAAGAGCGTTGAGTTATTTCCATTTCTTGAGACTTTCCTTCTTTGTACCTAGGCTAGAATTTACTGCTGCACATCCAGCCAAACTGTTTCTCATTAGGCATGTTAGATGGATTCTCCTCAAGTGGAAGCTTTCATCATTCTCTTTGAAAAACTGGGTCTAAGCCTTCCGCATAGGTCGCCATTTGTGTTAGTCACACGAGCTAAAGCTCAGGCTCACAGAATCACTCCTTTATCTTTCTTCCTGAGAGTTCTTTATTGGCAAGTCACAACAAACTGTAAAATTTGCTACATTTAACCACGAACATGTCAACTTTCTCTATAATTTTCACAGGGCTTTAATTATGAACCAATGTGATGTTATGAATAGGGTTATTCATAGCTAATGCTTTCAACATGCAGTAAGCAATATTTCTATTACTTAAACATTGCTCATATCCACAGGCACTTCATTCTGGATTACTTCTTTTGTGAATGCCCAGGCATATGCATTTTACTCAGCCTAATGGTCAAGTTAAAAAGGAAATGATGCATTTTCGAAGGAATTTTTACATTGCAAATCAGGATGAATTTTCTAACTGGAGAGCTGCAGTCCTCCTGGGACTGTTTGTGACTGACACTATATTTTATCTGCACATTGAAAACAACACACTTATCAAATGGGAAAAGAAGAAGAAAAATTACAAGAGATTTGATCTTCTTTACAGCTTCTAATAGTAAAATACACTGTGTGATTAATGAACCTGTCAGCTGTAATGGGAAGAATATGTAACGAGTAACTGTGCATTACTTGTTTGTGATTTTTATCTTTTCGAAATGCAGCCATGTGGAGGATGATAAGATTAACTCTTTGTGCTTTTAAGTGAACATTACATGTGAGAATAATGCAAACTCCTCGGCTCCTTGTCCTTCCATCACTTCTCACTCTTAAAAGCTGGGATTTTCCCTAATTCCAAAATTTCTATATTATTATTCCATTTGGTGTATCTACACATCTACTCTTGGATAAATTATTCAGGGCTAGATGGAAGACAAAAAAGCTCACATGGCTCACTTGTCTTTTTCTATTTAGTTCCTTATGCTTTGTACCCTGCAGCTTTTCTCTGTCAAACAAAAGGGTTTTTCATCATTTCTTCAGGATTTTTATAAGGCCTCCAGAGGAGAGCCCCAGGCACACGCTGGTACCTGCCTGGCATTGAGGCAGCATGGCATGAGGGATCTATGTCCTAGAGATCTATATTATCTTTGAGATGCCCTCTGTGTCATTTTGTATCCTTGAGTGCCATACTCTAGGAATAACATGGGGAAAAGCATCTTTCTTGTCCTGCTGACTTAAAATATAAGGAATCCCATTGTGGTTGAAACTTCATTGGAGTGATAGGGCCTTGGCATGGGAGACAGATCAGGACTATCTGGCAGTTTTCTCACCAGCTATTGGGACTGAATAGAAAAGGCAGAGTTTGTTCATCTAAAACCCAGAAATTTCATCATATGATAGTAGCCAGGCATGAAAAGGAACTGCTTATGAATTTTCCCTGTCCTCAGAACATTGGCATTAAATGTCCAGTGGGATTAAAATAGGAGGAAATTATTTATTGCCTTTAATTCTATATTTATTTCTCTCCATTCCACTATCTCATTGCCTTTAATTGCCTTGGGTAACTTATGCCACTGGAGATAATACACATATGTTCTAACAGCAATTCTGGTTTAGCAGTGTGGGAAGTGTTTGCAATTGGAATCAAATCTCAGCCTGTCACTTTGTTACTCACTAACCAAAATTTTCTATCTGATTATAAGGAACAAATTTAATAAGACATTAATGCACTTGAAAATGGGCACAAAATGTGTGAAAATAGTTCATTTCCCTTTAGCATTTGAGAACTTTAAGTTTTAAAATGAAGTTCTAAAGTGTGTGGTGAAGTCAGATGTGGAGATGGGGGAAAGCATTTGGTGTGGTGTGGAAACTGGAAAATTTGCTTGTGATTAAATGAAAATTTGTCACAAAACATAGCAGTTTTGGCAAGGTGTTATTTATTGTCAAGTCCTTTCATCAAGTTGGTAACATTACAGTTCAGTGACTATTTAAAATATTCTTTAATGTCAGTCACTGTTGGTCACTCTCTTTACTTTTTTAGTGGAGCCATAAAGAAGTCTTATAAACCGAACAACATGTGCCAGGTACAGTAATACTTCTACAGAGAAAAGGTGAAATTTATCTGCTCCATTGGTACCATTATACCTCCATATCTCTTTCATAAACCTTTAGCAGTGCAGGTTAAATGTGCTGGGTTTTTTGTGCAGCTATCCATGTTTCTGAATTCAGGTAAAAATGTTAAACAGAAGTGAATCACCAACTCTGATTTCTACCAAATCTTGTTTCCCCAAAGTATTGCATATACAAGAACATTTTATAGTTCTTTAGAAGTCAGAGAAAAATACAGGCAAATTAGGTCCATTACTTAACAGAAAATTAACCACATGATGTAGTGTAGATTGAATTTTCCAATGTAATTTTGTCCAAACAAGAGGTTAAATGTAAAAGGATGCTTAATAAAGTTAAGTTTCAACAACAATGAAAAATGTATGAAAAGGAAATTAGATTTAAAACAAAAAAAGAAACCAAAAAACACCAAAACAAACAGACAAACATAATTCCACAAAAGTTTAGCTTAAAAAAAAAAAAAAAAGATTAAATAAAACCAAAAAAAATAGGTTAAATAAAAAAGAAAGGTTTAGGTTAAATAGATAATAAAAAAGGCTAAATAAATGTACTTAAGTTCTAGACTTAGAATATTAGAGAGAGACAAGAAATTTTTTTAAACTATTAGAGATGCAGGAAGAATCCACAGGGGACAGAGAAATAAATTACTCATCTTGAAAAGGGAATCAAAGCAGGTTTAGGGTGTTGCACACCAGATAAGCTAATGTCTACCATCATTAGAGCATACTACACCAATTGCTGCTGTCTTTATTCTTAAATGATCCATCTTTGAGGACTGAAAAGATAGGTTGACAAGAAACAATCAACACAGATTTTGAGGACATACCTTGTAAAGCCTGTACGATTTTATCCTGGGAGAGAAAAATTGTTCTTTTGGTTGCTGGAAAGTAATAGATCTAAATTACTTTGACATTAGTAAAGCTTTTAAACCTGTCTAAACAACACATTAATAAACAAACTGGAGAACAGATAGCCCAGATAAAGAGACTACAAGAGACAGAAAGTAAAAATATTGGACTCAACAAATTAAACTGGGAGGACAGACCAAGGATGATTCAGTAATTACATCAGCCTTTTAGAGAAGATAATTAATAAAATATGAACACAGCAACAAAGAATTAGAAGGGATTTAGAAAGCATCACTATAGAAAGGTTGGGGGAAAAAATTATGGCTGCTTAGCCTGAAAAGTAACTTTTCTTGTCATACACAGCAAAAAGACAGTGATCAATATTCTCTGGGTCCAAGTGAGAATAGGAGAAGTAATTATCTCAATTTGTAACAGGAGACATTTATGCTAGCTATTAGGGAAATAAAGAAGTTCCAACTAGTGTTAAATTAGTTCACCAGTCTTTAGCAGTGAAACACAGTGATTTGAAGAGACCTCTCATTCAAAGTTGCTTTATAAATAGTAAAAGTAAACATCTGTCAGGGAGGGTTTAGGTTTGAGTCTTCAGCCCGCTAGCAGGAGAAGGAAATAGATGATTTCCTCAAGGCAACTTCCATGCACAGTTTTTTATGTTCTCTGTAACCTCAGATCTAGCTTTTAGCTGGCTTTAGATGGCTTCAAAAGAGAGGAAGCTGATCAGAGATACTGTGAGTCCACATATCCAAAGAGAGAGTGTATACCCTCTCTTGATATTGTCTCTTATGAAGCAGCAATTGGAGAATTAGGAGAGTCTTGGAGACCCTTACACAATGTCCCAAAGAGGACAAAGTAGCATCATTCTTCCCCCCACACTTTAATGTTAATTGATGCTTACCAGTCTACCTTTATGCTCACTTCTTAATTCAAAGCAAGTTCTCAGGTGCTCACCTAGCTCACAGTTTTAGTGCAGTTACATTTTTACACCATTCCATGCTGACACAGTGGTACTAACTGCAGGCTGCAGTAAAGGAATTATGTGTACCAGTGCTACTAAAATCAGACCCCATAGCCCCATAGCAAGATAGGAATAACTGAAACTCTGCCCCATGGTTTAGGTCAATAGGCAGCAGCTCCAGAGGCTGATCTTACAGCTGTCCTCTTCTTTCAGCAGATCATACTGAGGCTGGTTGCCTTCACAGGATGTTAAACTTGACAAGGTATCACTGACATGATTTGTCTGCTGTAAATGTCCTGTAGCCAAACCATCTCCTTCTGTGCAAATGCTTACTGAACGAAATGTCTCAAACTCTAGACTCTGTGTTGATGTAGCACTTCAAAGGCTGGAGAAACCAGACATTTACCAAGTTGTCTGAGTTAGTAAGTAGCAGTTTATTTTTAGTGCCTTCAGAACTGGCGTGAAATGCCTTCCCTGGCTAGCAGTGCTGCTGTGACTATAGGAGCAGTCAGTTAATATGTTAACATATTATACTTGCCAAAATACAGCTCCTAAACCGCACCCACTGACATTAATGATAGGCTGTGGAAAGGTTATTAATAATCTGAGTTCAAGTTTTGCTACCAACTGTCAAATAAAGTGTTATGCTACTGAATTCATAACACAACCCTGGAGTGAGGGAATTCTCTGCATTTAAAAGATTTATTGGTGTAACTATATTCTTTTTCCATTGTGTATTTTATGTCAAACAGTATAAAGTTTTATTCTCGTTTGTACCATTATTGGTTGTTCTATCTATTATCCCTGGAGGATAAAAAACCAAAAGGACTATGAACAACATCTAGTGATTTTTCCAGAGTTTGCACTTCAATATGTAAATTATTTTTTTTCCCAAGGTCCTCAGTTTACATCACCATTTTTCAAACAATAGCCTGTAGAGAGCTGTTGGGGGGTTTTGTGCTTGTTCCTAATGGTTTGGGTTGGAAGAGACCTCCAAAGGTCATCCAGTCCAACACCCCCTGCGGTCAGCAGGGACATCCTCCACTAGAGCAGGCTGCTCAGAGGCTTGTTCATTCTGACCTTGAATATCTCCAGGGATGGGACCTCAACTACCTCCCTGGGCAACCTGTTGCAGTGCTCCACCAGCCTCAGGGTAAAGAACTTGTTCCTAACATCCAATCTAGGTCTACTGTTCTCTAACAAAGTATACCCCTTTATTTCCAAGCAATGCTGTCTGGGTGAATGATATTTAGCTAGAAAACGCACTTTTATGAAAAATGAAGAATTGGTGCAGAAATGTACCAGTTACCAAGCATTTAATCAGGAAATTCTGCAGTGGAATGCTTGACTTCTTAGCTTGGTCACTGACTGATGAATCTGAATTCTCTCCATGTGCACCACCAATTCTCAGACACTAGTTCCAAAGCTGATAATTCATTTCCAACTCTCCTCTCCTCCACTCTAGACACTATGGACCAAAGTGATTGTCATTATTATTCAGGGGTAATATGGCACTGAACGTTTGTCTTCATAGCTTGGTTTCCTACGCACCAACTCTTCCACCTTTGGGACTAAGCATGCAACCACAACCCTTTTGGGAACTGGTTATCTTCTTGACCATCTGACGGTGTCAGTAAAGGGGTTTGTTTCTAGTTAGTAAAAGGCTTCAGCATTCCTGTGATGACTTCATATATTCCTCTGAGAAGAAGCATAGTGCTTAAAGAAACAGCAAACCACTTTGCAAGTTAGAGGAAGGTTACATCAAATATTTAAGCATTCTTGGATTCTATTGGTTCATTCTTCTGTTGTAACAGAAAGTTTGTCGTTGTATGTTTGTTGTTTGACAGGAGATGTAGGAAAATTAATTGAGTAAAGGCATATTTATACAAGAAGCTCATTTGCAGAAGTGACAGCAGGCCTCTGTTGCAATTCTAGATACTGTTCCAACTCATTTTTTCTTATAAACACCCTTGGAAAACTCACCACTGCATGTCAGAGAGCTGAAGAGCACCAGTTCCAACAATGTCTTGCATTTGTTTCTTACATGAAGCAAAACTGAGCAGCCTATCTCATCTCCACAGTACCTGGAGACCTGCCAGCTAAAAGAAATCTGTGAAGACTTTTGTAGACCAGAATAAAATTAACAGAACATTATCTAGAATGAGAACTCAAAACACCACAACTTGTCACAATTTGTCACTCCTAAATCAATTGCAGGCCAGACACAATAATAGGTGAAGGAGAAACCACTGCAGGGGAATGTCAGGCTTGCTAGTTGGGAATGAACCACTGCTGCAGAAGATCAGCATCATTTTAAAGTCTGCCCCAGCATTTTTCACCTACTGCACTACAGACACTGTCAGTGCTTGTGGATATTGGCAATTGCTAGATGCAATTACTCATATTACTTTATAAAGTGCTCTGTAACTGCACTCCAGTGATTCTGACAGTGTTTCTGTGTCCCTTGGCTGTTTGAGTGTCTCATTGTATAACCTCATGATGTTGTTTTTGGAGCAAAGCTGTAAGGCTGCAAAATCCACCAGAAATGTTCATGTACTTTGGGTGTCTCTGATGAATTTGCGTAACTTTCAACAAATGCAAAACTCAGGTCCCTGCCCCAAACGCTCACCTACAGGTGTTAGAAATTTATTTGTGCTCCTAATGATGGTCAAGGCTACAAATTAAAGTTCAGAAAAGAAAAATATTTAATCATTTTCTTAGGCTACTTTTAACCTCTCACAGAATCACAGACTGGTGGTGGAAGTTGAAAGGGACCTCTGGGGATTGTCTAGACCACAGCAGGTTGCCCAGAATCACAATATTCAGGTGAGTTTGGAATTTCTCCAGAGAAGGAGACTCCACAACCTATCTGGGCATCCTGCTCCAGGGCAGGATAACACACAAGAAAGAAGCTTTTCTCGATGCTTCAGTAGAGCTTTCTGGGTTCCAGTTTTGGCCTGTTGCTCCTTGTCCTGTCACTGGGCACCACTGAGAAGAGTCTGGCCCCATCCTCTTGCCCCCCACCCTTTTAGATATTGATCAGCACTGAGAAGATCCCCTCTCAGTTTTCTCTTTTCAAGGCTAAGCAGCCTCAGGTCTTTCAGCCTTTCCTCATCAGAGAGATGCTCCAGTCCCTAAATGTCATCTTCTTTTCATATTTCTAAATCCATGGAATAGAGTGGATGTAACTTCATTCAAGAGCAGAACGCTGACGTTTGAAGGTCAACCTCCTACCACTGGAAATGAATAAATGTATTGTTAATATAGAACAAGTATTGCTTTCACACCTTTGGAGGGATAAAAAACATAAAATGTGAACTTGAACAAATGGGCAATAAAACACTTCTGAAAAACATGTGTGTATAGGCCATATATTGCACACAATGACAAGATGAGAGCGTTCTGGTGGATGAAAATCTCCAGGTGTTTCCTAAATCTTTAAGTGGGCATTTTTGGAGCTTAAGAATTTCACACTTGACAGATGCAACTTCCTGAACCTTCTGGTAAGAGTGTAGATACATTAGAGTATCCCAAGAGGAAAGTGTGGCTTTCATTTTTATTCCTTGCCCTTCAGAAAGGGCCAATGAGGTCAGCTGCCCTTTAGGAGCCTTTTCCAGACAGCCGACCAAAGGGATATTCCAGACCACATGACGTCATGCTCACATGGAGGAGGAAGAAGAAAGGAGAGGATGTTTGGAGTGATGGTGTTTGGTCTTCCCAAGTCACCATTATGCATGACAGAGCCCTGTTTTCCTGCAGCTGGATGAACAGCCTGCTGATGGGAAGTGGTGAAGGAATTCCTTGTTTTGTTTTGTTGATGTGCACAGCTTTTGCCTTACCTATTAAGCTGTCTCAGCTTAGGAGTTTTCCCACTTTTATTCTTCCGATTCTCTCCCTCATCCCATGGGCAGGACTGAGTGAGCAGCTGTGTGGTGCTTAGCTGTCAGCTGGGGTTAAATCATGACAGCCTCTGTGCTTGGCATTTCTTCTCTCTTTCCAACAACTTTTTACTGAATAAGTGAGGAGTTTGCACTCTTTGGAACTCTTTATGCACTTGAGAAAGTGCATCTGAGAAGCACAGTTTGGCCGTATCAGAATTATTTCACTGGCTATTACAAGGGAGTAACCACCCACTGTGGGTGGAACTGCTTCTTCTTTAGCAGCATGTCTCCAATTCAGGTTTAACTTTACTTTGTCTTCTGTTTGTTCATCCACATTTCTAAAGATTTAAATAAATGTGCAGTCACATTTCTTCATGGAAAGTAGCAAATGAATAAAACTGCACTGGGCACATTTGAGTTTCACAATGTATGCTAAACCAGATGTCTTCTTTTGAATGACTCTGTAAAGAATTATTAATATGGACCTTCCTTGGTTATGAAAGAGACAATTAGGAGCTTTAATCCAATATCTAATATTTCAAAAATGTTATTTTTTTAAATCAGATTTCAGCAGCAAAGAATACCATTAGATAGATCAGTAGAGTAATAAGCAACATGACAATGCTGGGTTCCACCCTATCCGTGATGTTTTAAAATACAGTCTTCTAGAGCCAACCTCCAGATTTCCCATGGGGGACATTTATAAGAATACAAAGCTCCATAGGCAAGACTGGTGCTGTACTAAGGAATTGTGTCATTTTCACTGCAGAATAAACATGTGCATGCAGGCTTTTATTTGTAGAGAACTGAAGTTTGGCTCATGTGAAGGATATAAGGTCCCAAGGCAGAGAAGTGGCAAAGATTTAAATCTTTTGTTAAAGAAGCAACATTTAACCCATGGAGAAACAGCTTTAAATATGGTTTATAATCTGTTCAGTGAACTGATAGTTTGAGTTTGGTCCCTACTGGATAGTTTTTCATATTCCAAAAAGCACTCTGCTTCCCAAATTTGGCACAGCTAGCAATTTTTGGTGATACAAAGCCAAGAACTGAAATTGTAGGGTGTTGGGGACTGGGTTTACGGACTATTGGAGAAGCTGTGAAGAGGAGAATATACAAGGTCTGTCACAGCCATCTGTCCCCACCCAAACAATTTAAGGAACAGAAATGTTAAGTGATTTGCTCAGAAGGAGCAGGTCTGTGGAGGCTGTCATGTAGGGATGCCACAGCTAATCCTGACCCAAGAATGTGCACGCAGTTAATTCAGTGTAGGACCATACCAGAGCTGAAGTTTTCAGGAGGCCAGAGACTAAAGAACTGAGTCTACTGTTAGGCTTTAAAAGACTGAAATCTGGAATCCAGGCTAGAACCACCAGACAAAATGGCTTATTGATGGGTGATTTGCAAGGTGTGGATGACTTGAGCTTGTAAGTAAATTGAGTGAGGGTGTGTAGCAAGATGGATTGAAGAGCTGGGTTTGTAGCTGGTGAGGAAAATCTGTTTGTACACCAGGAAGGATTTTCTAGATCAAGAAGGGATTTGATTTGGATGTAAAAAATAAAAAGGGGCTGACAACCCTGGGGGATGGTATACTACCTTTTCACTCTACTGCCTTTCTGTTGGCCCACTAGATAGGTGTGCAAGGTTTGAACTCTAGAAGGACAGGACACCCTTCCAAGTGAGAGACAAGGATAAATGAACAGCAACATGCCCCCTTATACAGCAAGGGCTGGAACCACAAAGCGGCTGTATAAAAGGTGGTCACCACCACCACCAATTCTGGTGCAAATCTGCCTTGTCAAAAGAGATAGTGACAAAGTGACAGGGGTTAGGAAATCAAAAGGCACACAAAAGCATCTACCTCTGAGCTGCAGGAAATTATGTATTCCAGTTAGCAGCTTACCTGCTCTCTTTATGTAAGAGTCCAGGAAAACACAATTAGGTGGGTGAATTCTCCAGTGATTTGGATCTTGTGCAGTCTCCCTGACCCAGTGGCTTCCTTTAAAGCACAAACCTTTCACACAACTTTTAGATGATATTAGCATTATAACAACAGTGAAAAAGAAACCTCTTTAGGCTACACACAACTGCTAGGAAAAACATACAAATATTTGATAATTAATGATTTGTGATGAAGCCAATCTAATGAATGTAAGGGTGTATGCAGAATGAGCTGGGACACTAGCATAAAGGCTCTGGTAGACAACTTAAGATGAAAGACATAGTCCCAAATGTAGGAGGTCACTGAAGACCATCCAAGATCGATAAAACTGCTGCTGTCAAAAAAGCAGGAGTCAGGCACAGCTGGTGGAAACATACAGTAAAATTCCTTGTGGATAATTTTTAATTATATTATGATGGTCACAGGAGAAAGGATGAACTCATGTCCTGATGGAAATTGATTATCCTCCACAAGATGTCCCTAGGAGAGCCTCCAAACTGAGCCAATGTTTCCAGAAGACAGTCTGGCTGAGAGTCATAGCAGGTTAGCACTCTCCTGTCCTCGTAGCAGAGTAAAAGCCACTCTAATCAGGTGTGAAGCATTTGATATATGGAAAAATTAACCAGCATCTAGAGAGAAAACCTGGCACAAGATGGAGAAACCTGGCAGCTGAAACAATAGACCTGGCAAAATTTACAAGAGTTTTGTTCCAGCTTTGTTGAAAGTAATTCTTTTCTGCTTTCTCTTCTACATAGCTTTTCTTTTATTTTCATTCTAGGCTGTAAACCCAAATAAGTAAGCAAGCTGCTCTACTGTGTGCCGTGACGCCAAGCTGCAGGAAGGCACAAAAAGTACTTTCCATTTATTTCCCTTGAAACTATTTATTTTAAAACACGCTCCTAAAACTAATTTTACAAGCATAACTTTATGGAACACAAATAATAGGAGTTAAAATATCTGAGAGTATATGAATTACAAAGTAAAGGCGAAATAAAGTCTTGCTATAATCAGTAAGTGATCTCACAAACCAATGGAAAATAGTATTATTTTTTAATCAAGCACTTAGCTAAAATGGTGCCTTGCAGAATGGAGAATTGCTGGTGGAGCCTGGCAGCTTTTCCATAGAATTATTTGTCTAGACAAAGAATGTGCATGTTTTGTTTCAAAACAAAACCAAATATCCACACTCATGATTTATCTACCACAGTGTTTTACCCCAAGACATGCTCTCTCTGCTCTGTCTCAAGACCACCCTTTCCTAGCTTCCCTTGGATGTTTCTTCCTTCTTCATTGAAATGGCTGTTGCTTTTTTTTAATATTTTTTCCTGCCTTTTCCTCCACATCTTCTAGGATTTACAGCCAACAGGACTAGGCCTTACTAGGCCTTATTAGTCTTTACTGGGCATTGGTATTAGTCCTTACTAAGCCTTACTAGGTGTTATTGGACCTTACTAGGCTCTGTGCTCAGCACTGGTGAGGCTGCGCTTCCAATGCTGGGTTCAGTTTTGAGTCCCTCACTAAAAGAAGGTCACTGAGGTGCTGGAGCATGTCCAGAGAAGTCCAATGAAGATGGTTAAAGATCTGAAGAACAAGTCTTATGAGGAATGGCTGAGGGGTTGTTTAGCCTGGAGAAAAGGAGGCTGAAGAAAGGGGAGACCTTCTTGCTCTACACAACTCCCTGACAGGAGGTTGTAGCGAGGTGGGCATCAGTCTCTTCTACCTCTTGTTAATCTTTCAGCTGGATTGCTTGGAGCTGAAGGTGTCCTCTGTGCACATTATGTGCTTGATCATTTTGTCAGACAGCCACAGTTCTTTCAGACGCTTGCAGAGCCTCAGAAGAGACAGGGAGCATCTCAGAGCCCCTGTCCTTGCCACACTCCTACAACAAGGCTACACCAGGGTGGGCCAAACAGGGGCACGCAGCCCTGCAGAGCTGAGGAATTATGTGTAAGGAAGCCTGGGCTTACACTGGGTTTATGCTCTTCAGTCTCCCGCTGTGTGAGCTCCAGTGATTTTTAAGGGCTGCTTCATGAGAATTGTGTTGTCATGGCTGGAGTCAAGGTATGCAGCACTCATCTGTTTGAAGAAACAACGGGGGAGAAATCTCTAGTAGATGAAACCATTGAGAGAGTTTCTTTTGACTCGTCCTAGGTGTTTTAGTACTGAGAAATCAAGCTTAATTGGAATTTTAAGACATTATATGGTAGGAGTGACTGATGACACTTGATAGTTGAATCTGTATCAAAGGGACAACACAAGGCATTTGACAGGAAATATTTCAGAATTTAAATGTCTAAACATTTTCTGCCAAATCCCTCTGCTCTTTCGATCATTATTTAGGATTCATAAATAATAGTGCAATGCCAATTCAAAAGATATGATAAAGAGTTTTTTTCCATGGAATTGCAAAACCCAATGCACTTTCACATCCAAAAAAACATTCCCAGTGTTAATCAAATATTGTGAAATGCCCTTTAGTTTAATTGTATGTACAAAAACACAGACAAAAGGAGAAAACAACTGAGTTTATTCATTATCTTTTCTTCGTTATCTTCATCATGACATCTGAGGACAAAAAGATTATATGAGCCTAAAGGGAGTCTGACCTCCTTGGTCTTTACTATTTTCACTACCTATATATAAACTATTTTTTTAACTATAAACAAGTAACTTAATAACACTTTATTTAGTTATTTAAAGCCAGCTAGGCAATTTCTGGTAAGTAGCCTAGGCACAGGAAACTGTTCTGCAAACTCAGAAATAACCTCACTGATAAAGTGCAGTCATGGTCTACACCTTACCTCAGACTGACAAAACTCACTTTCAGAAGGCTTGATCATTACAAGCTCGATGAGGTACTGACAAAAAGATAAATAAACAATAAAGGAAGGCATCTTCACTGTGGATTATTTCATAAATTCTGTCAGCCCACTATGTATTGTATGTTCTCTGCAGATTATGACTGATCCATGACAGTCCCGAGACAGGCCACGGCCGCTGCAGTGTTATGGCTTTAAATGTACTATCGGACATCACCATGAGAAAAGAATAACCCCAGGAGTCGAGGACAGAAGGTAATACAGTGGCTCTTTCAGTGGTGTGGGAGACATGGCAAACTGCTGCATAGCTGAACAGTTCCCCTTTGTTCTCTCTTCAGCTATGGATCTGATTTCTCTGAATTGGGCTTATTACAATAAATATAGATGCACAACATGATTATTTATGGGAAGAAAACAGACAAAAGAGGTTGAGTTGCTGGTACCTAAAACCTCATTTTCTGAGCTTCTCCCCTTGAGGCCCTTTTCATTTGTTGCACCATTGTATTCTCATTGTTGCTCAATGATACAAGCCTAAGCTGTTCATCAATTTACCCACTCCTCCAATCTCTTTCTCTCTCATGTGCGCTTCCTCTCTCTTCCCATGTTAATAGTTCCCCTGAAATCCTATCACTTTGCTGGAGGATTGATGTAAGTCTCCAGCAATTAACATAATTACAAGCCTGATTATCTTCTAATTGCATTATGAGTATTTGGTTATTCACTACACAAATTAGAGAAAATTAAAGAGGAGCAAGATCCTGTGGTGTGGGCGGTATGCTTTCTAAACTGTTATGAGCATCTGAATGCTGCGAGATAACAAGAAGGTGAAGATGTTTTACCTTCCTATTGGCTCACACTTCTTCCTGTCACTGCAGCTTTTTTTTCCTTCTTCTTCTTTCAAAGGTATTTCATGTCCTTGAAAGATGTGGTATTATTTCCTTTGTGCAAGTTGACCAGCAAAGTGCAGCAAACTAAAATAAATGCCTTATTTTTCTATCTAGATTTGGTAGAGTAAAATGATAGTTAGAAATTTGAACAAAAGGCACCCAGAGGACAGGCTTCTGTCCTACTGAGAAACGTCAATAATTCAAGTATATAATTAAGGGATACTGTGGGTGGCGACAGGGGAACATAACAGTAAACAAACTTCAAGAATTAAAAGTTGTTGCCTGTTTCTTTCTAGCATTTTTGAGGTTATTGCATTACTACTTAAATAGTAATTACTACAGGGCAATTTTAAACCTGGATAGTGCTTTGATGGGCTGTAAGCATTTTGTCACAAGAGTCACTTTCCTGGCAGCAACACCAGCAATGAAAATGTGCACTTGAAATGTAGAGAACGGAAATTCGTGAAGAGAAAATTAAATAACTGTATGCATTTGAAAATCATATTTTTAAAAGGCAATGTATGGAGTTTGTCCAAAATTTATTGAGAGACAAATCTGACAGGGAAAGGGAACAAAGACTTACAGAAAGGGTTGTAGCTTCTGCTGGTCTTGGAGGTGAAGGCTATGAACGCTGCTGGGAAAACAGCCATCTCATGCCTCATGCAGGACCCTGCTACGTACACTAGACATCTGAGTAGGTAGGAGGCAGGAAGATCTGTGCAAGGCAAACCAGCTGAACTCCCCTCAGCCGTGCTGTGAGCACCCTTTGCTCTCTTCCACATGAAGTAACAAGAGGAAATTACCTCAATTGTTCCAGGGGAAGTTTAGGTTGGACATTAAGAAAAATTTCTTCCCCTAAAGAGCTGTCAAGCCCTGTGTCAGGCTGTCCAGGCAGTGGTGGAGTCTCCATCCCTAGAGGGGTTTAAAAGCTGTATAGATGTGATGCTGAAGGACAAGGTTTAGTGGTGACCTGGCAGTGCTGGGTTGATGGTTGGACTTGATGATCTGAAAGATCTCTTCCAACCAAAAGGATTCTATCATTCTGTAAAAGTATGTTCTGCTCAGTAGAGCTGCCAAGGTCCATAACTCCTGGACATTTACTGATGAAAGAATTTGGCCATCATAAAAAAAAAAAAATCAATTTAATTACAAATTTGAAGAGGAAAGTTGAGAACAATCTCAATTATGTATCATTCTAGGATAGCCATAAAAGAAATCCCTCATCAACAGAAACATTTTCTTAAATAAAAATGAAGCATGTGTACATATTTTGATTTGCTTCTGCCAAGTGTGTGTGTAAAAGTATCTGGGAACACATCACCATGTGCTTCAACTGAGCCATCTAGATACAATTTAAAGAGAGAAGCCACACATCATATGACTCCTTAACAGATAATTCAGAACTATTTTTCTAGTGGTTTTAAAATAGATTCAACATGAAATCGAATTTTTGCAAGTAGGTAAAATTTCATGTAACTTTTTAAAGCTGTGTAACATTAATAGCTGCCGACAGTGGGCCAAAGGCAGCTTTAATGTAAACCACTCTGAATTTAATAAAAAGCTTCATTGAATTTACTGGCAATTTGCCCAGTTGCCACAGGATTCAGTTTTGCAGTCTTTCACTTTCCTCCCATTGCTTCTCAAAGCTGTCAGATGTATGTATTTCAGAAGTTTTCAGAAGTCCAGGACTGTGTAGTGCAAGTGAGTTTAACAGTCAAATACTGAAGAGCTGGTGGAGAAATCCCACCCTGCAATTCTGTCAGGGGAAGTAAACAAATCTCCATTTTCATTGCTGCATTTGGAAAAGGCCATTCTTTGAATTCCACAAATATTTTGTTCCAAATGGCACTCCTGGAATTTAACCTGAAGTCTGGACTCCCAAACGAGAGGAGGAATTAGAAGCAAATAAATGTGGATTTTTTTTCTTTTGCCCTAGCACTTCACAGCCTCACTTTGCTAGTAGATAAGAATTATGAGCATCTGATTATCAATAGAAGGCACATATACCTCCTTTGAAGCACTCCTGTGCAGTACCTAGATAAAATTTCCACAGCACAGTGTCTCTCAGATCCAAATATGTTGCCCATGTGTGTTTTTCCCAAGTTATGCTGACAATTTCCAGCAGGCAATATTCACAACAGGATAGTCTAGAGCCATCTCAAATTGGTTTAAACCAGAAAACAGAACATGACTTACCAGGCAGGCTATAATACTATGCCACAGCTATCCTTAAATTTGAAATGTTATCTTCCTTTTTGATATGAATCTCCTCCACCACAGTGAAAAGCAAACAAAATATTGTTTCCCTGCTTCATTACTTTAGTAAGAAGGATTGACGACATGCTTAGCTGGCAGGAAAAAATAATTTATTTCACTGTCACCTTATTTGTTCACCTGCTGCAAGGTAAATAGAAGCAGAGTCACTTTTTATTTATTTAGCTTTTGCAGGACACCCATACTGACATAGCTGGCATTATCTATTATCTACAACCACTCTATTACGCTGATCACGAAAACAAAAATAGTGCGAGACCACCTATAACCAACTCCACTCTTAATAGTTACTCTTTGTCAAAAACAACACTTCATCTTCTACATTTCTAAACACAATGCCTTAATTTTTCTTCATTCACCACTGTCCCAACCTAAAATGTGTCTTAAAAATCACAGTAATTTAACTTACCTCATGTTCAAAACGCACAGAGGCCACACGTGGGAGTTTCCAGTGCCTGAGTTTTACCTGTTATCAAAGATCAATTGCTATTATTACTAAAATCTCTTTGTCATAACAATACCAAAAGAGGGGGAAAAAATGAACTGATTAATAGATTTGCAAATGCAGCTAAGACCCAATTCCTGTGTTAATTTCTCAGAGAAATTTCCCGCTCGGGCGTGGCTGAGAGCAGAGAAAGTGAGGAGGGATTGTACAGAGATTACTGTGTGTTAGCGGAAAGCACCTCTTTTCCTGCAAAGTGAAGAATGGGGTAAGCTCCACACTCAAAATGAGAGTATAAATTTGACTCAACAAAGCAGCCTGCCTGCAGGAGCTTGCTCCATCCTCTCATTTCACAGTACAAATAAAATGCTTTTTTTATCCTGCCTTTGCAAATAGAGTCCAACATTCTAAGTAAAGGAAAATGTTATATGGAGGAGACAAGCAAAGGATTGATGTTTCAGGAGATTGCCTGGTAGTGAAATGGGATTGCAGGGTAAGAAGTTGTTATGGAAAACAGACACACAGAAGTGAATGGAGAGACAGTTTGGGTTAATTTTTTTCCGTTGCATCTTGGCTTCAGCACATGAAGTACTGAGCATTTCATGGTCACTTTGGTGGATTAGCATTTGGCTCTGAGACTCAACTGGCCTCTCCATGGGTGAATCTGAGGCAGCCTAATCCCTCCTGCCTTAGTAGGGTGGGCTTTTCCAGATGTCTTTGAGAAGGCTTGAATTTCTGCCTTTCTTAGCCATAACTACAAGCTGTCACTGTCTCCACAGGTTACAAATACAGCATTTTTCTCCCTGCCACGTGAACTCTGGTCCGCACCGTGACTACTCTTACAGTAAGTAAAGAGGTTGCTTACTGCTCCAGTGTTTACCTGTTGAAATATCAAGTATAGATTAATACCTTTGAAATTTTGTCCTTTTGGATACTTCCAAATTTGTCAGAACTCTGTTTTCTAACGACAGTTTCAGAAATATGCAACAGTTTTCTGAGAACAGAAACATCTTTTACTCCCCTTGCGTTCTTGGGTCTCTCTGCTAGAGCAATCTGAGGCTCTATCTTCAAAATGGTCATTCAGGTCACTGTGCTATTGGTGGTCTAAAGCTCCATCTTCCAAATGCTCACTTACTCAGGTCACTGTGCTATAGCCAACCAAGCTCAGGCTCCATCTTCCAAATGGTCACTTACTCAGACATGTAAACCAACAGGAGCACACTCAGTGAGGGGGAAACTGAAACTACCAGCAAGAGGGAGGGCATTCAGCTAAGTGGAAAATCCAGGTTCAAGCATCTCATGTAAACAGAAGAACCAAACTGACCTTCATGATCTCTTGGTTCACATCCATCCAATGACTGGTTGGGATGCTAAGTTTTACTTAGTTTTAACCAGAAAATCCTTCTTGAAACTGATGTTTTGAAGTTGAAATTGGTACATTTCTGGGGAAAAAAAAAAAAAAAAAAATCTTTCCCTTTCAGCTAGCCAGCATTTTCACTGAGAGATTCTGACATAGTTCTCCTGGTAAATAGATATTTTTAAAATTTTTATTATGATTCAGTAGTGCTATATTTATGAAGAGTACATTATGTTCTGTGTTTACTTAATCTCAGAAGATATAACAGTAATATATGGAACAGTTATGTACAGTGGGAAGCCTTTATGTATACATTTGATATATTAACCTGCTATTGTTGTGTGCAGTGCAAAAAATATAAAATATTATAACACTTGATCTTCAATGACAACATTATGCTAATACATCATACTTTATGTATTCTGCAGAGAGTTATCCTTTCCACTGTAAAAAATCATCACCTCCCAGTATATATTCAAGACTGTCTTACACTCATCTGCCAATAGGAGATACTTCATTTTCCTCATGATTGTGGTACCAGAAAGGCAAGATCTGTTCTGCGATATACTTCACATCACACTAGGTCACATTTACATGTCTGTTGTGCAGACATCTCAGCATCCTCAGCTTTTACCAGCCATGTTTGAATGCTGGCCTTGATGTCATTTTGCAGCACCTGACCAACAGCCATGACTTTGGCCCCCACTTTGAAGATAAGCCAAAAATGGAGAGAGCTGTATCCACTGCTGATAAGTAAATAAACTCATTTTCAACTCTTTTGAAGGCACTTTGGATTTTAATATAATAAAGTTCTGGATCTGCTGTGCTATTTGTGGGTAATAGCAGAGGACAAAAGTAGAGAAAGTAAAGATCTAGTCTGACATACTCTGGCAAGAGGTCCTTGCATGAATCACCAGGGATATGAAGTGAGAATTTGATGTCTTCCTTGCACTCATATCTTATTTTCTTGCCAGCAGCTGAAGATCTGGCTAGCAATCTCTGGAGGAGTTCACTTGGAGAACATTTACAGTGAGCCACCAATGAGCTAATAACGGCCAGGAAATAATATCCTGGCACCCACATTTTATTTCAGGATTGCAGCAGGTGGCAGTCACTGTTGTGCCATAATTTTCTCTATTTGCTGGAGAGGGTTTCTCCAGCAATCTGGGAAGAATTCAACTTTAGCATCAGTAGTACTGAGTTGAAATTTATTTCCTCTGTTCACTGCATGCTGCTATTACCAAGCAATTTCCTACAGACTCAGCCATGCATCTTGCATTAATGTAAGTTCTAAACCTCTTCAGGCATCTTATTTTTCCACATTTTCCTCATCTCCAGCATCTGTCTGGCCTGCAAGTGAAAGCCTGGGCAAAGAACAACTGCCCCCTTTACACTGTTTTCTAAATTTATGAGTTATTTTAACATAAAGGATAGCTGCAAGTCTTCACAGGTTTGAATTTTCTTTCTTTTGTTTGTTTTTACAGCCTTATTTGGGTGCTTTAGTTGATTTTTGTCACCTTAGCTGAGGATGTTTAGAGCTGCCAAAACCCTGCAGAAAAGTCTTACATAATCATGGCTGGGTTTTCACAGTGTGGTAAAGAAAGCATAGAAAGGTCTCACTTGTAGAATCTGTTTTTTCCATTTCACCACTTCAGTGGACAAACTTTCTGGCTATGACACACTTGAGATATTGAATGAGATTAAATGAACTCATGGAGGTTTAGGGCTACCAGAAGCTACTGCTCTGCCTACATGGGCATACCAAGTAAAAGACCACACCATATTTGCACTCTTTGCTGGAACCTACTCATACCCTTCCTGGGTTATTTTCAGAGATAAGAAGTTCGTCCTACTATAGTAATTCTTGTAAACTATATTTAAGCTCTAGAAATTTCTTGTCTGTATTTTGAAATGAACCAGTATACTTTCTGTCTGAGTAATCAGGCCAACATTCTTTTAAAGACCATCAGTTTGCTTCATTTTCAAATTTACTTATGGAGTATTATCTAATGCAACCACTCCAGTACATTTAGGTGCCTGTTCCCCATCATTTCTTTCAAGTTATTCTGATAAATGGATGTCCTGATGTTTGCTAACTACAGAATGTGATTTTAGAGAACATCTTTGAGACACAGACCAGGAGTTTTCCACATATGCTGCAATTAAACTGCAAAACACTGAATGGAATTCATTCACCCTCTGGAGAAAGCAACCCACAGGGTCACTGGGCTACAAAAATATGACATTATGTGGACACAAAAATCACTAGCCCACCTTCTACCTGCCCCATTCTAGGGAAACATCCTTCTAACAAGAAAGGATTCTGCTTTTACTGACACAAGTTTACTGACAGCAGTCAGTGATAGTCATTTTCATGTATTTTTTCATCCTCTAAAATTCAAGGCAATTTTAAAGCTGTGTTGCTGCTTTCTTCTAGATACTGTATACCTAAGGGAAACATTAGTATTGTCATTTAAAAGTAAGTAAATAAATAGAAAGATGCAATGTACCCTCTACCATCCTACACTCATCCTTTTGCCTTCTCTCCCCCTTCAATCTTTCACAAGGCTCACTAAATTCACCGGAGTTCATTTTACTCATAGATTCGTAGAATCGTAGCATGGTTCGGGTTGGAAGGGATCTTAAAGATCATTTAGTTCCAACCCCCCTGCCATGGGCAGGGACACCTTCTACTAGACCAGTGTCTTCTCTTCCAGTAACTTAGTTTTGTCATAGAAATGTTTGCCTCATTTATCATAGCAATATGACTAACAGTAATCATGCCAATATTTTAATAATAATGAATTAAATATTTTACCATGCCTGCTGATCATCCACTTTAACTTGTCTGACAAAGAACTGCTGCAATAAAACATATGAACATAGTGGCTAAGAATGAGGCATGAGGATATGATGTAGCTACTTATTTGTCTAGATGAAATGGCATTGGAGGCCATCCTGTGTCTTTCCCATTTCATTTGGCATAAGGATGATGGTTTTGTTAACGTGGAACCTTAGGCTCCCGGAATGGCTGCTGGTCCATTACATTTGGAAACACTGCCTAAATAGGGGATGAAATCACATATTCATTTTTCACAGAGACACTAATGAGGGCAAAAACTGAAAGCTGAACTTAACCCTGCCCAACAGTTAAATTTAGTAGTGGACTTTCCATCCTAAATACAGGAAGCACCATCTTAAAGACAAGTACTGAAATATGTTGAAAATGTGTATTATACATGAAGTATTTTATTATTAACCTTGCCTGACAGCTAGTACACACATCAGGAAAGCTCTTTGGGGCTCTACTTCATTGATTTTAATGGAAACCAAAGGACTATTCTATAAAGTACATATAGAAGGCCATATACCACAATGCAAGTAATTTGGCATACATCCATAAGTCTTGAAAGGAAAGGCACTTAGAAGTGTGAATGTGAATTGCTTTGCAATCTGCAGTGTGGTAATATAGCTGTCAACCATATTTCATGTTGTGCAGGACTATGGATAGAAAACATTTCTGGAAAGACATGCTTTGCAATCAGCAGAGACTGCATGACTGACAGCCAAAGACTCTTCTTTCTGTTGTGGTCTAAAAAGTCCTATTAAGAAGTGCAACAGAGAACACAACCTTTCACAGAGCATGGGAAACCTACCTAAAATGTGGTTGAAAAAAAAAATCCTTCTACAGTATGCATGTAATATTACCTCTCCATGGCAGGGAGACTGGAAATAGATGACCTTTAAGGTCCCTTCCAACCCAAACCATTCTCTAATTCTGTGATTAAAGACAGAGTTGGAAAATTCATGTACTTGCATACAGCCAGAAATGTGAAAGTTGGTGGTTTTGGTTTGGAGGGTCTATGAATCCTTACAAGGTTTCAATTCCTTCTGAGTTTGTACCCTTTGGTTTATGGGGTGAAAAAAAATAAATAGTCAAAACAATAGCCATCAAGTTACCAAGATGCTCCTTTCTTCAAGATGAAGTCATTAAAAACCACAAAGCCTTGGCAGCACTTCTGCTTGAAATTATCTGTTTTCTAATACTCTCTGGCTATTGAGCTTTGCTGAGAAGTTTAAAAATTTTGGCAAACCTCATCTGAGTTCTGGTTTGTAGCCGAGCATGAAGACACAAAAGTCTCTACTTGCTTCTGCTTTCATTATGAAACCTACCCCATTTATACGTGGTCACCTAAATCAGACAGAAGTGGTTGAACTCATGCATTAGAGTCACTTGGGATCTAAAAAAAGATGAATTTAACTTCTGTAGCCTAACATGATTTATGCTTAAACCTTTAGTTTCTTGCTCAGTTTGGTATCTTACTTTCAATTACTCTTTGATGTGTTCTGGGTTCTCAGCAAGCCACCAGATTTCTCTATGGTGCAGTTTTTCCCTATTCTGTAATATCAGGGTAACATAAACTCAGCTTTGTAAAGGTGCTTGGACAATTTAGGATGAATGACTAAAAGCAATTATTACTATTATGTTCTTGTGTACTATTGTGTTCAATATGAGCCATATGCAGAAGAAATGAAACAGCATTCACAGAGCAGGCATCTTAAAATGGAACAAGTTTAAAGCACTGAGATTCTGAGCTGAAGGGAGGGTTAGAGTTAGGGTCAGGATTAGGGTATGTGTTAGGGGTCATGGTTAGGATTAATGTTAGGGTTAGGCTTAGAGTTCAATACAATATCGCTGCTTAGATGGAATAAATATTTTAAACACCTGTTCACTTCCATAATGAAACTTAGAATTTAATCACCAGTTCACGTCGGTCCAATTAGGGCTGCAATCCAAATAACTTTTCTGTCCTGTAACCTCTACACATGCAGAATGTGTTTCACTTTAATATCTCCTGGCTTTTCAGAAACTGACTATAATTTAAAAACAAAACAAAAGCAAAGTTTAAAATTGCTGAGAAGGAAACCAAAGCATTTGAGAAGAGATAAAAGCAGGGTCGGTGTCTGATTCACTGGCACTTTCCCAGGCACGAGACATGCTTTCCCCAGGGGTCATCAGGTCCAGGCAAGCTGCATTCTTTCTGCCAGGCACTTTGTAATGTGCAATGAACAGTGTCATTTATTTTCATTTCCTCATACTTAATTGCATGCTTCTTGCTTCCAATATTAAGCCAGAAGGCAGGTGGTAGAAGCAGTAAACTAAACTACTACTAGCTGTCTGAATTACGGACCATGCGACTCTCCTCTTGAAACAACCCAATTGTTTACAATTCAGCAGAAACTGCTGAACTGGAAAAACACTTGCTTTTACTCTGGGAAAAAAAAAAAAAGGAAACCTAGAAATGATACTCTATGCTACTTAAATTTATCAACTTTTTATCACAGTAATAGGAAGCAATATAGGAAGTTATCGTTTTGGTACACGTAGCAAGAATATTTTTAAGGCACAGTGGGATGGCTGATTTAGCCAAGGAACATGTCAGTGATGCTTCTTCTGGAATTAATGAATCCAGCACTGAGCTATTTAAAAAGTTAATGATCATGTCTGAATACAGAAATAAGGCGTTTATCAGGTATGCAAAATTTAAGCTTATCATATTTGGAATTCAATGATTTCATTCACTGTGGAAGTTAGCACTTCGTTAATTTCCCCTTATTGTAATAAAGTATAGCTTTATCAAAGACCTCTTCAAGAACCTCATCTTCATGGTGCACCCAGGATTTTTTTCTGGTGTGTTAGAATGGGTTGGGTTGGAAGGGACCTTAAAGATTTTTTTTTTTTCCCCACAAATATGTCACTTTTAGAAACAAATCAGGATTTATTGGTGTATTTATATGTAACGCAAAGCTCTGCCACTGTTGCCTTCCTGGATAGCACTTTATAATGCATAAGAATGTTTTCAATAATAACACTGGTGTGCCACAGATTTGTGTCACTGATGAAATATCTTGCTGAAACAGATCCTGAAAATCATACCATAGCGCTGTTAAAAAAAAAATTACAAAGGGGAAAAGAACAGACTAACACTAATTATATTCATGATCATTTCAAAAACATCAGTTCTCACTCCAGTGACTTCTAACTCCACCCAACTGTTTTTAGAGAAAAAGGTGCCAGTTGTTGCTGCTCAAATTATCTAACAGTGATAAGGAATAAACACAGGTTTTCTACAAATATTATTTATTTGCATAATAATACAGGTGCTACCAACATACCTCATAAAAAAATCAGTGTCAGAATGTGCTCTCCATTTTAGTTCATAAATTCTCCATGTGCATGTTCTAATATGTTAATTAATAACCATAATAGTATGCAATTTCCTCTATATAACAAACATATTGCAGTTCACTTTCTGTAATGCCCTATTAAAAGATTAGTGATGCTGTTATTGCAGGATAAATAGCAAGAAAGACAAATAGATGCAAGTTCAGGCTGAATCCTGCAAATGACTCTGTGGAAGCCTTTACACCTTGGCACTGCACCCTCTTGATATCAGTGGAGCTCTAAGCAAGGGGGGATCACTTTATTCCACAATGAAATGATATTGCATGATGGAAGCATCCAGAGGTTTTAGAGGGCTGCTAGAAGTACAAGAATCTCAAACTTAAAAAGAGCCATCTAATATTTATATAGAGAAGTGCCTTTTATGTTGCCATTTGAAGCACATTTGGTGCATAATCTTGCTGATCACTCATTCACAGGCCATGACTACGTATCTACAAATTCCCAAACTGCACTGTTTGTTTTTCATCTATCCAGATGAATACCCAAAAAAATATCACTTACCCTTTGACATGATAAATGACTCTGCAGGGATTTTGTTGTTGAGATGCAATACTCTGGAGAGTCATGCAGTGGTGCAATCCAATTAGTGGTTGAGATGCAACATCATTCAGGGAGTGAATGGGTAGAGAGACTTTACAAATAATTTTGTCAGGGTTGTCCTTTCCTCTCCACAGACATAGATATACACATACACTGATGCACACTATGCAAATGACTGTCCTGCATAAGAATATTTCCGTTTGGAGAGACCATTGTTTATGTAAAATTTCATTTACAAAGGCTTTTTACAGTCTCACAGTATATCAGAGGTTGGAAGGGACCTCAAGAGATCATCAGGTCCAACCCCCCTGCCAGAGCAGGATCACTTAGGGTAGTCCACACAGGAATGCATCCAGGTGGATTTTGGAAAGTCTCCAGAGAAGGAGACTCCACAACCCCCCTGGGCAACCTGTTCCAGTGTTCTCTCACCCTCACTGTAAAGAAGTTTCTCCTCATATTGAGGTGAGATCTTCTGTGTTCTAGTTTGAACCCATTGTTCCTTGTCTTATCACTGTGAACCACCAAAAAGAGCCTGGCCCCCTCCACTTGACACCCACCCCTCAGCTATTGATAGACATTGATCAGATCCCCTCTCAGTCTTCTCAAGACTAAATTGTAGACAAAGACTCTGCATAGAGTACATGCTGATGAACATGTGTTGAAAATGAAGAGAAAAATATTTTTAAGCTGTGTCAGTCCCTATTCTCTGTTGCAATTTCATTTTTTTGTGAAGGCATCTGAAATTGGGGGAGAATCTAGTTTGAACTCTTATTTTTATTTCAGTTTTGTCATGTTCAAATTATAAAAGACAGATCCCAATTCTTTGGGTACTGCAATTTAATTTACCTCCAAAGATGTATTTATTTTTTTCTGCTTTTTGCTATATAGTTGCTCACAGTTGAAATTGCTCAGTCATAATGAAAACACACTTACTGCATTCCAAATGCCTGCATAAGTATGCATTGGGGGGATAGTTTCCTTTTATTTCAAGTTATCTGCAAGGAAAAATATTGGCAAAACATACCATTCTGGAGAGAGTTTTCAGTAAAAGTTTAGCAAAATAAAAATAAAAATGCAGGTGTCTATTCCATTGAGCCCTAATTTGAGTAACTCCAGCGTAATCCTGATGTCTGTTTGCTATCAATTCTGCTCAAGGTTTTCCCCACACCTCCTAGGGAAACTTACAAGAGTACCAGGCAGTTTCATAAGAGGGATGGGTATGTTAATTTGTCCTTAAATTTCATATCCTTGCCTGCAGTAAATGGACTTAAAGTTGGATAAAGTAACTAGTCTTGCCATACTCTGATGCAGAATTCCACTTTTCAAGCCATTCACCTGTCAGAACAGTGTGACTTCCTCCATTATCAGTGTCATATGTTTTATAAATTACAAACCAGTACATTTATTCTGTTTGCAGTACTTCATTCCTAAATTTTCTCATTTGTTCGTCTAACAGAAACAAAACAAAACAAAACAAAACAAAAAAAAAAAAAAACAAAAAAAAAAAAAAAAAAAACAACACATCACCAAAACAGATTCTTGCCCCCTCAGTCAGGAGTACCAATTCAGAGACAATTACACTGTAGCAAAGGCACAACATTGTGATGCATCTTCCAAAAACTTAGCATGAAGTGGTCCATTTTCTTCTTTCTTTATCCCCCCTAAAACCTTTTTTCAGTATTGCAAGCTCATTTAAGTAAAATATGACTGAATGGAAGCAAGCACTTTTTTTTTTCCTCAGTACCTTTGCAGCTGAATTATGCAGAGGGAAATGTTTCTTACTAAAACAACAAAAATTGGGTGAAGTATTTCTCTGTAATCTTTCAGGTTATACAACTACAAAAGATAATCTCAGTAAATGAAACATATACTTGGCTAATTAATTCCCCCAATTAAAACAAGGCACATAATTCTTTCTTTATTCCCATGTAGGCCCCTATTCAAAAAAGCACTTAAGAATATCTTGCTCTTTAATGTGCCTACTGTACTCCTTTAGGCATATGCCCAACAAAATGTTTGAGGATGCACTTAGACATGTGTTTAAGTGGTCTGCTGAAACCAGATGTTAGTCTAGAAGAGCATGCAGACAAAGCATTCATCACCCTTGGTTTGAAGAATCTATTAACAAATGCTTTTGACTCAAAAAGAAACTCAGTAAAACAGGATAAATGCTCCTCCCAACCAAAAGGGAAAGCAGAAGGTGCTCTCAGAGGCAGATGAAACCTGCTCTATCACCAAGACCCAAGCAGTAAGATGAAAGTAAAGCTTATTCATTGGAGTAAATAGAGGAATTCACAGCACTTGCTGCACAATCCTCTTCAGAGCTTCCTGAAATCAATAGTTAAAAATCTGCTTTCCAAGCTCAGAGGACAGGAAAGGTTGTCATTACCCTGGCTGGTATCACATCTAACCTCTGCATAATTAAGGCATTTTTTCTTATTGACTTCGCTACTCAGAAAACACTGGTTAGTAAACTCATGATGCAGCTTAGACTAGTTGGTCATAGTTTTGTTGGGTTTTGCTTTGGTTTTTTTTTCGCTACCAAAAAACCCTAGCAACCTAACCACCAAATATTTATATTCCTTCTCAAACACTGCAAGTTATTTTATGAAAATCTGTATGCAAATCAGGCAATGGGTTGACTCATTCTATTTGTCTCTCTTCTGTTTATCTCTAAGGCATCTGTCACCATGGTGCCTAAATGCTGTGGTATCTTAGTATTTGCCAGCTGTGTGTATTCTAAGAGAGGCATCATCATTTCTGTCCACTTTTACACAGCCTTTTCATATAAAGGAAGTATTAGCTGGGACAGAAGAGTCATAGATTAAATGCAGAGAGATGTTTTCTATACCAATATATAAAAATCGGTAGTAAAATTCAAAGTCCTTACTGTTTCCTTTGGTTCTTCATTTACTCTGAAAATGTAGTAGAAGATGCTCCATTGATGAAGGCTTCTCTGATTCCCAAAATCTTGAACTCTACTGAAAAATTATTTGCATTCTGCCTCCTAACCATCTCAGATAACCACGTCTACCCACCCAACACCATGTTGTCCTAATGATTTTTTTTTTTGGTAGTACTTAATTCATTTTACTTCCCTCCTTAGAACTCGTTCAGATCACATCTTCCCTTAAGAGCTACTCATTACACTATTTTAGATCCAGACCAATGTCATCCCACAGAGCTGAGCTGTCATGAGACCCACGCTGTGTGAGCAAGCCTGCAGAGATTCCAAGCTGCTGCAAACTAGATGGGGGATGAGTAACTGTGACAGTTGTAAAAAATACACCTGCTGCTGATGGTAAAAGTTAATACTTCTTTTCTTCCCTCCTTCTGCTTCTTTAATAACAGTCAAATGGAAAGCACAGGAAACTGTAAGCAAACTTTGTATTTGAAAACACTAACTTGGGCCAAAACATCGTGATGGTGTATTTGGCTTACCTTTAAATAGAATGATTTCTCTCCCCAAATATTAAATGGAGAAAAGTATAACAAGAAAGAAGTGAAATGGAAAATTGCTAAAGCTGAAGCACATCACACACAAAAAGGCAGTATTTTTTTTTCTAGCAGCTCTGAGATGATATGAGAAAGAGAGAAAGGGTGTGGAGGAGGGGGAGAGGAAGGGAGAGGCGAGACAAGGGAACATGGAGCAGACTGAAAATAAAATGTGAAATGATATTGTTATGGAGAGACTGAAAAAAAAATCAGGAAAGGGGGCAAAATCTACAGAGGTGCTTTTAATATCATAAACATCATCCTGCAGAGTAGATTTTCCACCAAATGTTTAAAAGTAATTGGGCTGGATGAAATTTGAAGTCATACTTTTGATTGTTCATCTTGCCATGGGGCAACCCCCCCCACCCGAAAGCATGTTTTACTCTGTCTCTCTGCAATGCTGTCCTAGTTAAAATATAATTCCTAGTCAATGCTTCCATTTGAAACTTGTTTTGTAAACCATTTATAAGATAGGATGATTACTGGAAGGTAGGGCCCTCCAAACACAGGAAAAGGGGAAAATGTCTCATTTTGCAGCCCTTACAAAGGATGGCAACAAAGTTTGACAGCTGACGTTTGGGGAAGTGAAAGAGCCTAAAATATTACATGAATAAAGTATATTTCGTCCTTCTTAATGGAACATTTTTAGCAAAATACTCTTCTCTGAATTTAATATTCAGACTCTCCATTGATCAAGCCCAAGTTGTACCATCAATGAGATGCAATGCATTTTTAGCACATCCAAAGCCCTCTAAAAGTGATGGTTTCTATATATACAGCACTTACATCTTCAAAGAGTTTGTAAATAGCAACACCTTCTCTCTCATCCTATTTCTCTACTGCAAAACCCAAGGCTCCTGACATCAGAAATATGTAGAACAGGAGAATTTAGATTTTTTTCAAAGTTCAACTGATACTAGAATGATCTAAAATTTCCACTTGCTGCACAGGAAACTTTGCCTAGATCAAAACTAGGTCCCTGTGAATTTCCACTCTGTGAAGGTGGGCACAGGCATGAAACTTCTCCCTCTGCAGAAAATAGATGAATATTGTCCTTTTTTTTTTCAGGATTACAAGATTCTTTGTTGACTGAAGCGTTCACAACCTCTGTCCCCCAAGATATGAAAGAATAACATTGATCAGCTGTAAAGGAACTATCCAAATCTGCCCAACTCATAACATTTTAGATGTTTTAAAGGACTCAGCAAGAAACTGGTGGTTGTATTCCTGTATAGTCATTGTTATGGCACAGTTTAAAATCTTGCCATGGCACAGAAGTCCACATGATTGTATACATCATATATCAACACATTTCTGAAATTACTTTATTTGATGATCTGAAACCTCTTCAAACCTCTTTTTTAAAAGCCACATAACAGATCTTTGCTCCTTACATTATTGTTCCACATTTTGTTCCTTGTCTTAAAGGAATTTTCATCCTTCTAGTTCTCATGGGAAATTGTGTTAAAATTCAAGAAGCTGACCTCAGGTTGCATTGAATATTCCCATTGACTTGAGGCCATAAAAAAGGAAAAGTGTGGAGAAGAGTTATATTCTGTCAGAAAGAATATGGCTCCAAATGCTGGAATCATCCTGACAGCTCTATTTCAGAAGTTAGCCAAGGAGAAAAAAGGGGCCAGGCATCTTGAAAATCACATACACGTACCTCACACACGTGTGTATGCACACAAAGCATGAAGGAGAATAAAGAACATGAAAAGAACCCCCACCATTTTATCAAGGGGCAGATAAATTATCCCCAAGAGTTTCACAGAAGAAGCAGCCACCCCATTTTCAGGTGAAATTTTATTCCAATCTCAGCTGCAGCCTAATCTGGGATTCATCTGTTTCCCACATTCCCCTTCCCTTCCCTTCCCTTCCCACCTCATGTGTCAACACAACTCAGAGCAACCAATTCTAGTACCATAGGTTCCATGGGTCCTACTTGGTAGGTGGGAATTGCAGGAACAGAGATGGGATCAATTTGGAAAAAAAAAAAAAGGGAAAGAACAGATTTATTTCTATGAGTCTTCATCCCAATCAAAGCTTAGAAACTGCACACCTTTTGGATAATTTTTGTTATGTTTAAGAGTATTTTCAATATTCTCCCTGTTGATAATGTTTTTGGGGAAACTAGTGACACTGGCTGGATCTCTGTGAGCTGTCTAGCTCTTACCATTGTTACCACTCTCTATCCACTCCTATTTATTTCTTCTATATGATGGCTCTGCTTCAAGTCCTCAGGATATTACACTACACAGAAAAGAAAAAAGCATTGGAATTTTCCAGTGTTTGGTCTTCCTTAATATCAGAAGCACATTCCAATTCTGAGTTTAGCAAGAGGACTCCAAGTTGTAGTTTCATTATTGGCTTAAACTAACCTAAGTGTGGAGTGTGCCAAGTGGCAAACCCACTCTTTCCACTCTCCCTCCTTGCCTCAGACCTAGGTAAATACTCTTCTCATGTTTCATCATCAGCTCTCATGCTGCCAGATCAAAAGAAAAAAAAAACACCAAACAACACCAGAATGTTCCACCTGAGCTCTGAGCCACACACTAATTTTCAGGCTGACCATGCAGCCTGCCACAGCTGACCATGCAGTCCTGAGCATCCTCATCCTCCCCAGGGAGGCAGCAGAATGATGCAGCTGGAGAAGGGAGGAAAGGAGAGCAGTAGCATCATTTTCAGCAGCAGATTGGATTTAAATTTGCTGAAGCTGATTGCAAAACCACAGCTTTGTTATGCTAGGAACACAACCTCCTAAATGAATCCAACTGTACAAAAGAAGAAAAGCAGAACTGGACTCTTGGTTTTGAGTGTTCAAGGAAGACAGACAGATAGATTGTTCTGAATCAGAAACATCAGATGGCACAGAAACAGAGTTGTGTATGTTTCCAAAGCAGGACCACATAGATGCAATGCTGTCCAGAGAATGAAAATGCTGCAGAATCATAGAATCATGGAATGGTTTAGGTTGGAAGAGACCTCACAGATCATCTCCTCCAACCTCCCTGCCATGGGCAGGGACACCTCTCAACTAGACTTGGCTGCTCAAGGCCTCATCCAACCTGGTCTTGAACAACCCCAGGGAGGAGGTATCCACAACCTCCCTTGGGCAACCTGTTCCAGAGTCTCATCATCGTACTGAAGAACTTCTTCCTAAGATCAAGTCTGAACCTACTCTTCATTTTCAATAGTTGACAACATCAACATTAAATACTCAATTTATATTTCTACCATGATACTTCAGAAAAATCTTATCCTAGGCTGCTTGTGTCTGCTGACTAATGACATGAGTATTGCTCATTTTGTGCCCTTTTGTGCCCTGGAGTGCTGGTGGGCAGCAAGTTCTCCACGGAACAACAATGTGCTCTTGTGGCCAAGAGAGCCAATGGGATCCTGGGATGGATCAAGAAAGGTGTCCAGCAGAGCTAGGGAAGTTCTACCTCTCTACTCTGCCCTGCTGAGACCACCCCTGCAACGCTGTGTCCAGTTTTGGGCTCCCCAGTTCAAGAGAGACAGAGACCTCCTGGAGAGAATCCAACAGAGAGCCATGAGGATGATTAGGGGACTTGAGCATCTCTGTGAAGAAAGACTGAGAGCCCTGGGGCTGTTTAGTCTGGAGAAGAGAAGACTGAGAGGGATCTGATCAATGTCTATCAATAGCTGAGGGGTGGGTGTCAAGTGGAGGGGGCCAGGCTCTTTTGGGTGGTTCACAGTGATAAGACAAGGAACAATGGGTTCAAACTAGAACATAGAAGATCTCACCTCAACATGAGGAGAAACTTCTTTACAATGAGGGTGACAGAGCCCTGGAACAGGTTGCCCAGGGGGGTTGTGGAGTCTCCTTCTCTGGAGACTTTCCAAACCCACCTGGATGCATTCCTGTGCAGACTACCCTAAGTGATCCTGCTCTGGCAGGGGGGTTGGACCTGGTGATCTCTTGAGGTCCCTTCCAACCTCTGATATACTGTGAGACTGTGATACCCAAAGACTGAGTTCACAAAGTTAGGCCTTTATCTGTGGTGCCCATCTGAAAACCAAGAAAGCACAGAAGCCTGGGGATTTGATTAGTTTCTTCCAAGATATTTAATTGCTATTACAGCCAGGAAGAAGCAATACATGAGAATATCATTTTCACTTGGGTTAAACACTATTACAAATTCCATGTGGTAGCAAGCAGTCGCAGGAGTTTTAAAAAGCAGAAAATGGCAAGCTAGGCTTTCCTTGGTTATTTGTAGTTCCTTTTATGAATTTTGGGCACAGAATCAAACTTCAACATTCCACATAAAAAGACAGAATCTTCCTGAAAGATCTTTTACAAATCAGCAAGACTGGAAATAATTTGATAGAAGACTTACCGTATATGCTCTTTCAGCCATTTCACTAGAAACTCATTTTGGCTTTCTCTGAGGTAGAGATAAACCACAGCTAAGAGACAGTTATTAAATCTTCTTTATGCATTCTGTATGAAATGTATTAAACTATAAAAACACTATATTCAAATAAGGTTAAGGGTCTGACTTCAAGTTACAAAGACATGGAAATTCAGAAATATTGTGTCTCCCTACCCTTTACACTCCTCAGTGTGACTAGGCATTGTAGCACAAATGGCTTGTGCTCATATTCCTTAAACCCCCTCCTGAGGGTACATTTCTCCTTAAAGGCACTTTCTACTTCAAGGTCATTTAGTTAGCATCCTCTCTGTAGGGCCAGGTTAAATTCTGCCTTGGACAGTTTTGACATTTTATAATTATTTTTTTTAAATGCTCATAGAAACATAAAAGTGAGAAAAGCAAACATAGCAAAACTAAACAAAGATAATTGTTAGTCTCAACGACTGGCTATTGTTTGTATTTTTCACACACAGCTGACAAACCCCATGTTAATGAGAGACAAGCAGGGAGATGTAGGACATGCGTGACACTCAGCATGACTCCAGACCTTTTCCTCTTCATACAGGTCTCCTCATACATATGTAAATATTCATTGCATATTTCTAAAGAAACCTTGGAGTTGAGACTGAACTGAGATTTTGTCCCACAAATGGGACCTTATTCTATGAAGGATTTGCTCTTTTCCCTGACCACAACAGCAACCATTGGAGGTCACACTTTATTCAAAAGAAAGTTGCAGATCATTCCTCTGGAGGGGCTCTCAGCTTTGAAACCACCTCCTATGCCATGGTGCAGCAGCTTGGGCCTGCAGACCTCTTGGGCAAATTGCAAATTTTGTCTTCTCAAGGTAAGTTCAAAGCAGGGAAATTCCACTGCAGGATGGGGAAGAGTATCATCTGATGAGGATGGGTATTTTCTGTGTTCTACAGCTGTGAACAGGGCTAAGTTTGTTCTTATTCTCTTCTATTTCTACTTATTCTTTGGTTTTAGTTAGTTATTGCCAAGGTATCACACAGCCAGGCAACTGCTCCATGCAGCTCTCATAAATCTATGCATTCAACAAATAGAACCATGATCATTTCCCCCCTCAGCAGCTGATTAACATGCACGTTCAACTCTGCTGTACTTACACATGCTGCTGAAGTGCCTGTTTCTAAAGATGACCAATCAATGCTGGCCATACAACCCCTTCAACTGGTACTCCTGTAAACTGCTGAAAAACCAGAGCAAGGGTCATTCCAATAAGAAAACAGTGATGATTGCACTCTGGTAGGCAGAATCAAGGCAGATGATTTGTTGGAGGACAGCCACAAACATTAATTGCTGCAGTTTGACTGTGATAAAAAGTAAAACGTAAAAACCCCTCAAGCAAATAACCCTCAGCAAAACAGTATAAGAATTTGAATTAGCACCACTGATGTATTTTTATCTTAAGATATCATAGAACAAGGCACAGGATTTCAGGAATTTATAGAAATGATGATATTCCTTAAATAGATAATATTAAACATGTCCCTGTAATAGACAATCTCTGTTAAAGAATAGGAGAAGCAGAAAGTGGCAGCCTTGACCCCAAAAAAAGGTATTTCTACCTTATACAGCAGACATTCAGGAATAGCTCATCCACGAGAAGTGGTGATCTCCTGTTGCTCCTAAGGTCAGTCAGACCTGTTGTGCTATGCTCTGTAAATGCTGGCTCCATCACTTACAGTTTTCCAAGGACTTCTTCAGCACCTAGAGATCTTTTATTTTTAATCGTGGAACAAAGGTATGACATGAAGCTCTCAAAATAGAAAGTCCAAAAAAGGATTTGATTAGATTTGAGGGTGACAGCTCCATCAAGAAAAGAACCATGTAGTTAGAAGAAAAGGAAATATTTTTCTCAAGCTGGTAGTCCAACAATTTATCCAACCCCTTAAAAACTGCTGGTGGATGACAAGTGGATGATGTATTTGTATCAGCCTATCAAGTGTGAATGGGACTGGACTTACTTGCTACAACAGGAAGCTGTCATGGAAACTCCCAACTAGTTTTCCTGTGCCTCAGTCCTGACCTTCTGCACCTCAAATGCCAACTGTACCCCCTTGTGTCATACCTTTCTCATGATAACCACAAGTCCTTAGGGAAGCAGATTAAACCTGAGTAAGTTGTGAACTCTCTGCTATATTTATATGTACTTAGGGAGAAGAGAATTTTGATCTCTTTCTCTATTAGCATCTGTAATTCTGGGCTTGAAGTACTAATTAAAAGCACATAAAAGAAGGTACAGAGACTACTTTTTTACATAATGGAGTAGGAGTCTCCTGTTGAAAGTCCCACCTTGCTTGGAGTTTTAAGAAAGATCCAGGGATCTTCACAATATGTGAATACAAAGGACAATAAAAACTGTTCTCTAGCAAAAGACATCTGAGCCAGATGAGACAGCACAGCATAAAAAGAAGAAAAAAAAAAAGGAAAGAAAAAGATTTTATGTAAGCCTATAAAAGATCTCCTCAAGCCAACAGAGCTCATGCAGGGGCAATTCATCTCTATTTGGGAGTTGAGCAAAAAGCAGAATGATGACATCATTGTTATGAACTAAAAACCCTGTCCTGGAGATGAGAATTCCCTTTTCAATGCTATGAAAGAACTGGTGATACAGACTAGTCCTCATGTTGTCACCTGTCTCTGCTTGTGACCAGTCCTCTGTTCCATCTGTCCTTTGTCCTGACTACTCAGCTGACACGTTCAGCTGATGATGGCGTTTGTAAAATATCTGCAAATACAGATGGGCATTTTTAATGGTGTCAAACATTTGTACAGGTTTGTCCTGAAGATACTTGATATGATGCAATCCCCAGATAACATTTCTATGCCTTCTACAAATCCTCACTTTTCAGAAGAAAAACCAAAATGCCTTTTTAAATTGTAAAATAAATGGTTGAAACCACATCTCTCCTTCAAAAAAGGCAGGGTTTCTGAAACCCTGCCTCAGTCCTCCAGTACACTTCAGGAAAAAAAAAATAAATAGCATGAAATCAAAAATTCTTGATCCTTTATACTTCTAGATGTTTCATGATTGATTTAACAAGATAAGTGGAAGAGTGGGAAATTGGCAACCTTAGCACTTGGGTATATCTTGCAATTGAGAACTAGCATACACCATACTGTGATGTATTTTTGAGCCTTCCTGAATACCATGTGGACAGTGTATCTTATACATAATCACTTGATAAGATAGGGAATCTTGGGGGGGGGAGAGGGAACTTCATGTTTCCCTTTGTTTCGCTGACCATGACAAATAATTTGTTTCTAAGGCCTGGTGAAGTGTTTCGTTTCAAGACTGACCTACCTTTTGTGTGTCTGCAAGGCCACATTAAATTTGGTAACTTGAATGGAACCAGCTGGCAGTGCCTTTGAAGCATATGGGAATGGATCGAAGCTGCAAATATGCAAGGTGAATTTTACATTTTTATATTTCTCTCACTGCTTATTTAAGCTCTTGACTCTGTGAGATGTTGTGTGCTTAATTCCTACTGTAGGCAATGGCAGATGAGTGTGTGAGGAGTTTTTGTGAGATGTCAAACATGGGTTTGGGCTCAGCCCATGTGTCTACTGCTCCTCTATCTGTAAAACTGGCTGCATATCGTTTGTTTGGAATGAGAAAATATGGCAAGACTCAGGTTTTCTTTCTGCTTTGCAGAAAAGGGAAGTCAGGGGGGTTTCCTTAACTTTTTTGGAAGTGATCTTTACTTCCTTACAGAGATGAGAGCAATTTAATTCCATGCAAGTGTGATAATTTGGGGCTGGTCATTTTCACTGCCAACAAATTAAACAAGACAGAGACAGTGGCTAAAATAAATGAAGATGCCTCTTTCATTACATGTTTGACAACACTTGATTTGAGACACTACTAGGTAGGTTTAAATCCTGTTTAAATTCTCTGAAGCATATATCACCACTATTAAGTTTTGATCCCACATTGCAAATGTTTCTGTTTAAATACACTGATATATGCTCACTTAGGAGTGCATGCCCACAATGTCAACAACACTTAAAATGAATCAAGTTCTTAAAGGATTTGAGTTCATTCTGATGGAAAACCAAAACAGATTAATTACTTTGTTTTAAATATTCTGTAATCTTAATATCATTATCTTCTGCATCCTCCCAGATCCAAGTGTCATACCCAGTTTAAGGACATGAAACAGGACATCCACACAAAAGGGGTAGACCCTTCATCCTATTATTGTTTAATTAACTACTCTCTAGAAATTGATGAGCACTGAGCTTTGTTCTGTAAGGTAAATGGTCTTGGGATCAGCGAGTAAAGCAAAAATTTGAGGAGGGATTTTCTCAGCAAAATCTCATGGCTACCCTTTTAGCTTAGATGGCCCTCCTGGCTCCCAAAGTGTAGCCCACAAAACAAGAAACAACATGATTTTCCATATCCAGCTGTTCTTAAATATGTAGGGGAAAGCATTTCTTTAAAGAAACAGCCTCATGAAAAAGGGTCTTGTGACACCTGTGTATAATAAATAAAAGCCATAAAAGTCTCACATTTCCTTCTTCCCAGGAAAATCAGTAAATCTTCTCTTCATAATAGATGATCAGACATATTTGTCTGGAGATTCCAAATAAAACTGAGTATAGATGTGGGAGACTAAAACAAAAAGATGTTGGGCTAGATTCTTTTCTAAACTAAGCTACTTCCATTTCTCTTTGGCTAAGAACATGATTCATGCCTACTGGTGCCCCCCTGGTCCTAGAGGGAGCAGCTGGGCAAGACATTAGGGCACACAAGAAAATGACCTGTTATCTTAGGATATACTTACATGTTCCTTGTAATTCTGATGGGCTGACCATTGCAGAGCCTCCAAGAAAACATGTGAAGGGCTGGACTGGTTCAGACTGAAGATTTGCCCTGCCAGTACTCCGCCTCCAACGATGGCTCTAGGCATGTCAGCCCAAACTGAGGGTGAGTGTGTACAATACTTCCCCTCATCTTCTACACCCATGTCTCTACCCTCAGTTATATTCAGCTAAAAGGAGCTGCTGATCCATTTGTGGCTTGCCTGTCTAATGACCTTTTTTAGGTCTCCAGTCTGCTCTGTAAAGTTCTTTCATCCACAGTGCTGTTTGGCAAGGAATGCCCCATGAGTTCTCCATTGCATGGAGAATATTCACACCACGTAGTCTCACTCCAGCAGACAGCATTTAAAAGAATAACAACTTTTTTGGTATCAGCAGATACAGATCATGTTTCTCAAGGCATTTGTTCCTATTTATATGGGAAAAGCAATGACATTCTTCTCACAGGCTGGTAGAGGAACCTCTTTCAAGACCATTTTGGAGACATTCACTTGAATGTTGAATGGCTTTAAAAACTCAGTGTCCTTCTGAACAAATGTTCCTTCCTTTCAAACTTCTAAAAATTGATTCATTCTTTTTAATCTGCTGCAACTTTTTTTTTTCCCCTTCTTCTAGAAAATCCATTTCCATGAGCTAAAGTGGCCAAGTCTGATATAGCACCAAATTACCCTGGAGAGGGCCTTGCTTTCTCAGTCCAGAGAGGCAAAACCTCTAACAGCATTAACATTTTCTGTTCCAGTCTCCACATATGCATTATTCTGAAAACCCCAGAGAAAATGTCCCCTACAAAACAAAAGAACACTCAATAGATTAGTACACGTAGCTTTTTAATTTTTACAAACGGTACAGATAACTGCCACAAATCTCAGGTGTTTTTGCCATCCTGATGATTAAATCATCTCTGTAAGTAGCAGGAAAATTTTATAACCTCTCAGGGCCTGCATCATTAAGTACTGAAAATAACTTGAAGTGCTGTGTAAAGCAAATGGTATAGTTGTAAAGTCCTACAGACTCCCAGGAAGTCGAAGCCTCTCTTAAGGCAATAGTCAGTGATATTTCCTATAAATAAAGAGCCAGTTCTCTACTTTTTGTCATTGGATGTTCTAGTCTTGCTGGTACTGACACCTCTACCTCTGCACTAGGGCTGCTGTACCAGCACACATCGGTATGCACCTGCATCCACTGGTTGCCTAGATCATGGAATCACAGAATTACAGAATGGTGGAGGCTGGAAGGGACCCCTTGAGATAATCCAGTCCAATTCCTCTGCCAAAGCAGGGTCGTCCACAGCAGCTTGCCCAGGATCACAACGGCCAGGTGGGTTTGGAATCTCTCTGGAGAAGGAGAATCCACAACCTCTCTGTGCAGCCTGCTCCAGGGCTCCAGCACCCTCATAGTAAAGATTTTCCTCCTGGGTTCCAGTTTGTGTCCATTGCTTCTATCCTATCACTGGAAAGAGACTGGCTCCTTCTTCTTGACACCCACCCTTCAGATATTTGTTAATATTAATAAGATCTCTTCTGTTTTCTTTTCTCCAGACTAAACAGCCCTGGGTCTCTCAGCCTTGCCTCATCAGAAGAGATGTTCCAGTCCCTTAATAATCTTCATTGGACTCCCTCCAGTAGTTCCCTGTCCCTCTTGAACTGGGGAGCCCAGAACTGGACACAATACTCCAGACGTGGTCTCTCTAGGGCAGAGTAGAGGGGGAAGACAGCTCTTCTAGCATCAGAGTATCTCCACCAACATTCTCCATCCACAGGCTGAAAACTAAATCTGTGGTCCATGAATAACAAGTTTCTCAACAGCAGCTTTTCAATACAGAGCTCACAATCTGTCTCCCATTCACTTTGTCAAATCACGGTCCACATATCAGCCACTCTCAGCAGTGATATATCTGTCAGGCGTCAAGCACACTTCTTGCAAAGGAAAGTCTTTTTTAGGATTTTTTTTAACTTTTGAAATGTCTAATCCCAAACATGCAAAATAATGAGTCAGATGCCAAAAAATCATGAGATTTAAAAAAAGTGTTAATGCCTTTCCCTTTGCTTTCTGAAGCTTTTTTCTGGGTCATGTTTCCAAGCTTTTCTCCAAGGCCATGGGGCTTTTAAATATTATCAAAAAGAAAGCAACAGAGATCCTTTTGTAATTGCATGTTTAAGGAAAACATCTATTGCCATCAGATTTAAAACTGTGTTGAACTGACAACCATGAATCTTCTGAGATATTTTGGATCAAATAATCCTGGAAAAGGCATATTGCTTCAAACCTGTTTTCTCTAGAGTTTTAGGGGTTTTTTTACATGACTTAGGGATTATTATTAATTTTTTTTCAGACAATTAAGCAGGTTGTTAGCCATAGAGGAAACTCAAGAGTTAAGACTGTCTTGAAGAATTTGTTTACAATATCAAAATATCTGAGTACAAATTACAGATCTTCACAGTGTTTTCTTCACCTGAAATTTGTGAATTGCTCCTTCTCACTACTGAGTCCCCTTGAAATCTTTACGTTGATTTTTTTTTCAAGTGATAAGTCAGTTTTGTCTGACAATGTGCATTACATATCTTCTTAAAAATTCTTCAGATCCCTACTGTTTCATGACATAAACGTTCACGAGCATTTGATAAATGTAACTTTTCCTGTTAATTATCATCATCTCAGCTTATTTGTGTGGCATTCACTAATTTGTTATTATTTAAAGGAAAGGCATTCCTTTCTTTTTGCAATACAATTCCTCTGTAGGGCATCATCTAAGCTCAGTATAGTGTCTTTCCTCTATCCTTTCTGTTCCATCCTTTCTGTCCTGATTAAAACTACCAGAGTCTCAGCAGGAAATCCAGTGGGATTGTTCATGGTGTCTTAAAGTCACCCCTTCTTTCATTGTTTTTGCCTGTTAAACCTTGTTTTGCTCCGCAATCCTTTTCCCGCATTCCACTTGTTTGCAGCTAATTGTGCTTCTGTCCATTGTCCCCTCGCAATGTTCTTCTCCATCCTTCCTGCCTTCTCATTTCGCCCATCTCCTCAAGCATCTCTCCTCCACCCATCCTGGTGTCAGTACTGCCCACGGCACCATCAAGCCCACCTGACGTATTGCGTGAGTGGTTTTTTACTTTCCACTTGTTTCCTGGTTTCTGAGGTATGCACATGGAGCACAGTTTATTTTTGCCACCACGAATTCTGGATGATGTCTTCGCTGCTGGGACAGAAAACGAAGGACTCACCTAACTCACCGGACCCTGCTTACAGCTCCACTTTGCTCAACCAGCGGGAGGCAGGGCACGGGGCGCCTGACCCGACCTTTGCATAACGGACTCGGGAGCAGTGGGCATGGACGTGAGACCATGGAGATGGGCTGGGGGCCGTGGAGATGAGCCGGGGCGCTCCCATAAGGCCACCCCAAGAGACCTGCCCTTGGCCGACCCATGGCGGACCCAACGCCCGGGCCGAACCTCTCCCTCCCCTGCCGCCGCTGCCGCCCTGCCCTCCCGTCTCCCCTCGGTGCTGCGGACAGGCCGGACTGGTCTGAAAGCGCAGCGGCGGCAGGCCGCGGAGGGGATTCCATCGTACCCGGCGGGGGGCCGGGCGGCGCCGGGGGGCCGGGCACGGAGGGCGGGGCCGGCGGCGGGCTGGCGGGCGCGGCAGCGCCCCCTCTCCGCGGCTCCCAGCCACGTCCCCGCCGGCCGCAAATGGCTCTTCACTTGCCGGCCCCTTTGTGTGAAGCACGCTCGGAGCAGCCGCTCCGCGCCGAGTCCCCTGCCGCCGCCCGCCGAGCCGAGCCCAGCCGTGCCGTTTCGTGCCTTGCCGAGCTGTGCTGAGGCAGGAGAACCGGCCGGCGTGGGGCGGCCATTCCAGCGCGGCCAGATTGCCTCGCCGCTCCTCCCCGGGGGTGCGCGGGGGCCCCAGCTGCTGCCTCCCCCGACACCCCCCCCAAGCCCCGCTACGCAGGGTGGAGAGCAAGCAAAATACACCGCCACCAAACCCCAACAAATAAATAACAACAATAACAATAACACTTAAAAAAAAAAAAAAAGGGAAAAAAAGAAGGAAAAAAAAAAGGAAAGGGAGGAAAAAAAAAAAAAAAAAAAAAGACCGGGAAGAGAACGGAGGGAGCGAGCGAGAGGGAGGGAGGGAGAAACGAACCAACTCCGAGACTCCCATAAAGAGCCGCACACACGGAGCGAGCGCCCCGGTGCCGAGGCGTGGGGGAAACAATAAGTACTCGAAGTTACCTGCCCTGCCGTAGAAGAAGGAGGGTTTGTTGATTCTCTCGCAGTCATCCGCAGACCGGTGCTTTTTTGGAAGAGATTTTTTTTTTTTCTCTCCTCTCTCTCTTTCTTTACAAACCACAAACGGATGTGAGGCAGGGAAGGTGTTTCTTTGACTACTGAAGTCAGGCACCTCTTTTTTATTCTTCTCAGTCTTGTTGTGTTCCCCCCCTCCCCTCCCCTCACACGCACACACACTCTCACATACACACACACACACCCCTTTTTGCACCAACATTAACGACAAAAAGACAAGGAAAGGAGTTTGCTTGATGTTTTAGTGAAATGGACGTAAGATTTTATTCGCCACCTCCTCAGCCTGCAGCCGCTCCTGATACGCCTTGTTTGGGACCTTCCCCCTGCCTGGACCCCTACTATTGCAACAAGGTGACTTGTGTTTTGTGTCGTCCGAGGTGTTGTTTGTATCTGTGCTGTCGTTGTGCTCGTTGTCGCGGCGCGGTTGCATGAGCGGGCGCTGCGCTGTGAGCCGCGCACCAACTTGGGCAGAGGCAGCGGCACCGGGCAGCGGCACTTCGCCGGGATTTGGGGAGCACAAGTGCCGCTCGTATCTGAGAGGGATTGCCGGGACACACGCACCGGCTCCCCTGCAGGCACCCCAAATTAAAACCCCGGAGTAGTTTAGGGGCGGGCGGCTGGAGCAAGGGGGGGGGGGTGGGGGGTGTGGGGGTGTGGGGGTGGGGGAGGCATTTTCCATAACATCTTCCCTGTCGGGGAAACAGCGTGGCCAAGGATGTTGATGGTGAATTTCCAGGGCTGCTGTTAAAGATCGCGTCCGCCACAGACCGGCTGAAACTCTGCCCCGCCGCAGTCCATGTGTCAAAGTGGTACTTGGCGTTGCCGGGAGCACGTTAGGGTGTGTGTGTGCCATACGGATGTGCATACGTACATATATATGACATATATGTATGCACACACACCCCTCTCTATGCACAATAAAGATGTATAGGGCTGACAAGTTGATTCGGAACAGGGGCTCGACTTTGTCCCGGCTATGCAGCTGCCCTACCAATTTCTCTGTAACTCGATTAAACCACTGCAAATAAGATCAGTTCAGTTAAAACTTAGCTCTTTAGATCCCCGAGCCCCGGAAAAGAGGGAGCTGCGGAGGAGACTCATCTAAGCCCAAATCCCTGGGCTTGGTTACGAGAGTTTGGTGCTGCCATCCCGGAGCACTTGGCGTTACTTTTGATGCCGAGGAAGGGGGCTGGGGGGCTCCCGCATTGTTACAGACTCCGAAGCCTCAGCCAGCTGGTGCTTTCTGCAGGAGCTGCACTTTCTCTGCTCTTAGGGAATGGGCTTTGCACAGGAATAAAACGCTTGGCCATAGGAAATAATAAGGAAGCCCTCCTTGAGTACACCCCCTCCGGTGGGAGAAACCTTCTCCAAAGATGTCTTTAAACCTTCGTTTGGGTAGAAAAGAAAGGCTATGGCGAGGCTCTAGCAGATGTTTGGGGGTTGTGGGTTTGCTGTTGTGTTGTTTTGGTATTTTTTTTTCCCCACAGCGTAAAGTCAGCGGTGCGCAGGTCCGACCGCTGGTGCGGCGCGGGGCTGCGCGGAGGGGCGCGGAGGGTTGCGCGGGGCGATGCGCCCCGGCCCGCCGCGACCAGCCCAGTTCGTTGTCGTGCCGGTTCTCACATGTTAGGGCGATGTTCCGGGGAGTCTCTTTCATCGCGGGCAGCTCTCTCGCTACAGAGAGAAAGAGCGAAAACACCGAGTGTCGGCGCCGGGGTGAAGCCCTCTCAGCTTTCAGGGAAGATTTCCCACATGGTCTCATCTACCAATCACAACAGGAAGGACCAAATTCATCCTGACTGCCTTTCACAGGCGCTCGATGGAGTTCTAGGATTCAGAGATAAATCTGGCCCTTTGTGGTGGCTGCCTGAGGATATTTCAGGAAGGGATCCCAGAGGTATGGCTGTTAGCGGCGATGGAGGGAAGCTGTGCTCTGCAGCATCTGGCAAAGCTGCCGTGTAGATGGGAAGTTTGTGCCAGGAGTGAACTTTGTTCAGCAGGAAGAGTCCAGATGTATAGGAGCCTGTTCCGTGTGCTTTCTTTTCTTTTTTCTTTTCTTTTCTTTTCTTTTCTTTTCTTTTCTTTGTAAGTGCTCTGAGTAGTAATGAAGCTGCTGTTACCTTTGATCTGTGGCTTGCCCTGAGTCTTTCTATTGTCTACTTTTTCAAATCGTAACCATAAACTGTTGCCAAAGTGAGAAGCTCGGGCTGATATTAATGACACACGCACCAAAGTGTCTGAAGAGCCATTTGGCAACGTAAATGGACAAACGTTATTAAACCTATCAGTGATTTAAAGCTTCAAAAAGAAGGTAATGACTTGAATACACATTTCGCTCATCATTCCTGAGATAGCAGGCCAGATTTAATTTAAAAGTTAAATGCTTTGGAAAATCAGGAATTACTTTAATATATTAAATCAGTTTCCAATTAAGGTCCTTAAATCATTTTTGGTGGGTTGCACTGCAAATCGAATAAATTAATTTGGAAAGTCATTTTCAGACTTTCTTTACTAGCTGGTTAAAGCTTCTTTTAAGTCATACCATGTATGAGGGAGCAAACTGTTCTTTTTAAATGCAAATGAGACTCTCATTCTGTAGACAAGTTGCAACTCTTCTATTTCACTTTGCCTGAACTGATAATGTGATTAAAAGTGCGCAGTCATAAGACATATGTTTTATGCTTGGAAAAGACTTCGCAGGAATGTTTCAATCTAAGATGCCAAGCATGGGACCAATGTCTTTTTCAGATGTGTTTGCCACTGACCATTGATTACATTAAGTGGACAGAGGTTTGTCAGGCCCCTCAGAGGCACGCATTTACCCAACATCTCATTTTTCACCCCCTTCACTCTCCCTCAGTATGATTAACACCGCTGTGAAAACTTATCTGACTTGTTCTAAACATGTCATCAAGTTACAGTATTGCTCTGTCACTCATTTTCCTGTTGTGTGTATTTAGAGAGTTTGAAGGGCAGGAGGCCTGCAGGATTTTGTGTTCAGGATGTTTGGTTGAGCGTTTGCTCTTCATCTCTCCCAGGAAAGAAGGTGATGGCTGGGGTGTGATGGATCCGCCTTCTGGGTTGGACTTTGAATGGGTCTCTACCTGCAAAACTCATTCAGAACTGGGTCTTGTTTCTTGTAAATGTAGTTAAAACTCACTTTGAGCACTGACTGATGGATTTGGCCCTTGTTTTCATAACTGGATTTGGGTGTTTTTTGAGAAATATAGCAGTTTCTGATTCTTTCCATCTTAAGTCTGCTTGAGCTGCTGGTCATTTAGAAAGTGCTCCACAGAGAATTACACTTTAAACTTCTCTAATTGTTCTGTGAGCATGGGTTTTCTCCTGATCAGATGATTGTTGGCAGCGTAGGAGTGAGTTCCCAGGCACATGCATGGGAGGTACTGACAGTGCATTTTTCTGTAGCCAAAAGGGGGGGGGAGGAGGAAAGCAATAATGTAGATTCAAAGAATTGCCTCTTATCTTACAATTTCCAGTTGGCAGGCTTTGTTTCAGAAGGCTGCTTAGATCTTTATTTCATAAGACCTCAAATAGCCTTCTAAGCATCTTAGTTCAATATTTCTCTCTCTGCTGTGCAAGCTCATTATTCTCTGCATATATTGTCGTGCTGGCTTTTCCTTGTTGCTCTCACAATGCCCATGGAGAGAGGAAAGTGAAAGAACAATGCAAACAATGTTGGTTATGACAACTGTGTGAGGTATCTCTTATACAAACAGACAGAAGGGATGGTATGCTGTGGTATATAGGTCAGCCTTTGAAATAGCATCATGGAGCTCTTACCCTGGACAGAGAGATTTAGAGTTGAGATTGGGCTGTTCGCCTCTTGAAACTTGAAGCACAATTGCATCTCAGACATGTAAAGGCTAATATGAGTAGTCGGTTCAGCTGGCAGTTTATTTTAAGAAGCATCATGACCCTTAATTGAGTTGGGTGCTACAAAAGCAATAACTCTAATGAATTCATGTGTTTTAATTTGGTAGAAGATTTTTTAATTTTGTTTAATTTAGTCAAGGATTTTAGACTGCTTGAAGAAGTGGGAAGATAAGTTTAAATGTTTACATAGAGAGCAATAAACATCCTTGTGGTTTTCCTCCTTGTGTCACAGTGTCACAGTACATTAGAGGTTGGTAGGGACCTTCAGAGATCACAGGTTCCAACCCCCCAGCCAAAGCAGGATCACCCAGGGTAGTCTGCACAGGAATGCATCCTGGTGGGTTTTGAATGTGTCCAGAGAAGGAGACTCCACAACCTCTCTGGGCCACTTGCTCCAGTGCTCCAGAGACCACTTGGATCAGTACTGTGAGAGGAACTGGTATATTTTCATACCTTTACAGTGTTTTCAGATATCTGCTCACATAAAGTGAAGTTATATAATTATATTTTGACACAGCTAATGGCAGGGCTGCTGACCCCTGCCAAGAATAGGGAGGAAATAATAGTCTTTCCTGCTCCCAGTGGTTAGCCTTGCAGAATTATGCACTAGATTCTTCTGTGATTTGCTACCTGGTTCAAAAATACTGGAGCCTACAACTCATCTTTCTTGTATTCACTGGTAGTTGTCAGTACAGTGGAAAAATACATCCAGACAGCAGATGTAGAGTGATAGACTGTAGTTGTTTTTTAAAAGGGGAATAAAGTGGGAGAGGGAAGCAAAACCCTTCAAAATGAGAAAAGCAGAATGATGTTGGGTAGAAGTGGATAAAGAGATACAATGCAGAGCTTTACAAACAGGTAACAATCCTGCTTGCAATCAGAATTCCACAGAGCAAAAGTGCACATATTTATACCCAGCATTCAGAATAATTTGTTGTGTAAACTCAACCCTACCGTAGAGACTACTCTGAGTAAAATGTTCCATGGCTGTTTACAAAGTGTACATTATTTCCAGTGGCTTGCTTCTCTCCAGTCTCCACCTGAAACCCAGGATTGTGGCAAGCCAGTGCTCTGAAGGACAGCTCTGCAGCTGATATGCTGTGTTAGTGTTTTGACAGCATGTAAAACTGTTCATCTAATTTGTTTGTTCTGAGCATATAGTTGGGTTTTTTTACTTCAGATAACTACCTTGTCCCCTACTGCATTAAGACTCATGCTTGAAATTTGTTGTTGCCTGGTAAGGGGAAGATGAAACAGTTGCATTAGTGCTGACTGTTGATTTTTAAGTGTTTCATTTAGTTTCCAAAAAGTCCCACATAGGAAGAAGGGAAATGTATTTTTCTTTCCTGGGTTGTTGGAGCTTAGAATATAGTCTCAGAGTTGTGGGCAAGACTCAAGTGTGCCTCCTTAAATTCCAGTGTTTCAGAAAGAAGTGGTCCCAGTTTTAGTGGAATTCCAGAAAGTGATTTATGTATGTGCTTTTGAGAAATCTTTCTCAAAGATGTCCATAAACCAAAGCATTCACAGTCATTCATTTTTTTTTCTTTATTTATTTCTGCCAAACATCAGTATCTTGAGAGAAATTATGCTGTGTTCTCTTACCAGAATGACGTGTTTCAGCTCTAGGGCATTTCCCTCCACCAGCCTATTGTAAGGTCTTCTGGAAAAAAAAAAAAAAAAAAAACAAAGTGAAAACTGTAAGCTATTAAGAATGCTGAATTAGCTAAACACCACAGAGCTTGCAGCAGTACCTTTGGTGCTCACATCAAACCAAAGAGCAGCTGGAGCTGTGTTTAAGGGCTTAGGGAGCTGAAGGTCCTAATTTCCACTCTGTTGGGTGTATGTTTGGGATGATCACACTTTAGCAGGAAGAACTGAACTCTTCCAGGACAAGAACTGAACTCCTGTCCTGATTCCCATCATAGTAGGACTTTCTCATCTGGCTAACATTGTACAGAGGCATTGGAAAACTCTGTTTAAAACATGTCTTTATCTTCAGCAATGTCCTAATCAGAATGGGATTAAGATCAAAAGTTTTGGCTATTTAAATCCTGTGTTGATAGCAGATATAAAAAATCATACAGTGGAAGTAAAATGCTGCCTTTTACTGCTCTCTCATCACAGCTCAAGAGTGACCTGAAAGCATCACTTCTCGTGGTGAGAGGGTAGTCCCTGGATCAACACAGACCTTGGCTCCTGGAACTGACAGCAGTGGCAATTAGTGGCAGCTTTGTTTATCTTTTTGAAGTGGACACATGCTCTGTGGATGTCTAGCATGGGCTGCCTACACAAAAATATTTATTTTCAATATAGACTAGACAAACTGAAATGTTTTGCTGCTGCAGTTGGACTAGATGATTGTTGTAGGTCTCTTCCAACTGAAATGATTAGATCTAGTCTATTCTGTTGTTTTAGGTGCACAACTAGGTATCAATTTTCTGCCCAAGGAGTCATTTCTCATTAAAAACAAGTTATCAACTGCTCCAAAACATAGTTGCTAGCAGAAGTGCCAAGTGACTGACAGTTATAGCAGCACTTCCAAAATGCTTTCAGATACGGAATTTGCATCATCCTGAATGAGATTTTCTTGGTCATAACATTTTTTTTTTCCTTACAGCATTCATTTGGGAAATGGTAACATTGCATTATTCCATGGCTAGACACAGGTTATGTAGCGTTAACAGCAGCAGCAAACATGGAAGGGAGCTTCCACAGCAGCAAACCCGAAAATCTCATCTCCTTTTCCGCTGGAGTATCTCCATTTTATGTTCATTGGATGTGATCAGTTTTAGGTTAGTACATCAGGGCATCAGATAATGTGTTTAACTCTTGACTTAAAGCCTCAAAGTCCAAATTCTTTTTCAGCAGAGATCTTGGTGCAACCGACATTTGTCATGTCTGTGGTTTGCTTCTTCTGTTTGCAGTGAGTAGTTTATTTTTAACGTTTGAATTTCATATGGCTCCACTAATGTTTGTATCTTATCTTTCAGCTGCACATATGCTAACACTGTGCCTGAACAGTTCATTTAATATTTCTCACTGGGCTGCTCTTTGATTTCCTCTAGACCCTTGTAGTATGGTTTCGTCCCAAGAAACACACTGCTTTCTAAGCTGCAAAACATACTTGAATTACATGAGCATCTGACAAATCCAGGTTAGTGGAAATGTCAGAATGTTTTAGCATTCACATTCTTGACTGTTAAACCACTCTCTACCAATCAAAAGTGGCACAAGTGGCTTTTTTCAAAGGTACTGCTGGCTAAGCATGGAAATTGAGCTGCTGTGGTAGTACTTTTGTCTCCTGCTATTGTTGTTGATGATTACATGGTCTTAAAGGTTAAATGGAAGTTACTGTAGCTGGTATGTGGTTTTGTTATATTAAGGAAATCTCCACTGAACTCCAGGTATTTATTCTATAAGCAAGAAGAAATTGGAACTCCAAAATCAGACAGTGATAGCCTGTACTTAAGGAAATGGGTCAGTAAAGGAAGTATGAAATCTGCAACATGAAGCAAAAGATTTATCCAGACAGCTCCTGCCGCAAGAGTGAGAAGATTATGGATATGTATAAGTTCCTATCGTATCAATACTACTCTGGATGTGTATACATATGTCTGCTTCTGCTTCTGCTTCATTATATATTGCTCACTTTGAAGAAAGTGAACATCCTCTGAGAATCTGCTGTTTCTATCCTGTGTCATAAGTAGCTGGCTGCAAAGTCATTTTCTGGTCGCAGCTGCCAGAAGTATATAGGTTTGTGTTCATGAGCAGGAGAAAACATTTGTTTCTTGCACAGTCATCTTGTTTGCATCAATCTGAAATAATGACAAATACTAAAAGGAAAAACAGTAGTGAAAAGAGACAATAACCTTTCCAAAAGTAAAAAAAAAAAAAATACAATTTATCATTTGGCAGACACAGTTGTGACCATTAGTCCTAGAAACCTGCAGATAGTAGAGGCTTAATATCAAAGCTAATGATTTATTTTACGTTAATGACTTTCTGCTAGGGCATAAAAGACTGCTCATAATGGACTCTCAGTGCTGTGTTCAGTTGCAAAGGCTAATGGGATAATCCTACCCAAAATTAAGCTTTTTGAAGTAAATCATGATTTTTTTTTTCAAGCTGACTCTAGAAAATGCATTGGCAAATGGATAATTTTGAGCACTGCTTGTAGTCTTTACAGGAAAATATAAGGCAAGGGCTTTTTTCTTCATTAGCACTTTTCTTAATGACATTGGAAATCTCTGCTTATGGTTATTTTTTACAGTTCTGAAGAGTAATATTAATGATGTGGAAGCCATTGACTTCAGTATTTTTATCCGAGTGCAGTAAGTTTTGCTGAGGCTCAGTTGTTTTTGCAGGCTGAACAAAGGAAAATAATTATTTTATTTGACTTTATTTTTTCCTAATTCACTAAATGGCAGTAAAGCTCTTGCTTTGCATTGAGAAGTTTTTAAAATCCTGTTTACCATTAGTTATAACCAACATTATATTTCAATAAGAGATAATTTCCCTACTAAAGTTCACATAATGTGCTAATCATGTCTAGTGGTTAATAAAGGCCTCCTATCTCACTCCCCTGATGGCTATAAAAGGCTATTATGTTCATGGCAGCAGTTCAGGTACAGCTGCTGTGTGTTAATAATGCATCATTGTCCCACTAATAAACACAGCAAAGGTCAGCAACCCCGAGCACCTAAAACACCTATTCTCTTTCCAAAATATTTATTAACACCTTAATGGCCTATCTATTCATTTGGGTTTGGATTATATCAGTTAATGACCCTCATGGAGTCCCATGCGTTTCAGGTTTTGCAACCTATATGCTGCTGTGGGCTGCTGCACTCATTTTACCTCCTAAACCTTTTTTTTTTTTCTTCACAACTCTGTGCTGTTTCTTTGATTTGTGATTAGCACTCCATGGTCGCTTCATGATTAACTTTGTTACTTAGTTGGGTGATTTTCCTTCATTTTTTCTTTTCTTCCCTCCCCCCCTCAGCCTATTTAAGATTATATTTAGAGGTTGAATTTTCATTAGTAAAGACACTTCATAGAAATTGTAACTAAAAACCTAAGTGATTGTGTAGCACACATTCACAGATGGGTGCACAGAGAGGTGCAAGTGTGTATATATCTGCACCTCCTTCTCTCAGTTCCATGCAGAATTTGATTCTAGTGACTTACATTTTCCTTTTTAGTATAGATTGCTCTATTCATAAAGGCTTTTTTTTTAATGCATTTTCCACAGACAAAGAACATACTCACATGGGATTTCCATTTTGCCAGGGAAACATGCAAATCAATAGGCCAGCACTTATCTGCATTAAAATTAGGTATACTGTAATTTATGGGCACAGTGATATTGTATTTGTCTTGCATAGGCTGAGATATTCTTTAAGGTAGCCTGGCTATGTGTCCTTAGAGAAAAGCAAAAGTGTTAATTGAACAAAATCTCATATTCTCATCTTGTACTATTGCCTTTTGTTTTCTGTTACTCATTTTGAAAACCTGATGCTTTGCTTTGTGTTTTGTTTTGTTTTGTTTCTTTTCTGTGCTGTGTGGTGTACAAACAAATGTTCAGAGGGCAGAAAAACACCACTGCACTTCCATCAAGAGAAATGAGAAAAGCTTAACTAGCTGCAGCATGTAGCTTCAATGACACATTTGTCATGCTTTAAATATATAATACATAGAATAAAATATGTACAGGCACAGTTGTGATATATGTAGTGTCTGGCTCCACTGCTATTGTTTGTAGTCTCTACGGTTGTCATACGCTGTTCCCTGCACATCATACCCTTGCAGCAGAATTTGACACAATTTCTAGCTTTCAGCCCTGCACCATTTTCGTTGCACAATATACAAGAGTTTGACAGGGTGTGTTGAGGACAACTCTGGCAAGCAATTGATATTTTGAAGTGGCAAGCGTTTCAGCAGCTGCCTGCTTGTGAAAAAGGAATGATAAGATATACTGTATTGTTAGTTTCAGGCAAAGCATTAAGGTTTAAGCTCTGTAAAAATGTACACATTATTCATCAGTGGTGGAGCAAGCCTTTTATGTCTTTTAGAGCTTAGCTCTCTGGCTGATGTGAACTAGAATGACATTGGTTTAATGGTCAGCAAATGAATAGGAGTACTTCGAATTTGAACCGCTGCCAATTTTGCACCGACAAAGAGACTGACAAAAGAAAGATTTTATGTGAAAGCAAAGCACAAGCAATGTTTAGGGAGGTGGGGAGAGGGGTAGAGGAGCCCAGCAGAAATATTCTCCAACGCAGCCTTGTAATGATAGTGAAATTGTTAAAACACATCCATTTTGCATGGCTCATCGGCTACAAACCTAAGCTGTTTCATCTAATGTTCTTTAAAACCTGTTGTATACACAGAGTCTTTTAGAATATATTCATATGGAATGTACAGTGTGTTTTTCTAAATACCACACTGTGCCCTGAAGGCCTGTTGGCAGAACATCAGAGTTGTCCACTGCTGGAGTTCCCAAGTCTCTCTCTATCTGGTAGTGGGAAACTGTGGTTTAATCAGTTATGGCACTTTCAGTGTGTAACATTCATTAGTAAGGCAATTTGTCATGACTGTTAATAGTCAGGATGCATCTGCTCTCTCTTCAGTTATGGAGCATGATAGGCAAGAGGGCAAATATTTCAAGATTTAATAATATTAGCACCTTTGAAAAGTGTAGTTCAAGGTTAGTGCTCCAAACACAAACAGCGGATTAATAACCACCTCTTTATTTTTACTGGTTTTACCTTTACAGATTTGATTTTATAGTGCTCTAATGCTCTTATGAGTTGTGCATTATGTAACTGGGTATTAGAAAGCAAATGGCAGCATCTTCAGTGTTTATCAAAGACTTTTCCTCTGTTGCCCTGAATTCAGAGTTAGGATATGGGCAAAGATTTGCAAGTACTCATAACTGACCCACATCATTTCCCAGTGTGTCAGTACTGCATCCTTCACAGGATCTTTTATCTATCTATCTATCTATCTATCTATCTATCTATCTATCTATCTATCTATCTATCATCTATCTATCTATCTATTTATGTATTTATATTTGGCAGTAGCAGACCTTTTACTATGTTAGTTTTGTGGCTGGGCAGCTTGTAATGTTATAGAAGATACTGAGTGCCCACCAAAGAGACAACATGCAATTAGGATAATGTTCTCACTAAAAACTGGCTTGGAATCATGGGTCATTGTTCTAAATATGAAAGGTTAAATTGTTTCCTCCAGTCAAGGAAGGTTAGAGGGTTTGTTGGGTTTTTTTTCACCTATATCTGATAACCCTCATGTATTACATAATATGATAGCTTCACACACAATAGCTTTGTGACACATTTTAATTTTTAATGAAAAGCCCCCCCCAATTTTAACATAATGATTTCTTTAGAAGCTGAAGCCAATCTTGGTAAAATCCATCCTTGCCAGTAACAAAAGCTGTTACTGTTTAAGTTCCTGTTCAGCAGTTAGTTGGTACGCTTCACTGGGTGTTGTCAAAAAGGCTTTGCTCTTGATTGACAACCCCTCAGGAATGTGAATGGAGATTTTAATTGCATATCATGTGTGCATATCAGAGTGAGTAAATTCACTGACTCTGCTTAGCTCCCTATCTCTACAGGTCAGCCATGCCAAAACACTTCTTTTTTTTTTAATAAGAAATTGATATATTTTCCAAAGAGAGAGAGAAAAAAACCCAACACCAGCATGCAAGTGAAGAACGGCTTGCAAAGCAAAAAGTTCCTGTGAATTTCAGAGGAAAAAAATCTGTGCAGTAACATGCAGTAAGTTTTCTAGCTTGTTTTAACACAATAAAGAGGTATTTTGAGGATGTAAATTCATCTGAAGTGCAAGGTGCCAATGAGTGCTAGGATATATTTTTCTCCTTGCAGAAGTGTGTTCAGCTTCTTACTCCTCTTTTTTTTTTTTTTTGTTTTTTCAAAAGTACTGTGAACAAAATCAGTTAAACAAAAAGGTAAAGGAGTGGAAAAATTTACTGAGGCAGATTGCCCTTGTGTCTTGCACCTCTACAGAAGACATGGGGAAGTGGTGGGGGTTTGTGGGTACGTGCGAGAGATAGTTGGCATTCTGCTTATTACTGGATTTGATCCACACTCTGGACAGCACTGTTACTTTAGGGGGAGATTTACCTAGATAAGGACCAGGGGAGATCTCAGGTTTGAGTCTGATGATAAAAGGAGGCTTTGGTATGTCCTAGTTTTGCTTGGTCTTCTTCTGACCCTGCTCTTCTTCCTTCTCCTGGGAGCTGCCTTCCTGCTTAGTGTGACCACTGTACCTTTGCTTGGTGAAGTTAACTTTGTATACTGGCTTTGGCATTTGGCTGTTTCATGAAATCTGTTTTTATTTCAACCCATGAGTCTTCTCTCCTTTTCCTGATCCCCATTTGCTGAGGAGGGGTCATCAGATGACAGAGTAACTGCTAAAATTTAGCCCCAGGTGTGGGCTAAATGTGGACACGGCATCAGTTGTAATGCAACTTAATTTTTTTTTTTTGGTGAGAACAGTGAATGAAATATCAGTGGAAAATGACACTGATAAATAGACCTCAACATTTCCCATAGCCAAGAGCATCACAGGTGAAAACGACAAAGCCAAAGATCTGTTATTATAAATAACAATTAGACTTTGATGCCTCAAATTAGATTCCAGGTTTCATTTTACACTAGAAACCACAACACTGGTTGCATTTATTTATTTATTTAGTTAGTTAGTTTGTTTTATTTAGGTTTGTTTATTTATTTATTTATCTATTTCAAAGTTCATAAAGCATTGAAAACTGAAAGCACCAATATGGCTGCTTTTAGCTGAGGTAGTGTTTTGTGCCTGTGCAGGCACATTGAAAGCTGAAGGGCCATGACAGTTGCATTTTTCTCAGAGGACCCCTGGGAAGAAATTAGTCACAAAGTTTCTTTCCTATACTGTCAGTGCTCTGGGATGAGAAGTAAATTGACTGCTTCTTGCCCTTTTTCCCTTTCTGTAGATCCAGTTTGCACTTAGGTTGTATTTGTGTCTGGGGATGGAGGGTGCCAACTCCTTGTTGAATCTGAAGGCTGCAGCAGCAAGGCACAGCACCTTGTCTGGCAGCTTGCCCAATTCTCTCTATAAGGAAGACAGGGATGGTCTTTTGAGCAGGGCCTGTTGTAACAGGACAAGAGGTGATGGTTCTCAGCTGTAAGAGGGGAGATTTAGATGATATAGAAGAGATTTTTTTTTTACACTGAGGCTGGTGAAACCCTGTCCCAGATTGCCCAGAGAGGTGGTAGATGCCCCATCCTTGGAACCACTCTAGGTCAGTTTGTTTGGGGCTTTGAGCAACCTACTCTGTTTGAAGATGTCCCTTCTCACTGTAGGATGGTTGGACTAGATGACCTTGAAATATTCCTTCCAACCCAAACTGTTATATGATTGTAATGAAGCAAACTCCTTCTGACTTAATATATGACATCAGTGGATGGTTGGATCTATTAGGAACTGACACTTTCAGGGATTTTCAGGATTGATGAAGAGAAAATAGAAGGAATGGGAAATGACACAGAATTATGTGAACATACAAGTCCCTCTGTACAGAGCACATTGAAATTCTGTGAGCAAATGCATCAATGAGGAGCTGTAGCTTTAGCTTGTGTTTAGACTTGTCTGGGTTCACACCTGTGCAAGTTTCAGACTTTTGATTGAAAGTCTTTATCACTCCTGAGAAAGCTTTTTTTTTGGAGAAAATTTCCAAAATTATTCCTGCTTTTGGGAGCTTTGAGAAGGTGACAAGGTCACTGTCATGATGACTTCATCTATTCAGGACTTTGTTAGGTTATGAAGTTGGACATTGCAAGGCTGGGATTGCCAGATTTAAGGCTGTCTGGATTTTGCTCTTTATTATATTAGCATGGGCAGGTATTGAATTGAAGCAGCAGATGTGGAACAAATGATCAACTTTATCTTCCTCAGCAGCAGATTTTATTTCAACCCTTATCTGGTGGTTCTTAAAAAAAAAAAAAAATGTTGACAAGCTTAGAGTACGAGGAGCTGGCAGCACGAGGAGCTGGCAGCACAGTTGTGTGAGTTTTTTCTCCAGGGCCAGTCTACAATATGCTCTAAAGATCATTTTACTATTTGGTTTTTGGGGTTTTCCCCTTTGTCTTTACAAAACACTTGGCAAATGAAATCTGCTGCACAGGAATAGTGAAAAGAAATTACCTTAAGATCATTAACCACACCAGTGCTGGAGTAATGAAAGGATTTGCTTTTACTCTCAAAAAGCAGGGAAGAGAAGGGTCAGAATAAAAGCTGGAATTCCATACTTAGCCTTGAAATTTCTAGTTATGGCAGCATGTTTTGTATATAAGATTATTACTCTTTGGCAAGCCCTGCTGTGTCTAAACACTTGTGGGTGGGCTAAGGATGAGGTTTCAGTTTACCTCTGAATTTTCCTGCTTTGTGGCTTTAGACTTTAGATTATAATAACATTTCGTGAGCATCAATTTTTATGGTACAGTTCATTTGTAGAAGATGCTATTTTTACACAGCTCTAGTGCTAATAGATGTCTGCTGCATTAGGTTTTTGAAAGGTGAACTTCATTATGTTTTTCCTGACAAAGAAGTGTATCATCTAGGATACAGAACTGTGACAAGCTGTTTGTGAAATAACTCAACAAATCCTGTCTTTTCTTACCATTTTTTTTTTGCTGTTATCCTAAAAAGGAATGCAGCCATGTGCAGAACTTTACCCTCTTGGTGCTTTAGCACAAGGAGCTGAAATACACTCCTGGGTATCTTGTTACATTCTGTATGCACCACTTGTGTTGGACTGCCAGTGTCTGTCACCAGGCCTGCCTTTAATACAGCCTCCTGTTCTTAGTATCTTGTTTAGGCTCAGTTCAGCACAGGTACAAAGCCACTGTCTTTATAACCCTGAATTTTTAATAAGTTTCAGCATTTGTAATAATTTCATTACAGTACTGAACACAATTGGACTTTATTTCTTGCAGATGTCACTGTATTTGAAATGGGAACCATTTTTTCCTCTCCAGGAATTGTGTACAGTACATTGTGTACTCTGTTCTGTATGTAGCTGTCTTCAAATTAGTTTGCATCAGCTCTGTTATAACTCCTTTTCTTCCACCACTACTCTGAAATTGCCTTTCATACTCCGTGTAACCTATGAATTGGTCCTGTGAGTGAGTCATTCCAAGGTTGTTGTTCTTCCCTTAACTACATTTAATATAAAATACTGTGCTCTATGTTATGTCCATCTTGTTCAGATGGAAGTGTCTGCTGAGATGGAAAAGCAGAATGCAATATCAGAATACATTTAAATGTAATAACTTCTCAGGAATCTTTATGGTACACAAATAACAACTCTCCTGCCCTTATCACTGCTTTGACTTTTAGAGCCTTGTGGTACCAGAGTATTTCAATCACAGGCTTGGCTTTGCAGCTCTTACCTTAGGAAAAATGCCAATGACATCCTTTGGAGTTTTGCTTTCTTCAAGGACTGATTTGTCCTCAGGTCAACTACCTAACTCTATCTTGGGTGCCTGTTTTTCTTAGGTAAAGATTTATTGCTTTTGTTCTAGACATCCTGCTCATTTCTTGCATTAACAAAATTACATACCTGGGGTGAATTCTCTGGACTATTGAGTTTTTTATACATACTGCCCCTAAGAAGCCTTACTGAGGACATTACATTCATTTTCTATTGAGCATTGTTTTTCTTATCAGTGTGTGTGATTTCCAAGGTCTACCAAAGACAAAGGCTTTTGAAGTGTTAAACCAGTTTTAGCTACTACAGTTACAACATCACTTTTTATCCATCCCTCCTGCAGCTGCAAAACTGGTTGAGGATCATGTTGAGTTGTGTGCTCCTCAAAATAATGGTTTAGTTTTCCCCACGCAGTGGATCAATCCAAAAGGTATTTCATTAGCAAGACACAGGCGCACGCATGCTGTGAATCCAGGAGAAGAGACAAACCCACTGATACCTTGTCTCTCTGCAGTACTCCCTGCAAGATTCCCTGCAGGAAGTAGGATAAGAAGTACTGATAGTTGGAGGGGAGCTTCAGTGAGAGAAACTCCTTTTTTTTGTAAACCAATTGTGTGCCTTTCCATCCCCATGCTCGCACTCAGGTTTTCAGAAACGTGATTTGTAGAACCATAGAATCATTTCAGTTGGAAAAAACCTTTAAGATCAAGTCCAGTTGTTAATCCAGCACGGCCAGGTCACCACCAAACCATCTCCTTCAGCACCACATCTACATGTCTTAAATCCCTCCAAGGATGGTGACTCCACCACTTCCCTGGGCAGCCTTCCCTGGGCTTGATGACTCATAACTCAATGTGATGCTGTGATGCTCTCAGTGTGATTCAGGCTGCTGCCTGCCTGGGACATATCCTGTGTTCCTTGAAGACCAACTGTTATTACTTGTAAACATTTCAAAATCCTTGCATGAGGACATACATGTAACTAAAGAACTAGTCTATTTTCCTGAGACAGGGAGACTCTCCACTGTTCCTTTTGAGCTTTCTTGACCCAATTTTACATTACAGCTTTGCTATGATCTGCAACAGGCTGTGTGTGTGGCTGAGTGCTGTGAGCTCGGGTGATGTGAATTTATGACCTGCTGTACAGTAGTGTCCTTGCAGACACTTCCATGCCTTTGTGTAAAGCCATTTCTTTGAAAGCAGATGGATATTGCTGCTTCTAAGTCCCTCATCTAAGTTTTCATTGGTTGGTGAGCTGGTCTGGCTTGCCATGTGTCTATAGGTCTACCAAGAAAAGAGGGGGCAATCTTTACCTTTCAGTTAGAAATTTTAAGTGAGTTTTGGCCAGCTCTGAAACTGTGCCCTAAAATTACCTGGGAATCTTGCAAAACAGTGAATATACTTCAAAAAGCTGTGGGCACTAATCTGCCTATGCACACCCCACTTACACATCTGCCTCAGGTGTGTTTGGGAAACAGCTTACAGAGGCAATGTTAGTGCTGGTAATTCAAGAATTAAATGTCCTAAAACTCAGCAGTGGATACAATTCCAGGGGCAAACAGCTCTACTTCAAAAGAGGCTGAATACATTTTGGTGATGGCAGCCCTGCCTAACTGAAGCCTGCAACAACCGTTCTGGTTTTGCAGCAATTTTAAGTCTATCTTTGCAAGTGTTTCAGGAATTGTTTTGAAGTAGAAATCTAAGAAAGAGACCCACAGAAAGAAATGTTTCTGTCTGTTGAAAAAAATCTGTATCCAGGGGCTGCAGTGACTGTGAAGAAGAATGATCATATCTCAGCTATGCAGTGTGGGGTTTTTTGACTGTCAAAATTTGCATGTATTTAATGCATTGAACTGGTTTAAAACCCACTGTTCTCAGGATAGTTGTCAAAATATTGTCTATAATGGATACATTTGAATGCAATTAACATATTCATGTCTTAAATTTATGGACTTTTTTTTAACAAAGAAGTGTCTAATTTTTATTCGTATATAAATATCTGATATGTACTATCTTCAGATATAGTATGTAGCTTCGTTTTAAATTGAACCAGATATACATTGTAGCTTAGTTTTAGATTGAACTTGGATGATGTTCAGTCATAACACATCTTGCCCATCAATACAGCTTTAGGTAGTTAATTAATATTCTCTTAAAGGAGTAGGTAAATGTTTTATACCCATACCTATCTCTTATAGCTGGTGTTTTTTAATGGTGGTATAAACTGGAGATAAAGCTACATCAAGATCCTGTTTTGTGCAAAACTTCATCTGAGTAATGCTTATAAATAAAGGTGCAAGAGCAAATAGCCTGGATGTCAGGTAAGATGACATCTCTATAAGCTCTCTGCTGAGTTCTGAGTAATCTTTTTGTTAGTTTCCCCAATAACTCAGTCTAATCAAATACAGGGACGTAAGTGATATCATGTAATAGCTTTTTGGAATCAATAAATATGCCATGGCTTTGAATTACTAGCAGTGTAGATGTGGCTGATAAGCTCAATTCTTGGAAAACTGATCCCATAAAAGTGAGAAGTGAGATCTTAAGGGAAAAAAAATCAGGTGAAAGCCAAATCTTTTATGAAACTGAAGCAGTGTGCCCAAGTTCTACGTTGCACAAATTTGGACATATTAATATAAGAGAAGGGAATATGGAAGCTTAGCAGTGGTTGCTTTCAGGATCTGGGTTGTTAACTAGGGATGAACCAGGCCTGTGGGTTGAAGAGATGGGATATCAGCCTTCTCAAGCCTCAGAACATCTTCAGAAAACTGCCTTGGCATCTGCATTTAAAATAGGACCTTAGGTGTGATTGTGACAGGTCTCTCTACTGGTTGCTTTCTAAAGCTTAAAGACAGGTAAAGCATGGCCAGCTTAGAAGTAGAGATGGCTAATAGATGATTCCTCACATTATCCTTTTCTTCATCTGGCTTGCCAAGTGTGCCTCAGTTTGTGACTCCCAAGCATCTAAAATTAATGTAACATCTTATTAAAGCTGGTGAAGCCTATGCATGGCATGCTATGCTTGCACATAAAATTCATGTTGAAGGCATCCCTAGGTAGGGAAGAGTTGTTTGATGATGAGCAGCAATTGCTGCTAGTGTGCTGCTGGTCTTCCTGGAATGGGGTTCCTCCCCTCAGTGTCATAAATCCCATTTTTCACAAGGTATGGGTTGAACTGGGATTTCTCTGCCCCACTCTTCACTGATAAGGTTCAGGCTTCTTAACTGAGTTTGGCATGGGAAACTTTGCTCAATTTGTATGGCCAAAGTACACTGAATTTTTATAGAAGATACATGGCCTATTTCAGATGGTATGTGAGTTTACTGAGCAAGTTTTGTGGTAGCTGTTACCTGAGATGTTTGTGGAACTGAGACGTAGCCACCTGAGACCCACCTATATGGGTGCTGATATTTGTGTTGGTGACATGTACCAGTGCACAGTGTGGAAGCCAACTGGAAGGGGAGATGTTGAGATGAATAATAGAATCATAGAGTGGCTTAGGTTGGAAAGGATCTCAGAGATATCTACTCCAACCTCCCCATCATGGGCAGGGGCAGGTCTCAGCTAGACTCAGCTGCCCAAAGGCCTCATCCCACCTGGCCTTGGACACCTTCAGGAAGGAGGCATCCACAACCTCCCTGGGCAGCCTATTCTAGCATCTCACCACCCTTGTACTGAAGAACTTCTTCCTAAGATCCAGTCTAACCTTACTGTCCCTCAGCTTCAAACCATTCCCCTCTGTCCTGTGTCCAGACACCCTCATGAAAAGTCCATCTCCAGCCTTCCTGCAGGTTCCCTTCAAGTATTGGAAGGCAGCTCTAAGGTCCTCTTGGAGTCTTCTCTAAGGCTGAACAACCCCAGCTCCCTCAGCCCATCCTCATTGCAAAGGTGCTTCAGCCCTTGAATCATCCTTTTGGCCCTCACCTGGACTCACTCCAGCAGCTCTATGTCCTTCTTATGATGGGGACACCAGAACTGGATGTGGTATTCAAGGTGGAGACTCACACGAGCAGATGTGTTGGTGCAGATGTGTTGGTGCAGTTTTTATGGTGAATGGCTAACAGTTTGAGGCTTCCTTCCCCACAGTATATATTTTAATGGTAGCCTTATGGATAGCAACATTTGCAGAGATGAGTTCCATCTAATGAAGATAATACATTTTGTAACTCAGGCTGTTTTGGTTCAGTACTCCTCATTTATTTGTATGCTGGCAGCATCCACGTTTAGTGCCGGCTAAATTAATAACACTGTATTTAGTAAATATGAACTATAATCATTGTGCTCTTTAATTTGGGTCTAATAAGTACTTGCCAGACTAATGTGTAGTCATGTAGTTGGGCAGATGTACAAAAATGTCATTAAGTTGTTTTGATTTGCAGACACTGATGTATGTGGCAACGTCTGTGAGCACTCCTGCTTTCCTTACACCACAGCTACCTCATTTGCCAAATATGGCTATGATCCTTTGTCCATCTTAATTGGGAATGGCATCCTTATTCATCATCTGCAGGCTGCGGTTTTTTGGTGGGTTGGGTGGTTTTTTTTTTTGGTTTTTCTTTTCCAGCCATTAAATTGCTGTCCAAAGACTACTCAACTGAGGCAAACTACAGAATAATACAGAGTGCTTGTTTATCTGTTGTTGTAAGCCTTCTGTTTTATCTCATTGTAATGAATGGGAAAAGGAACTCTCACATCTGAGTGTGGTGCTGTGGCTAAAGAGCAGTAATTCCTTTTGGATTGGGACTTGCTTGAGATATTTTTCATCAGCAATGTCTCTGTTCAGTGTTTCTTCTTCTTTTCTTTTGACCTTCTGGGGGGAAGAAAAAAATATAAAATGAAAAATGCATTAGGATAATTTACATCGGTTGTCAAAAACTGTGTTTATTTCTTTGATAATAAAGGTTTCCATTACTTGATTAAATTTATGTTTATATTTGACATTTTCCAGGGCTGCATAAATTTGTGTGACAGTTAAAGTCTACATACTCCTGGTACCTAGTGCCAGGTTGAGTTGAATTTGGACACGTCACATAAATAAAAGTGGTTTTATGTTTCACCTTCATCTGGTAGGTGAGCACTCCACCTTTTCTTGTGAAACATAATCGGTTTTGACATGGCAAAATTAGATCCTGGCTATTTATTATCTTCTGAAATCAAAAACCATAACTGGGAAAGCATGTGGTAAGTCCATTGGAGCAGCTTGCATGCAGAGAAGAAAAGGGGAGGCATTCCAATTTTATAAGCTCAAGGTGATTTTCTCTAACACCTAGACCGTTTTAATTAATTACCCTGAAAGATTGAGTAAATTATTATTTGAATACTTTATGGCATTCCATGTTAACATTTCAAGGACAAAGTGCTGTACTTAGCTTTTCAACAATGCTTCATCTGTCAGAATATATCTTGTGAATTTATGTAGTACACCGCAGTGTAAAGGGTAGTCAGAGCTGGAGTACTGTGAATTATTACAAGGGACCTGAGTCAAATATGATCTAGTGGAATGAGAGCCCTGATATTTATGGACACCTGGGAGGGAGACCTGCAAATTAAGAAAAACACAGATCTTGCTTCTTGAGAATTAAGATTTTTTTTTCTTTAAATCATTTTCTTACATGATTTTTTTTCTCTGTTTTTTTTTTTTATGTTGAAGTATTAACTGAATGTCATTAATGCTGGTTGTAATCTGCTTAATAGGCTTTGCTGCTGATGGCATCTCTGGAGTACAGCTCTGCATATTTGCAGGGTGAGCTGCTGCTTCAGTTGCACTGCTGGCACAATATGCAGAGCATCTCTGTTTCCCTCATCTCTGTTTTGACACCATAGCTTTGGGAAGAAGTCTGAGGAACCTGCTTGGTGGTCATACCTGTGTGTTTCATAGAGCTTATTTAAATCAGTGAGGTATGTGACATGTGGTAGGCTGTTTAGATGGTGTCTGTAACCAAAGCATCAGCTGTACTCCAGCTTTACTGGAGCTGTACTCCACAGATATAATCTTTCTTCCACTGGAGGAGCATACAACCTTTTAGTAACTTCATGCTACCAGCAGTAGATTAGATTAAATCCCCATTTACTGCATTATATTAATATTTTGAATGGCACACTAATCCAAGAAATAAATGTGTCAGTTTCTATGGCTACCCAGTAATGGGCACAGCCATAAGACAGTGCCTTAAGGCCACATAAAAGACTTAATGTACAGATTGAATAGAAGCACCACATTATTTATTACTACGCTATCAAGCTGAGGAAATTTAGTGGTCTCATTTTTTAGATTTGCTCATTTGACCTGGGCCAATTTGCTTAGCTGATAAAATGGAGTATTTAATACCACAATGTTTTCTCAGTTTTAAGGATAAAGTGATTCACCCTAATTTCTTTGAGAACAGGTTTGTGGAGTGAATGATTTTTATGCTCCTGTGATACTTACTGATAGTTCTTTACATTTTATGTGGCTTGAAAATTAAGACTTTCAGGCTTTGAATTCAAGTGTACTGCTATACAGAGTGAGAAGGACACTCCTTTCTTCATCATCTTGCTTCTTCTCCCCCAAGACTCAGGGTGTGTTTAGGCATTCTCAGCTGTAAATAACTTTCCATGAAGTAAAATGGGGTAACCACCATGAGTCTGAGGCACTTCTCTGACTCTGGACAGTCCTTGGGGTTGATGTCAGTAGGTCATTCAATGACAGAGCTCATCAGCCTTGTCTGTGATGGGTTGCTGCTGGTAGAACACTGGAGCTACCTGGGGGCCCCCACAGCTGCAGCTTATCTCTCTCAGGTGTGATGCATACTTTTTTATTGCTCATAGGGTAACAAAATCAGCCACCTGTGATGTAGATTAATCCCCACTACAACTTGGCTTCCAGCAGCAGTGATGGTGTTTGCAAGTGACAAGCTAGTTCAGTCGGGGGCATTTCTGTGCTCATTCATGCTAAAAGAAGAATCAGTGTCCCTAGAAATGAACTACAGGAGTGAAACACTCAGGAGAGCTGCTGCACTGCAAGCTAACAGAAAATGACCAGAGAGCCTGTTGATTACAGAAGGTCTGGGGTGTGGCAGCTACAGCTACCCCATCCTCAGCTTGGGACAGAGCTCCAAGTGAGGCTTGTGAGCAGCTGATCTTTATCAGCTTTTTGTCACAGGTGCTCCTCGTCTAGAGCTCATCTAGGTTTGGAGAAACCAGCTCTCCAACTAATTGAGCACCTGACCACAATCAAACCCACGGGAGTATAAATAGAGGTCTGCTAAAGAGAAGAGCCCTTTTGCTCTTGGGAAGCAGCCTTTACAGCTTGGAACTTCTCCCCTTTCAAATGGAACCTAAGGATTCTCCCCTTCCACCTGACCTGAGTGAGTCTAGATGCACCTATATGCTTGGGTATCCATGGGAGATTTTCCTTTTCTGAGTGGGATGGTGTGCATGTTTTGGTTCATCTCTCTGAACAGTTTAATTAGTTGTGCAACAGTATTTTTCCAACTGGCCTTCAGACCTGTAATCTTATTGTGATCAGATCTAATAGCAATAAATCAGTGGCTGTTACCTGCCTGTTCTGTGTGTTCCCTTCATGATTTAATTACCAGATGAGAGATGATGGGAGCCATGGGGCAGCATACTGTGAGAACAGGTTTCTTCTCACAGTGGCTCTCATTTTTGAGAACCTAGCAGTACTTTGGGAAGTGATGGTGACATCATGAGTTGCATGCAGACTGGTGAGTCACCAAATAATGTAACTTTGCTGAAAATTTGCTTCTTGAATATGGTTTGAGGAACCTGCAGGTTATTTTCTTGCCTGTGCAGAACCTGTGGTTATCACATCATCTTTAAAAGGTTTGTTGAAAGACAAAATTTTTTCTCACAAAATATTCTATTGCGCTTCCTAAGAGAACTACTAATAACACTTTTAGACTGCAGCACTTGCCAGGAGCTGACACTTTCAGAATTTCAAATGTCAATAAAACTGTTTAAAACATTTTAAGGAGGCTGGGTGAAGACAAGAGAGACTTAGCAGAACATATTAGTGGCTTTAACACAAGTCTGCTTAAACCTTACAATTTATGTTCTGGAAAAGCCCATTTCTAGTAAGTGAAAATAACCTTCATGACAAGTTTTATCAACATAAATGCTGAAGACAAGTGACAGATATGTAGTGTATAGCTCACATAGAATGTGAACACAAAGCTTTAACCCATGAGCTGGTGATCAAAGAAGTCTGAAGTAACAGACCTTGAAAACAGACGGTAACATCTTTGTCACCTCAATGACAAGCATTTACATGGGCTCTTGGATTGTGTTTCCCATTAACAACATTGCATTTGCTCTTAAGTATGCTTGTCCATCCAGCATAACTAACAAATGGTTATTACACAGTCCCTCTTGAGGTCAGAACAGCTGATAGGAAAATATCTGCGCCTATTTACACTGTAAATGTTAGAGGGAAAATAAGTTTGAAACTTCTGGGACTGTACATATTAAGCAAAAGAAAAAAAAAAAAAAACAAACCCAACACAGGTAACAGATTGTATTAAACTGCCCCTGCACTGTGTGAGATGTAGTGTTTCCAAGAACTAGATTTACTAGAGATAAAGGTGCTGCACACATAGGACAAAACCTTAATGCAGTGTGTTCTGGCACATGGAAAGTACCTGATGTACTCAGCACCTTAGGTCAGGGACAAAGGTATATGAAGCAATGGGGTTAAACTGCTGTGGCTTCTCAAATTTTGGTTGCTGTTCAAAGATGGGGGGGGGGGAAATCGAGATTTCATCAGCTGCCTGTAGAGAACAAGTCTTTGCATTCAGTCCCAGTGAAGTGCTGTTATCAGGACAGCTGCTCTGAGAGTTCAGGGGACTGTACAAGTCGTGCAGTCACAGCCCTTCTGGCAGAGCTGCTCACCATCAGTTCAGATGCAGTCCTGTGTTTTCTGGTTAAGTAATGCTGGTAGGGGAATGAATGGCAAAGAAAACATCCTACTTTAAGCCTTTTGTTTGAAAGAACTCTAACACTGCTAGCAACAAAGTTATTTTCCACGTGGACTAAGACATCTTGTCGTGTTTATTGTATTCTGCAAAATAGTGTGCATAGCATTATTACAAGCAAATGACTTTCCAAGGAACAAGTGCCCTCTGTTTAAACAAATAATTTTCTATGCAAAGGTTAAACACTTGAAGATTTTTCTTGTTGGAGTCATGCTCATGACTTTGGAAAGTCACCAAGCAAGTATGCTTTAAAAAAAAAAAAAAAAAGAGAGAATGTGAATGGAAAATTCTGAAGCATTTTGCCCTTTTGGTTCCTAAGAGTGAGCTATCGTTTCTCTCCACTGTGGTCATTAATAATGACAGATGTATGTGGTGCAGAGTTCACCTACATTATTGTCAGTAACAGGGATAGAGAGAGAATATTTATTACAGCAGGAGGAGGGAGGGGTAAGACATGATGTTGAACCAGAGGACAAGAGCAGAGTTCAGTGTTTTTACGTTTGGGTGGGGAGGAGGAGGGTGAGCCGGGAGCATGCATTAAGGATTCCCAGCCTGATGCAGCTCTCGTTGAAATCAGTTAGGGTACTGCAACAGGCAGAGGTGGATTGATTGGATCTTTAATATGTTGTGCTTTACAGTACTTCAGTAATGCAGATTCATTTCACCTCAGCAAAGGCTCTTATTGGTTAGGGTTTGCAAACAGGCATGGTAACAATCTCATTTTATTTATTTCTGTGAACTGGTGAAGCATTAACTCGTGTTCACCTATTCTGAAATTATATCAAATATGACTTTAGGTTGTGCTCCTGTCTTGTAGCACAACTTGCCAATTTTTCAGATTATTACATTGTCTTGTTGAAAAAAACAAAACAGAACATTTTTTTCCTCTCATTTTAGTGCATGGTAAATAAATGCAGAGCAGCAGGGAAGACTGGTGCACTGGCAGTGGTTGGCATCACTAGCAATTGTGCCTGTTGGCCCATGTTTCATCCCACCTATCTTTAGTGCATTGAACTGCATCATCAAAAAAGCCCTGAAGTCAAGGAAGAGACACAGCATATCCAAAGGGGTTATTTAATATTGGAATCCTGAGTCAGTGACTGAGCTTGAAAGAATTCAGGCCTTCAGGTCATCATTCTGTTTAAAAATGCATTTGAGGAAATGGGCAATAAGTCCAAAATTCCATTGGGTAGTGAATGATGTCTGGATAGGTTTGGGAATATGAAAACATGGTTTAATTTATCACCTGAAAAAAATTGTCCTGCTAAAATTATTCCCAGATTAACTTAGACTTTTTGTACAAGATTGGGTCATTGTACTTCTGCCTCCACCCTTTAACCAGTGCCAAGTGATTTATAAATTGTCAAATATAGCCTTCAATTAGTCACTTTGTCATAGCTTTGTTACAGTAATTGCAATATTAAGTTATTTTTGGTCTGGTATTTTTTCCATTTACTGACATAGATTTTTTTTTTTTTTTTTTTTTGGATCTATGAAGTATCCCAGTGAGTTCCAAGAGGCCTGTGAGGTAGCGTTGAAGTAAGAGCAAGTAGGATAATGCCAAAACTGGGACCATTACTTACAAAATATACCTGGATAAACAAGTTCTCACCTGTACACCTGGGTTTCTGCACTAAGCTACAAAAGTCTATTATTGGAGTGTATCATGCTGAAAATGATCACTACATATGTTTAAACATTATGGTAATTAGCAGCTGCTCTGGAGGGAGAAAGTATTAATGCACCAAACCATCTCATTCCAGTTGATGCTTACAGTAAAGGTTATATGATAAAGAAGGCTTCATAAAATGCCTTGAAGTTAGTAAATCCAGGTCTTAAAGGGGAAGAGGCTTAGTTACTAAGGGGAAAACATCATTAGGAGTAGTTTGTGCTACCTCTGCTTTCCATCAGAATTCAAGCAGTGAGGCACAGTCACTTGGTGACAAGGGCTTGACTTTGGCCATGAGGGTAGCTGACACCTAAGATGTTCATGCCAGATGCCCTTTGCATAACAGCCTGCTCAGCAGGCCCAAAAGTTGAGTTCTCTGCTAGCTTTGTCCAAAGGCACAGTCCCAGTGATACTGGAGGAGGGCTCTTTTGAGAACCTGATGGTAGAAGCAAGAGCCACTGTGTAAAGGGAAACTCCTCTTGCTAATGGAAGGAAAATACCAACGTAAGTTCAGTGCTAGGTGGTGTTGAGCTGTGCCATACAAGCTTTAAAGCTCCATTGGCCAAAGCAAGGCTGGTGGGACTCAAAGTTTTCAAGATCCCATTTCAGCAGGTTTCTATTAGCCTTATTGGGTTTTAGGGGGTGTTTCCAGAATAACTATAATCAAGAAAAGAAATAACTAAACACCAGCAAGCTTATTAGTTATATGACTTACATTTTGTAATGAAATGATAGTGCTCATCCTCTTAGTGCTTTTTGTGTGCAAGGTAACCTGCAGGGCAGTTTATCTGCATCCTATTTGGGGGCTTTAGCTTGGCTTTCATAGAAGCACACCATTTAAACTTCTTAAGCAGGAGTCTAAGACCTAGTTCAGATTTCTTGTTTTTTCTTTCTCTCTTGGAAAATATCTTATCTTAACTATTCTTTCCCATGTGGGATTGTCAGGTGAGGTGAATTTTAGGTAGCATCTGTCACTTTAATACAGTACTTCAGCTGGAGTATTTTTGCAAACTGGAGTAATACAGAATTTCTGCCACACTGAATGAGTTCAGAATTTTTCTAGTGACTGTTTAACAGAGAATAATGTAAGAAAATGAAATAATTATAGTTCTTCATCCTTTATTAATGACAGTGTAAACAACATTCTAATTGAAAGAATAAATATTAGAAGGGGGCAGTGCAGGAGAAATAAGTAGGTCTGTTATGTAAGAGTTTTGTGGAAACTTTTGGGCAATCATGAAATGTTGCTTCTACTTCATGGTATTTGAAAGAAATGAGTCATGCTGCAAGTGGAAGAGGAGCAGAGAAATGAGGTGTGCACTGCCAAGATTGGATTGTCCTCTGGTATTCAAGGAAGCAGTAAGGGTACATCTTGCCTGTGGAACAGGTGAGCATAGTTGGAGGTCTTGAGTACTTCACAGTAGATGGACACATCCTAAACCCTGTCACTGCTGCTAAACCACCTCCTTGAGAACAGTCACTGAAGTGCTGGTGTGGGCTGGCAGATGGATTTCTCTTTCCATACCCAGCAGGGATTCCATTGAGTCTGAGTAGCTGATATTAATTTGCTGCTCCTCATGCAACTCAAGAAAGGACTTTGGCATTCAGTTCTGTAACTTAGTGCCCAGTCAGCTCTATCCTCAGGTACCAGGGCAGCAATCAATCTGTCTTGTGCCTTTTAGCCTGGGTTCAGTGTGTGGTGAGCCCACTGCTTTTCATCTATCTCAATCGTGTTTTACAATTTGAAATGTTTGCTTTTCTCTGCTGCTTGACAATCAAAAGGTTATTTCCGAAGCTAAGTGAATAATAAAATACTGAGTTGAGAGTTATGGTGGTGATGGGAGGGAAGTTAGCAGAAGATATACAGTCATTACAGAATCAGCTTTGATATACTGAGTTTTGTCATTTGCATAGTCCTGATAATTCTGGAAACACATGAATCATAATTTCTTTTATTTTTGGAGAAAGATTTAAAGTGCAGATAACTTATCCTCTTTACATTAAAGAGGCACTACAGAGGCCAAGCAATTTTTCATCAGCATGAAGAGCATGCATGTGCTCATGTTTGCCTGAACTGGAGTCATTTTCTTTCAGTACTGAGTTAAAACCTGCTCTGAGCTGTGCCAACTTGGGTTGTAAAAGACTATCACAGCACAGGCAGAGTAGACATAGGACAAGTTGGAAGTACGAGCAGATCTTAGTCTTCAAGAATTTACATCTCAAAACAGATACAGAAGAGGAAGGTTGTTTGACTTTTTTGTTTACTTGGTTAAATTTGTGTACTGACCTACATTTACATATCATCTCCACAGTAATTAAATATATAGAAACATACCTAAACTGTAACCAAGCATTGTGTTACATTATGTCTCCAAGGGAAAGGTAGTGAGCTCCAATTCTGCAGGAGTCACCTTCCATTAGGGTTTCTTTCTATCCTTGTTCTGTATGTCAGATGGATCACTACATTTAATTAAGCAGTAACAATTGAGGTGCAGATTATTTCCTGGGGATTAATGACCAGCTGGACAGAGTTGATAGCCCAAGGTATTGGATAGATTATGCTGCATAGCCTCATGGATTAAGTATGAGCCCTATATTGTAGAGGTAGGCACTTTGAATTGTTTAAGAGAAAGCATCCCAATGAAAATAAAATCTATTTTTTGTTCTTTCAGCACCAAGTAGATCTGTGCATATCTGGTTCTCCATCATCCTTTTTTTTTTTTTCCCTGCTGCAGTAACCTGCATTTAAAAAGAATTTTTGTTCAGTAAAAGAGGCCACTCCTTGCTTTAGCTCCACATTCTCCTGTTGTAGCTGGAATGGACTAAAGAAATAACACAGAGGTTTGTGGGCCAGTGCTGGGATCTGGTGAGACCATCTGAAGTACTGTGTCCAGCTCTGGAGTCCACAGCACAAGAAGGATATGAATCTGTTTGAGCAAGTCCAGAGGAGGCCATGAAAAATGATCAGAGAGATGGAACACCTCTGCTGTGAAGAAAGGCTGAGAGTTGGGTTGCCTGCTGGGAGAAGAGAAGGCTCTGGGGAGACCTTATTAGGGCCTTTCAGTACTTAAAGGCACTGACAAGAAGGATGGGGACAGACTTTTTAGCAGGGCCCATTGCAACAGGGCAAGGGGTGATGGTTTAAACTAAGAGGGAGGTTTAGACTTAGTTCACTGAGGGTGGTGAGATGATGCCCCAGGTTGCTCAGAGGTGGTAGATAACCCACTCCCTGGAAACACTCAAATTCAGTTTGGAAGAGGGTTGGACAAGACCTTGAAAGGTTCCTTCAACCCCAAAACAGTCTATGATTCTATGATAGTTGATTTTATTGCATTTCTTCTCTCCACAGAGAGCTAGCTGAGGTCTAAGGTTCATGCATATCATAGCACACATAATTTCATGTCTACTTTCCTGACACAATTAACAGAAATGGGAATATAACAAAATGTCAGAATGTTAATAAATACAATTTTTCCATGAGTGCTTCACACTCTTTCCTTTCCTATTGCAGGTGTGCTGTCAGCACAATGTCTAGGCTCAGAATGCAATATGTAGGAGAAGCACATCAGTCTCTGTCTGTAAATTAATGATTTTCTTCGCCTGTTCCTTGATAGAAAATGAAAAATTAATCATGTCCTAAATATGCTATGAAATATTTGCAGCATTTTTCTGACTTGAAAGAAGGGATTTCTATGCAGTAGTCCTTGTGGGCTGGGGTTTGTCCTGGCCTTAATGCATTGATGTTCCTGTGGAGCAATGGTTTTCATGGCCCAAGCTGAGATCAGCTGTGATTCTGGCTCTTCCTGCGACTTCACATGCAAGGAGCTCTGGAGCTACTTCCATAGCCAGGACCCTTAGGTCACACTTCTTTCCTGACTTACTGCCAACCACACTGCCATGAAATGGGGAGCTCCTTGTGCCTTGTGAGTCACGGTCTGAGTGCCCAAGAGCAGCTGAGAACATCCATTCTCAGCTGGTCTTTTGTTGTGCTGTCTGTAGGAAGCTCACTTCAGACTATGGTACCTTTGAGTAATTGGCTGCAAAGTGCAGGCTTCTCAATGGTGCAAACATGAGAGCCTCCATCTTGCCAAGCAGTAGGGCTTGAATTGCAGGCTGCCAGAGCTGAAAACAAAATACAGCTGGAGCGGATCCACCAGGATCCTATGCTGTGCACAGCCTGATGTTCAGGAGAAAATTTCATTGAGGAAAAACTTTTCAGAAAGGAATGGGAGAGGCTTTATGTGGCTGTAGCTTTAATGATTTTCTTTATTCGTTGTGCTTTTTTCCATGCAATAGATTGAGAACCTTTCTTTTCTTTAATAGATGGCAATTTCATTAGCTACAATCTAAGTGCATACCTGTTGGAAAATTTTGGAGATCAGAGTATTTTTGCTTTCTATAATAAGTAAGTATGGGGCCTTGCATTATTTACTTCATTATAGTAATAATTCAAATCAAAGAAGGAACTGAGCACGTTATTTCTCTGGCTAGAGAAATTCTGTACAGAGAATCTGAAGTACGCTCATTCAGGCATTGAGAGACCTTATGCAATCATGCAATTTTCTATGGGAATCAGTGTAACTCTTTGTAATTTATACTATACATTTCAACATCTGAAACACATTAGATGAATATAAGGTGAATGTAGTGACTAATTAAAACATTTCTGTGTGAACGGTTTTAGGTTCAGGGATGTCTTATTTTAAGGATGAATAAATTAAGCAAGGTTCCAAGGGAATGTCAACTCCTTTGTAAAACCCAGGGAAGAAAAGAGCTGAGGAATGGCACTTGGTGGCATGGTTTAGCTGATGTTGTGATGCTGGGTCATAGGCTGGACTTGATGATCTCGGAGGTCTTTTCTAGCCTCAATAATTCTGTGATTCTGTAATGGAAGAGTGTGCCTGAGTGGCATGGCACTTTGGATGAGGATGTAAAGGTGTGATGGAGGGAAAAGGGAGAGAGTAAGTTGTGTGGGCATCTCCATATGCCTAATGGGCAGAAGTTTCTGAAGGGACCAGATTTTCCTGGCTACAGAGTGACCCACTAGCAAAGCAGAGGAAGGAATCTAATAATTGGGAAGAAATAAAACTCAAGATAGACATGGTACACGGAAAATAGAGAAATGCAGAGTCAGAAGATATCTGGTCTGCAGCAATTTTTTGATGTACTATCTCACAAAGCAAGAGATAATAGAGGGGCCAGCAGCCAGAAACAGCTAGAAATCACAGGAGAGAGGAAACTAAAGATACAGGCAGCTGGATGATCTGTACCAGCATCTGACAAAGGCATGATGTGCATTTGGATGGTCCCTGTTCAAAAGAATCAATGCCCTTGGCCCCTGAGGAGCTAAAAGCAATTTATGGACTAGGGTTCATTTTGGGACAGGTGATGCTGTTGTCTGCCACAGATCACCAGCAGGGTCTGGGGGAAAAACTCAGAAGAGGAGGACATTTTGAGTAGGACAGCAGTCTTGACTGAGTGGTCATAAATTGAGTCAGTTTAAATTTGAGATCAGCAACAGACAGGTTGGGATTGCTTTGTGTTGGGTGGTTTGTGAGTTTCGTTTTTGTTTGGGGGAGTTTGTGTGGGTTTTTTATCTAAGGAAATGTCAAAAGAAAATCCCAGCAAACTAATGAAATTTCACTGAAGAATGAGATGGAGCTGCAGATATTGCATACACAGTCATGTGTACAGCTCTGTACACTTATTTTCAAATCTTATTCTTGCACTTAATTCTTGCAGTTTGGAAATGGGAAGATCAATGAAAGAAATCAAACCATGGTTAGAGAACAGTTACAGCCAGCACCAATAAGAAAAACCCAGAGAAGCTGAAAGCTGAGCAGTTTGTTGAGCTGTTATAAGGTGGTAAATTGAATTGCTTGGCTTTTTTCTCAAGTAAGAAAAATATTGTTGCTACAAGTAAGCATATATTTGAATAAGAAGTGTGTGTGTGTGGACAAGAATTCTCATTTCCAGTTTGAATAAGAGGAGGAAGGCCTTTTGCAGTCTTTTTAAAAGACTTCAGAATGAAGACCTGTGGATTGAATAATTAAATATAAGAGATATTGGGAAATTTTTTAAGTCAGAGGTACAAAAATAGAAGGTTTTTTAGCTGCTGCTTTAGAAATAAAGTTTGGATTTTTTTTTTTTGAAGTCCTGAGAGATGAACCAACTGAAGGAGAGCATTGAGACTAAGTGGAGAAGATATAAGGATTAGAATCTTATCAGAGAGGTGAAAATTGCCAGGAATTGAAGCATATTAGACTTTGCAAATGATAGTAAGAAAAACAGTTAAGAGTTTTCAACTGTATAAATGGAAAACAGAAAAAGGAAAGAAGTAGTAAGCAGCTGTGCAGTGCAGATGGGTCCAGACTGCAAATTGTCTACTAGCATCTCAGTACTGGAACTGAAGATATATTCACTCAAGAAAATGATGTTGAGTAGTGGAAGATGATGAGTATGGATATGGAAATGACAGACACTGATGTGCAAAATCACCTTCAGAGCTAAGGTACAGCAGTTGAGGGAGAGGGGAGCAACTGGATTAAGTATGAACTGCCCAGGTGAATAAATTTAGGTCCATCAGAACAAGGATTTTCCGGCATGCCCAACCAGCAGGAATAATGGTAAGCAAACAGGCTAGGCTTTGACAGGTGAAATTGAGGACATTTGCTTCTGTGTTTTCTCCCTAAGCTTTGCCATGCCTCCTCCTCTCTGCAAGCAGTGAAGTAGTTAAATTGCTGAGTAACTCTAGAAACAGTGCAAACAAGCAGCAGCTGCACTATTGTTTCCAAATAAATGTATATTTAAATGACCTGGTGAAGGATAAGATTGAAGTGATAAAGCAGTTGGATAGTGAATGTGTACAATAGAAAGTGTTACTGTAGACTGTGTCATTTTTTCCATTCCAAAAGTGTTCTTAAGTCTTAAAACTAATCAATGACACATGCCTAAAAACTGATCTGATTTATTTTATTCCCATGATGAGGACCGCAGGAATGTAGGCATCGAGTTTTAAACTAAGGTAGCTTGCCAGCACGTGGATTGAATGATCATAACTGTTTCATGGAGGGATAATTAGCTTTTTGTTCTTTTGTTTTTAGCTGCTTCTGTTATTTTCAGTATGTCCTCACCCTTGTGCTCACAGTAAAGCCATGCCCTTGTCTCCAACCTCAAGGCTGTGGAAAGTGTGTAGTGAAAACCTTCACAGCCACCCTTTGAATTCTAGGATGCAGTGGTGCTGTGGCAGTGTTGTCTCCTTTCCTTTGATCACTTTGAACAGCAGAATCAGAGAAAGGAAATTTTCAGTTCTAAGAACGATCCAGCACTTTCTGTGCTAGGTGGACACAAATTAAAAATAATGCATGGTGACAGCAGGTAGCTTTATTCAGAAGGAAGAAAAAATGCATCACACACAACCATGTTTTTAAATTGGGTACTGCTTGCAGTGAGCTCCAAACAGAAGTTAATTTCTTTGGATTACTGTGGCTACATTGCATAGGCTTGGCCAGTACAAAACACAGACTTCCCCCCCCCCCGCCCCAACTCATGTCCCAAATTATTCAGACAGATTTATTCTCACAATTACATGTTTTCTCCCTATATTTTAAGTTGCTGTGACTTTCATAGGCCTTTTAAAAGGAATTGGTTATTTTTTCTTAATTATCAAAATGTTATTTCAGTAAATGCAACTTAATTAAAATGAGACTTTCTGCCAAAGCATTTAAATAAATACAGTATTCTTTTACAAGTATGAAAGGAGTTACTATTTGCTGTTTCATTTCCTCACTAATATGCTGGCATGTTTGGTTTGAACCTGAGCTTGTGGAAGTTTATTCTTAACCAAAGCAGTTCCTTTTTCATGTAAGTAGGTTAAATGTGAGTTGTAGAGCCCTAGGGCTCTTTTTGTTCAGTTTTAAAGCCCCCTCAAGTGGGCCTCTCTTAGAAACCTGGAATCATATGTTTGTAAGGTTGATCCAAATTACCATTAGAATAGCTCTTTTCAACTTTTTATTTATTCAAAGAATCGTAAAAAAAAAAAAAAAAAAGCACCAAACTGACAAGGTATTAAATCAAACTGAATAAAGACAGTTCATTTTCTTTTTGCTCAACTACTTTTTTTTTTCCCCTTTTAAGGGAAACTCAAATTGGAAAAAAAAATTGTGGAGTATGTTAAGGTGCCATGCAGGATAATAAAATGTTATTACTGTCAAAAAGGCACATGATGAAGTGCATTTGCACAAAAGGCACATATTAATGTCAATCATTTTCAAGTGATTTATATACTAACTGCAGTGTTTTAAGAAGATCAATATTCTTTGTTTGGACAACATTTCAGGGCCTTGTACTTTCCTGACAGTATTAATCTTTCTGCTGCAGCATGATCAAATAATTTTAGTAATTAGTTGAGTGGTCAGCTTCAAGGGATAGGCATTTGTGGTCAAAGTGCATTTAAATATTACCTGGTGGGGAAAAAAATATTGGGTCTTTGAGTAAGACTTTTAAAAAGTGATTCTAAATGTAGTGAAATAGTGTTATGTAATTAAGTTCCAAATCCAGTGATGTTTTCCCCATCTCCCTAAAATGCATTTTCTATCTCTGTACAATTACTCCTATCAGTGTCCCCTAAGACCTTATAGTGGACAGGACTCAAATAGTTTGACACAATTTTCTGGTCCACCTCTTGGGCAGCATCAAAAATAACATTTTCCTGAATTTCCCCTTCTTCCTCTTCAATTTTATACATTTTTCCTTTAGCTGTGTTTAACCTTCTTGTCATCCTTTTGTTTTCCTTAAAGGTCATATATTTAAGTTTTATTTTATTAGTGGTGGAGTGGCTAAGCAAAATTGTCTGCTCTTTCTTGTCTCCTCTTGTGAAGAATTATTAGCTTTTCCTTCCACATGTAAAAAGCTATCTCTTGTTCTTACTTGCTTAAGAAGTTCCACAGCTCTGAGAAAGTTGCCTTCAGAAAAGAAATCCTGGAGGTATTTTTGGAGACCTTCTGCAGGAGTACTGAAGATTTTTGCTTTTACTAGTCTGATTTCTTTACTATGTAAGGTCTCAGCTCTCTTTTACATCCTATACTTCTTGTTTCTGTAGGATGCTCAACATCTGTGCCACTAGAGCCATGACATAACAGAAGAGCAACTTTCAAGGCTTTTCATGACTTTTAGTCTGTTTTTCAAGTAACTTAAGCCTACTTGGAAAGCATCTCCAGCACTACAGTTGCTTCCTTATCTAAATAACTGAAGTATAGTGTAGGAGGTAGCTGCTGTCCAATGATTATGTGCTCATGGTAATAGCTGGAAGAGCTTTGCAAGGGCCAGGTCTGTAATCTGTATGGCATAACTTCCACTATCAGCATCCTGGGTATCTTATACATTTTCACTTCAAGAAAACTCATGAACTCTATAGTAAGAGCTATAGATTTAATCACAGTGAGCAGTTACACATTTCTCCCTCACACATTTTTCCCTTATTAAAACTTTGCAAAGCAGAGACTAGAAATACCAAAATATTCATCCACAGGCTTTCATCAGAGCTCTGGTGGCCAGGCTCAGATTGCCTGCCTGCAGTGTCCTGCTGCCAGAACACCCTGACTCTTTTGTGATTTGCAGTTGGATGGCTGCACATAAACAGGGAAACAAGGCTGGATTTTTAGGTCTTACCTTCTGCATGGGCTGGGGAGGGTTCCCATTTTAGGGACCTATACTATCAGCTCCCTGCCTTAGGCTGGGTCACAGTAGGTCTCTCTGGGTTTTGTATCAACTGAGCTGTGATGCAGAAGAGGAGAGGGACCAGAGAGAGCAAAGGTATTCTGTGTTCTGGGGAGAAATGGGCTCTTGTTAGCAGGGCCTAAGTCCGTGTTCAGCAGCAATTTGTCTTTGGTTAGTGACTTGTGAATGTCACTTCTGCCCATGATGGAAAATTCATAGGTGGAAAACTCAGATGAGAGTAACCACTGTATGTACTAAATGTGAGTGAAGTGTTGCTTTCACAGCCCTGAGAACACAGCCCAGCTTTTGTGAAGCTGTGATGGATACTATAAATGTCTACCATGAGCCACTGGCTCAGGACAAGGACAACAGAAGTAGCAGAGCTTGTCTGTAGCATGGTGTTGCTCAGGAGTACTCATGGGCTGTGCAGCTCATACTTGGATTGCTTGTGGCTGTACTTAGTCTGACCTATCAACCCTATCAAACTTTTTCTCCTTAGGTGGTGTTTTTATTCCCTCAGTCTGGAGGAAGAAAAGTTGTAGGATGATGTGCTTAGTCAGAGTTTGAGTGTTCCTTGTGTTATGATGAGCTGGTGGTGGAAAATTAACTGGAGGGGGAAAAAGGCAAACATAAACACCTTGTAAGTGACCATTAATCAATGCCATGTCTTTTGTTTCTTGAAATTCTGCTCATCAACTTTCACATGCCTGTGAACAAATGAATATTGAGGGGATTGCTTAGCTGATTAGCCTGGCTAATACCCTTTTTAAACACCTGGTCTGATAAAAATTCACTATGTGGTAAAAGTCAATCACTGAATATGTCTGGATAGGGTTAAAATCTCTACCTTGCATTTAGTTTATTTAGCTGAAGAAGATTAAAGGTTAAGTTTTAGACATTTTTATGACTGTGTTCATGGAAGTTTTTTTTTTTTCTTCTGTTTGCCATTCTGGCAAGCAAATGCACTTCCCTAAGAGCACTTTCACAGCCCTGCACCTGTTCATTTGTATTGTTAGGCAACAGTGGATAAATTAGCATTGAGCTCCTTGGGGAGAGGGGCTTATTTCAAATGTGAGATTGTCCTGTGGATAGCTGCCTTAGTACTTAAATTTTCATATCAATTATAGCTGGCAAATTCTCAAGGTTATCAGCTAACTTTTAGTATTGCTTATGCTGACTTATTCAGTACTTCCAGAAAGGGCTGTGATTTTTATTGGGTTTCATATAAAAAGCTTCCTGCTCTCATGATTCCTTGGAGCTACAGAAGATCTCTTTCTAGTTAGGTTTGCATCTTCTGTGCTTCAAAAGTTCTGGTTCAGTCCTTTGCAGGAAATAGACATTAAATTCTTTTCTTTTAGAGAGGTATAAACATGGTGCCTTAATTTTACCAGGGTTGCAATTGTTGGCTCTCTGCCTTTAAGGTTGCTACTGATTTTTATCTACATTAAAGCCAGTGCTGATGGTGAGCAAGTGATTCATTAGGTTGACTTTGGCTGATAATATCAGCAGGATTGTAGACAAAAGTCCTTGTGTTCTAGGCTCAGTACATTCTAAAAGAACATTTGAACTTCAGCCTCCTGATGTGGGAAGAAAAACAGTGCTGGAAATAAGCTGTAGGAATTGTTGCACTGCTACTGAGCTGCAGCCACATCTTGTGCCATGTTGGTACTGTCTAACAACCTCACCTAAAGTCACACAACCCCTCCTATGTGGTTTCTGAAGCCAACAGTTTTTGGTACTAAAGCTGAAATTTGTCTGCAGTAATATGGATTGTTTGCTTTAGTTGAAATTATTCACATGGAGGAATCTGCCTTAGCCCCTGGATTATGAGCTTTGTTAAGCCATACTTTGACAATATCAATTTAGCAGTGCTTAAGTAAATAATAAGTACAGGAGGTGATGTCTCAGTGGTTTTCCTTGAGCAGGAAATTAAGTCACAATGTTCTGGTGAACTGAAAAAAAAAATCATTCTGCTTTTCTATATTTCAATGTGTCTTCAAGTGGTGATGAAATTCTGCATTCAGATACATGAATTCCATATTCATATGCATTCACATTAGTCAAGCTTGACAAAGCACACACGAGTCCAAGGATCTGCTGTGAGACTTGCAAAGGAGCTGCCCAGATACTATCAAGGCCCTGTCCCCCTCATATCTGCTGTTCACTTCATTTACAGAAACACAAGTTAGTTGTCAGGGCTTAAGGCTGGGGCTGGCTGTGAGTGACAGATCTCTGTGAACCCTCTCACTTCCTGAAGGGAAGAGAAAGGGAATAAGGGACAGAGACCAAGGGGTTGGGAAAGAAACCAAGCCAGCTGGGATGGAAATAGGACAAATCCTATGAAACAGAGACAAATAGACACAAACCAACACAGAAACCCACCCCTGCTGGCAATGATGGCACTGTCATCGCCGATGCTGTGACAGGTACTGGGGAAGCCTCAGCCTGGACTCAGCAGCAGACATTAAACAGTCAGGAGCTGGATTCAGGAATATGCAGCCTGGGATCAAAGGCAGTATGGACAGAGTCCTCCTTGGACACCAGCCTTTGAAGAAGCTTGACCCTGGTGATCCCTCAGCTTTACACAGGATATGATGTCCATGGAACGGAATTCCTCAGTGGTCAAATTAGGGTTACCTGAACTGCCCACCTCATGAGGATTTGGCCTTTTAGTTCCTGCACCCTCAATGTGGTACACAGGGTTTTAGGAGTGACTTGGATTTGCACACCAATTCTTGGTACTAACTAGAAACACTGAGGTTATCACTGGTAGTAGCAGCCACTGTCTGCAGAAATGTTAATGCAGCTACCTAAAAGAGACTGAGCTGAAAAGTAAAATCACTGAACAGAATTAATTCTGTTCTAACTCAAACCAGGACATTGTGTAGTATTGAAACCTGCTTGAAGGAGCAGAGATTAAGATTTGAGGCTTCAAACACATCACCTTCAACTTTTAAAAGTTGTCACCAAATCAGGCAGCAGAGCCTTCTTAATCTACTACCCTGCCACTGGGGCAACCTTCAATGAAGGGCAAAATATTGAACAAAAGGGAAGAATGTCACCATCTGAGTCTAGTTGATGGAGCTCTGGCGTTTTCCAGATGTTGCAAATTACAAAGGCTTGATTAGTTTGCTTTGGAAGTTAATGTAGGGAAAGGTAAATGTATTTAGCTTGGTTTCATATTACTTGTTGGTATTGGGCTATTATTTTTTAGGGTAAACCTTATCAGAAATTAGCTGCCTGAAGAGATATGCAGGCACAGAAGAAATTAGTCACCAAAGACAAATGCCAGCCTGAAGCAGACCAGACCAGAGTCTCCATTATCAGTTTTAAATGGGGCAGCAGACAAGTAGAGGAAGAAGTCCTTTGCTATGGGGCCCAGGTTCAGCCCATAAGGGACCACATTTAGATTTCCTGCATTTTCTTAAGCATTTTAATTTGATGTACTCTTAAAGATGGCATGAGGGTGTGATTATGTGTAATTCAGCTCCTGGTTCCTTCCTCTGCTTAAGTTTCCAAGAATTTCTCACACTAATTCAATTTTGTATCTTAAATACATCCTCACATTCATAGGTAATTCACAGTGACTAGTTCTTCAATTTAATTTGAGGCATTCTGTTTACCTTTGTTGGGTTTTCCCTTACTTTTTGTTCACATGATACTCCACTTAAGGTTATTTTATAGCATGAAGAAGGATGTCTTTTCCTTGGGAGCAATTTAGGATTGCATGCAAGAAGGAGGACGCAGTGTAGTCCCTCCCCTTTCATGGCATGATTAAAGCAGGGCATGTATGGGTGCTTATCCATGGCACAAGGGTGTATGTGAGAGCCTTTGAAGTATGAGACCAAGCTTAAAGCAGCCATTGTTTGCCCCTGTCCTGCTGGAAGGAACCAGACCTGCCCTGTTGTAGGGAAGAAGGGCATAAAAACTTTGCTTCTCACTCTTTTGTGCATATTTTGAAAGGACTCACAGTTTTTTTTTTTTCATTAAATACAAGCTGCTAAGTTAAGGTGCAAGATCTTTTGCATATGGTAGCACTAATTCTGGAAGACAGGAGAAGACAGTTAAGTAGGTGAAGTATCAGCAGGGTTTTGAAAGGAGTGTAAAGACTCCATCTGAGTTCAGAAACCTGCACTCAGGGTGTAAAAGGGCATTTTACCAGCTTTCTGTGAGGGCAAGCTGCTTGCTGCCAGGGGTAATCAGCAGATAGAGATGGCTTGCTTGGTTTTGGGTTATTTTTTTTTTAGATGTCATAACCAGTAACAACAAAATTCTCATGCTTATACTTAATTCAGTTGTTAATTCAATTGCACTTACTAATTGTTGTAAGTAGCTTTTGCCTTGAAAAGCAATGCCAGGGGTGCTACTTGTTTCCAAAACTTAATGCTGTTCATAGATCCATAGAATGGTTTAGGTTGGAAGGGACCTTGAAGATCATCTAGTTCCAACCCCTCTGCCTTGGAGAAGAGCACCTTCAACCAGACCAGGTTGCTTGTGGCCTTGTCATCACTAAAAGGCTGGAGGTGTGAACTGTTTGTGAGTGAAGCTTTCATTCTGCCCTTCATTTGCTGTGCACAGTCTGACATTGCTCTTTCTTGTGCTGAAGCTTGGGGTTTTGGGGGTTTTGTGGTCAGCATGATTCTCTTATTTCTTTCTTAGAAATGATTCCCTGTCTTCTCCTGAAAATATCACTGAGGTCTTTTACTGGAACAATATGTCTTGTGGTGTCCTCTACTTAGCATAAAGAACTTAATTAACTTTAGTTTTAGGTGATAAAACTGTAATAAATGTGTTGATCTTCCACTTGCCTGAGCTGTACTACATAAAGCAGAGAAACTTTGAAGGCAACAGAAATATTATCTGAGATAGTGGCAGCTGGGCTTTTTGAGATAACTTGAGAGTGAAAATAGCTCATGGTATATCAAAGCAGGAATTATGAGTTGGAATGATAAGATTTGCTAGCTGGGAAGGAAGGCCACGTGGAACTGAAGGAATCTCCTGATATCATTGTATTACCTTTCATGAATTTTGGATGGTATTGTGCATTTCTTGGTTTCAGCAGTTAAAAGTCTCGTTGGAGTGTATTTATAGCCCACAACTTGTAATGGTTTTTATATGCTAATGAATTTCAGCCTTTTATGTATTCATAAGGAATGTTTATAATTGAGTTAATTACATCTTAAATCATTTATTGCTGTTATAATACAGCTATTGGATTAATTATTAAAATAAGCTTGCTTTAAAATAACACTGGCACCTCTCTGCAAACCTTTGCGTTTTAGGTCTTTTTTTTCTTTACATTCTTTTCCCTACTTTGATCTGTAGTCATGATGAATATGCTATTACACAATATTCTCATGATCCATAGTCTATGGAAGTAGAGTTTTTATTTGGGATGCTCCTGTTTCAAAGGAGGATAAAGAAATGAGGTGTGAAGTATAAAATGCAGGATTGAAAATGCTGAGCTTGTTCTTCCAGGGCCCTCTGTATAAGACTCAGTAGCCCTCAGAAAGCAAAGCAGTGGTTGGTGGCTTGTAGCACTTCTTGGAGCAGAGTCCAGGAATATTTGCTGTTCTAAACTTTGGGCACATTTAGAACTTCAGACATGGAGAAATGCTTCTAAATGCATGAGTGAAGATTATTCTTGGGACCTACAGCATGCTGTTAAAGCTGTATTAGAGAGGTCTCAGAGCAAACTCAATAAGGTGATGTGGTGTTACATGTTTTTATCCTTCATATAAGCCATTATGCTGAGGTTTTCTTTCACTTGGTGGTGGCTGAGTTCTATATCTGAAAACTCCAAAGGTTAATCCCCAAATACAAACCATCATGTTCCTTCCCTTATTGCTACCTCCAGATTGATCCATGTGCTTCATATCATCCCGAGGAAGTGCTTGTTGGAACACAGTAATTCATTCTGCAAAGCTGGTTGAGATACATGATGCTTGAAGAAAAACGATCTAAAAATGCCAGTACAAAGCAAACCATCTGAGAAGGGTTGCTTTGCCAGACATAAGGAAAGTGAGTTATTGGCCAGTATAAAAGGAATGGAAACAACAGCCAAAATTATGGTTTATATTTTTTTCTAGTCAGGACAGGCCAATATATTTCCTAGACAAACCTGCTGAGGTTCTGCTGGCAGTGCAGGCTGAGAGAATGGTTAGGTGAAAGTGTGTGTGGGAGAAAAAAATACACAACAAAAACAAACCCCCCCAAAAGCTACACCTGGGCTCCATCAGTTTCTGTCCTGTTTGTTAGCCTAGTGGAAGGAGCTTTCAGACAAAAGATGCCTTGTTACCTCTATTAATCAAACATATTAAGGAATGAGGAGGAACAGGAGATTGCTCCAGTTTATATGGAGAGTAGGTGATTGAATATTATTGTCTAAATTTCAGCAGAATTAATACTACTCAGCATCAGAGTATTATGTGCTTTAATTTAAACACTGGATAAATCCTCTTCAGTCTGCATAGCATTTTTCTTCAAGGCTTTTCTATGTTGGATTTCCCCCCCCACCCCCATCAGTAGCAGTTATGTGCATGCAGCAAGAGCAAAACTTGTGTCATTACAATCCTGTTTACCCTTTACTCAGGAAAATATTGGTCTTGGTATGAAAATAGTGGATTTGTGCATATAAATTGATTCAAACAATTGTCCTGTGCAGAAGCATCTTGCATCATACTCAGTGGAAGAAGCACTGATAAAATATTCAGGCAGATACTTGAAAAGGAAAAATGTTGCTTGTTGCAGTGTGGTTTTACTATATCATGGGATTTTCTATATCATGGGATATAGAAGGTAGAATTCAGGTAACTTAGCAAAGGTAGTGAGGAAACAACTCCTAGAGGTTTCTCTGGCACTGTTGCTAAAGCTTTCCTCCTCTGTCTGCATTTTCCATGCAAATGTGAAAAGAATTTTCTTTTTCTGTGATAAAATAAAAAACAAACCAAGACAGAATCTGTTATGTGCTTTATATCATTCAATTTTAGATTTAAACAGCTGATAGAGGTTTATTTGGAAAGGCTGACATCCTTCTTGGAACAGCTCTTGGAATGTTACATCATAGGAAAGTATAACCTTCAGATTCACTGAGGGCTCCCTTAAACCTAAATACTGTTTTTTTGTTATGACTGTATCCATTAAGATGGGAAAGTCAAATGAAGTATCACTGTTAGCATAGGAAATTCTGAATACCTCTTTGGGTTTTGTAAATATTTTGACAGAATTTAATAGTGAAGCAAGGGAATTATTGCAGAGCAATTGTAACATACTTAGAAATAAGAGCGAGGTTGAAAGATTATAACAACTTTCCTCATTTAATGAGCTACATCTCATTTTATAGTCAGTTTAGTGCACTTCTGTGTTTTCACACATGGAAATGTGTGTCCAAGCCTGTAGAGCTGAGGCAGTACTGCACATTGTCATGAGTAGGCAGAGCAGTTCCAGGCATGTCATGAGTCTGAACAAGAATCATATTAACAATAATGAAGTTTTTTAAACTGTCATGTGAAGTATATCAGAAATGCTTTGTCTGATCCCTGCAGTCATGGACTGATAACAACACAGCATACTCTATTGCCTTTTTCCACTCTGCACCAGGATTGCTTGGATACCAGTCAGCTGTGGTCACTGTAGTCTGATTTTTATCTATGATGTCTAATAGAAATTTTTGTTCTTAAATCTAAACATTGCACACTGGCAATGTCATGGAGTCCTCTGCTTCATATCAAAAGGGGGAACACCACATCTTTGAGCATTACACTGAAAAGGGTTTTCAGTGAAGAAAACTGACTTTCAGTGGGAAGTTTTGTCTCTTCCCTGTTTAGTGTTAGGAGCTGGACTGGTATTTTGGAGCTTTGTAGACACTGAAAAGGTGCCTGCATTGATCAGCTACTTAATTACCATTGATTCTCAGCATGAATACATAATCTCATGGCACAGCCTGAGTAACAGTTGTTAACATTTGACTAATCAATTAACTGTTTTGGTATTCATGAAGGCAGCAGAAAAGAGTGATTCTTGTTTGAAAGTTAGCACTGCAGAAGAAATATCAATTTTTCTTAATGTAACAGGAAACATTTAATTTTCTTGAAGTGAAATATGAGACATTTTGGGTTTTCTATGGCCTGTACATAGAATATATTCAAGTCCTCACAGGAAGACTGGCTCAGAGGGAATGTTCAACAGCAGCCTGTGCTTGCTATGGTCTTTCCGTGTGTGCATTACCTTCATTATTTGACCCTTGGTTATAAATCTTGCATCAGTTCAGCATTTCTGAAGTAGATGTAGGACTTAGAAAAAATGCCAGCTTGACAGAAATTTGGTCTTCCTGCTTATCTGCTAAATGCATGAGCATGGGTAGAAAGAGAGCATCACTATGTTCTTTGCAGAGTTCCTACAGAGCCACTGGAATAGACCATGTCAGGTCCTTGGCCAGCTTCTTGATGTGTTTAGGGCAGATGAAAACTGCTGTTCAGGAGAAGTGTTTCTGCAGCTTTGTCTCTGCAAAGAGCTTTTCTGGACATCATTTTCACACATCCTTCTGTGATGTAGAATGGGCAAAGAACTATGGCTGAGATCTAGCTTGGGATGCTACAGTGATGCTGCTGAGTGGCCTGCTGGTGCTTTTATGGTGAGAGCTACATAGTTGTGCAATGCTGGCTTTGATATGAGAGCTCATGCTGGCAGGTGCTAATGGGGGCAAAAGCCTCTTACTTCCCCTGCCAATTCCCAGGAAAACTTCCCTTTCATCTATTAACCTTCAGGACTGGTGACCTAGAGATGGGAATGGCTGTAGCTGTTACCAGTTTCTTTGTTCATTTAGTGTTTCCCATTAAGTTCTGCAGTCATGCATTGTGCAAATACTACTGCACTACAATAACATTTCCCATCTTGAAAGAGTTGCTGGGAAATAATATTTCAGTGAATTACTGACAAATATTTTTCTGTTTAACATAACAATACCTGTGCTTTGTAGCAAAGTGGAGATACTGGGGAATTATCAGGACATACAATTTTATCAGTGCATACAGCTTGTTTTCCTGAGTATGTTTTAAGAAGCTTTGCACTTCTGAAGTTAAAACTATTATTGTTGTTTAGATTGCCTTGTATCCCCCAGAGTCACCTTCTTTTTAATCAGTTCACGTTTAAGGGGCAAGGACTTTTCAGGAGAACTCCACCCAACCAACAAAACTTCTATAGAGGAACTGAAGTCAGATTGGTTTTTTGAGCAGAATAAAATGTATTTTGTTTTTACTGGTTAACAGTTCTTCAGTTTTCTTGGGAAATACTGCACCTAATGTGCTCATCTTCAATTTAGTATTTCAATATGCTAAAGTTTGTGATCAGACTGATGTTTTTCTCTCATCTGGTCCCTGTGTGACTGAGGCTGCTGAAAACAAAGGTCTGGATCCCCTTCAGTTTTGTAAGTGGGGGCAATACTATTCAAGACTATCAATGAAATTTGCATGGGGTGACAGTGAAGTCCAGGCATATGAATTGTGATTTTTCTTTTAACCTGAATATAGGCTGCAGAACTGGATGTGAGGGCAGAAGTGATGCTCTGAGTAGGCTGAGTGATGCTCAGAAATCTCATGCAAATGAGGGATGGATTCTTCAAACTTTAACATTTAATAACCAGTCCATACTTGATGTCAGTGGATGAAGCAGAATGTGTTGAAATGGCAGATGTAGCCAGCTGTTCCACAGCCATGCTGTACTTTGCCCACTAGATCTATGTTCTCATTCACTGGCATGTCTTCATTCAGCTTCTCCAAATGAGACACATTGCTCCTGCCCTTTCTGGCTTTCTCTTCCTCCAAAGATGAACTTCTGCAAATGCACAAATCCTTTCAAAAGTGAACCTACAGCAAAGTACTAAGTTGTGAAAGTTGTTATCCAAGAAAGTCTAAGTATGGTGCTAAGTTTTGCCCTCCTCAGTTTCTAATCCTAATTGATTTAAATACAATCATAGGATGGTTTTGGTTTGGTTCTTCTCATCCTATCACCTGACTAACATTGGAAGTTTTGAAATGTAACATCTGCAGTGCTTGACTCTTCCTCCCTAAATAAGGTTCTTTTCTAAGTCCTGAAATAATAATTTAGCACAGACTTGAAGATTTTTTGTAAGGTGAAAGATAACATGAAACAATCAGCCATGGAAAAACACCACCATGTAGATAGATAGATATAGGTAGCACCATATATAGATATATATACACCACCATATATATACACACACTTTTTCTCCCCAAGAACAATAAACTTGATCTTGCCCACCCTTTTGTGTTCTAATTCAAAGATCAGCTTCCCAGGGATGCTGGAAAAATGGCCATTTCCTTTTTGTTCTCCCCATAGTGGCTTTATGAAGGAAACTTGAACAAAATTTTAGGCTTCCATCTGAAACTCTATAGATTAAAGTGATTAAGTTTAACCTTGTCTACTTCTTAAATGATTAGCAAAGATGATTGGAATCCTTCTATCAGACTGAAAAATGACTCAGATTTCTGCAGTAGGATTTTGAGTTACTGTAACACTCTAGAGTGAACATGATTTTGAATTTGCTTTAGACCTTAACCTGTTGGCAATTTCTGAACTGGGCAAGAGAGAAGTGTCATCTGTAAGATATTTATGTTCTTCATTGAAAGTATTGCTGCAAGCACGCACATTTGTTTTCTCCATGCTGTCAAGCTGTGATTTCTTTTTGCAATGGCACTTTTATCTGTTTATTTTGGAATGCTCAGACTTGAAGTGACTAGTTCTTTGAAAACCTCAGGTTTACATTTTAAAATAATTTCAGTATCAGTGGAGCTGCAGATGTGGAGCAAGTGGTTTCTTTTTCCTTCAGATTATGGTTCTGAATCTCCAGTAATGCTTTCTAGACATTTCCTGTTGTCCAGCTGTGCAATGTGTGTAAACATGAAGCAGAAAAAGGGTGTTGGGGAGTGATTGACTCACTGTAAATGGAAATATGAGTACAAGGGAAGAACATGCAGCAGTACTTTCTACTGCTTGTGGAATGAGTGCCCTTTGAGGAGCAGGACATGGATGCAAAAATGCTGCAAACAGCTTCAACCGTGAGCTGTTCAGGTCTCATTCCCAGGGATCTGACCATGGCTCTTTCAGGCTTCTTCACTAGACCACATCACCTCTGTGCATCAGGCTGGCAAGTCCAGGACCAGGCAGCATGTCCCAGGATCACAAGAGGACAGCTTCTTTCAAACTCCATGGCTACATTGCTCTCCCAAATGAAGCTGGGCTTTATAGATTCGTCCCCCCCCTTCCTCTCTCCCTGGGGGATGGAGTATGTTATTTTCTGTCTGCTTTTATAGTTTTGCTCCTGGAGGTGGAGTAATTCTTTTCTGATTGAACTTCTGTAATTCAGAAATGAAACTGCAGGCTCAAAATAATAGAACTTGGTAGTTACCTTCAATTCATGTTGTTCTTGGAGCTTTTGCCTTGTATTTCAGAGATGGCACACATTTCTTTCAGACATTTTCAATCTGAAGCAATGTCTAAATAGAGAGTAGGCCACTCTGAAGATTAATGAAATATTGGTTAGTCTTCATTTATGGAGAAGCAGCAGTGAAATTCTAAAATACTTAAGGAAATTGTCTATCTTCTTCCCCAAAAGGGAATGTTCTTTTGTGGTCTACCTGCCCTCCAATGTAGTGACAGCAAGATCAGTGTAATTGAGGGGGAAGGAAAGAAGGTGGTGTGAGGAGTCCTCTGAAACCTTTGACAGGGATGTATGTTGTCCATCTGGATGCTCTCACCTGCTCTTTGTCCATGGTATTAGCAGAATTCCAAGCTGCCTTTTCTGACCAAAGTGCAGCTCTGAGTGAGGACACAGCAGCCAGGTAACACAGGAGACTGCCAAATGTGTGGCTGCCACCTATGCCAAATGTGTGTGATGGGCACAAGCTACTTATTTCCAACTCTGTTAATTATTGACAGTTCTGGCAGTGTTGATGGCTGCAGTCCATCTTTTTTGATGAGCTTTATGTAAAAATAATGAATTTCTTTGCTTTCTGTAGCTTAAGACTCTGCCATGATATTTTGAACACATTCAACTCACTTTTTAATAATCCTTTTGAAATGTGCACTGAAATAATGGAATCAGATTTATTTTCCCAACATGCTACTTACATATTTCCTGATGGTGTGAATTATTTGTTAGTGCTGCACCATGAGCAACTGAGTCATGGAAAAGAGGAGGAAAAAAAATGGAAGAGAGAGGAAGAGTCTGTGTTAAGAAAAATTATGCAGACTCTAGAAATGGAAGATGAAGAAGTATAATTGTCACAAAACGAAGCAGTGTTGTGTAAACTCTGAGGTGTCCTAGATCCCAACAAAAGTTTGCCCAGGAGAGTAGTAGTAGGAGTATAGAAATACAGGCTGGAAGGTAACCTTTTGGAATAGCCACACAGTATCCAGCATGTGCATTGTGATAAATGTATGTTTGGGTAAAGAGAGGGATTTTTAAAATGTAAAACTCTTGTGACAGTTGATTAGAACAAGATCTATTTGTTCCTGTTGTCAATTTTGTTCTAGGGTTTGCAGTGGGTGTTCTGCTGTTTATAAGATATTTGTTATCCCATTTTAAATGTGGTAGTACACAGGTAAACAGCAATGCATACTTGGCAATAGAAATCCAAGTCCAACATTCCACTTTTCACTGGCTCTGCACTTACAGATGGCTTATTAGGAGCCTAAAATAAATGCAAACCTTTCTGTGCATCAGTTATATTATTCCTTGAGAGGTCTCAGCCAATAAGTGGAAGTGGAGTCAGGTCAGCTGTAGGAAGTCCATCCTGTTACTGAAAAAGTTCCAGATGGAGCTCGTGGAACAGCTGTTAAGTCTGGAGCTGGAGATGCAACAGCCACCAGAATAAAAGATTTTTAAATTATCTGGATAATAAATCTGTTAAATGGCATCTACTCAAAGGATACTAAGGCTGCTGCTTGATCTACCTCAGTCAGTTATTCAGTCATTCAGCTGAATGCATTCACCTTAGCTGTATCATTCAAGGGTGCAACTCATTGATCTGCTTTTATGGTTTCTTTACAAAGTGAGAATTTTGTCATTATTCTGTCTGCAAAAATAGATCTATGAGGATGAAGTTTCATGGACCCAGCAAGATTCGTCAGTGTCCAGTGTTAGCAATGAATCTTGCCCAAGCACAGACTCACCCCATGGACTACTGGATTAAACACTCCAGTCCCCATTCTGCACAGCAGTGGCTGCCTGTCACCTCCTTTTTCTGAATACTTCTATAGATAGGGATGAGTTGTGCCAGATGAAGCATGAAGGCAGAAAACAGCCAACTGAATGACACAAGGCACACTTGGATGTCAACTATCAGCAGCACAAGAAACTCTTTTATGAGTCTGTTACATCAAAGATGTAACCCAGAGAGTAGTCCCAGAATAGTGACAATATATCTTAAACATATTCATAAGGGGTGATGCCAAAACAGAGCATTGCAATCAGAGCTGACATGCATTCATAGATGCAGTGCAATCACTTCTAATTATTAAATGAGACAATTTAGGAAACTAGGTTTTTTGCATAGTCCAGAGAAAGCTGTGTGTGAATAACAGCTCTCAGTAAGCAAGAACAGTGTGTAACCAGGAGGTTTTGTCCTTGGCCATAGACCCTAGAAAAGCATATTGTGAAGGGCTTTAGTCCTTGTTCTCAGTGGTTTGCTCAATATCAGAGGCTGAATCTCTGGAAGCTTGCAGGAATGATCCTGGTGGTCCTGTGAGGGAGACTCAAATCCCCCATGTATGCTCATATCATTACTGCCAAAATCCCTCACATATCTTGTAAGTGGGGAAGAGGAATCTTGGAAGACCCCCTGGGCAAGCAAAAATAGCACAAATGGGACATTACTTGAAAGGATACTTAAACATTCCAAACCTTAATAGTCTTCTCATCTCCAGTACTTATAGGCTGCATCCAGGATCATTTTTATTTGAAAATGTGATGATTTAGAATCCTTAACATTGGACTAATTCTGGTTAGGCCTAGGAAAACCCTAGCTATACTGAGTAGGAGCTTCTTCATATTCAAGAACTGATAATCATCCTCCTTACAGACCTTTCAGCTCAGAAATGAGAGGGCAATGTATTATTTATTGTCTGTCTACCTCCTATGGTTGGTGTGGGCAACAAACTGACTCACCTACATACTCCCAGATGTTAAGTCATGTGGGTTTCACAACTAAGTTTTTCTACTATGGTTTCTGATTCTTTGAGTGAAGGAAACAAAATGTAATGGTCTGGTATATCCAGTAATATAGATAATGAGACCTGCAAGAGTGTCTTATCCTTTGGGATCAGATATTCTTCTTAAGAGGGCACTATATTATTAAAACCATCACAATTTTCTGGGTTTCAGTTACCTTAAAGGAATAAAAACTGATTTGAAAAGAAGCTTGTCAAAGTTCAGCTAGATCAAGGTAGTGGTGGATGAAAAGTTAATTTTCAAGAACCTGAGTGATTCTTGGTTACTGGGAAATGGATCACAAGCTGAAGGGCTTCTGTCAATTAATTGAAGTCCTGAAATCCACATGTCTAATAGGAGCAAGTGTTGATATGGAGTACTCAAAACTTGCTAAAATTAACTCTCCAAGATGGGCAACTGAGAATGGAAACCAGTGTCTCAGGATTTTTGCTGATGCTTGAACATAGTGTTTACTTTTGCATTTAAGTCAAGATTATATTCTGCATACTCCCAGATTTCTACCTGTACTTGTCTGTATCACTTCTATCAGCAGCACATCTTAAGTCTTCAATATATTTGTGGAGTTTTTACAAAAAGACAGGAAGAAACCAATGTAGCAGAGAAAGACCTGTGCTGTAGTATAGCTTCCACAAAGTAGAAGTCTGAGAAATAGGCACATGACAGTTGCTTAAAATTTTTCTATGTATCCATATCAGTTATCTGGGTTAAGCCCAGTCCCCAGGGATGGTTGTGGTTCAATTTACACACAATGTGTGTGTTCTGGCTCAAATGAGCCTCTAGACATGGCTCTACAGGACAAAGATTGCTAGAAAGCTGAGAGTTCTTCCTTTGTTCCTTTGGACTTGTAGTTGTCTCCTCCCAGATGTCCTCTCCAGGCTTGGGTGGGTAGAAAACCCCCAGCAACACCACAGTCCATGTTTCTTGTTTAGGCAGATTCTAGCAATGCTACTCTAGTTTTTGTAGGTCTAGTGATCAGCAATGAGGTCTTGCTCCATGTTTTGAAGACCAGATTGTCTGCCTAACTGCCAGTGTCTACCACTTGGACTTGGCTTGTTTTGGATGTAATAAGGTTTTCAGAATCATGAAACCACTGCAAAGTTTCACCAAAGCCCACAAGGCGTTTGGGAAGAGGTTGATGTAGTCCCGCTGACAGATGTGCTGCTGGGGGTGCAAGCAGACCACTAAGTACACAAGAATCCACATGGAGCTGAGCTGCAGAAAGCATTTCACAAGTTCAGAATTGCTGTGACTTCATTTTTGGGGGTCTGCACCATGTTCTTTTATAGTAAATTGTTGACATTTAGCAGAGTGGTGACATTTCCTTTTTACAGTCACATATTCAGGAGAGCATATTTAGACAAGAAAAAGCAAAATACTGAATCTGTACCAGGTTGTGTGTACTAATAGCTTTGACTTCAACCCCTCCCAAGTTTTATGGCTCAGTCAATACTTAAATTATGAACTTTTAAAATTTACAGGAGACTGGAAAATGAAGCAAGTGTTCTGATCTTCGTGTTTCACTGCTGGTTTGTGTTTTGTGGCTTGGCTTTTTTTTTTTTTTTTCACACTAAGGACTTTTCTTTAATAATGAAGTCAAGATCTGATATCTCAGTCACATGGGGTTTGGCTACAGGTTACCTAGGAACAGTAGAGCAATTCTAAACATAAGAAAGATGAACTTCGACCTTCTTTGTAGCAGATGGAACATTTTGTGAGCAACTGGTCATGTGTAAATGTTAACTTGTTTGCCTTTCTTAGTAACCAACAAATGAACAACATATGCCTTTATTTTTCATTTTGCAAAGATGGCACCTTCTTTTTTGGGGGGGAGGGGATAGGGGGGATGTAAGGACTCTTTGCAGGAGTGTGTTCAAATGCTCTGCACAAAACATTCAGCTCATTAGAACAATCAGATGTGTGTTGCCTCTATCAAATGCACAGCATGGCTGGAAAATATGCATTAACAAACATTACTTATGGCTGAGGCTGTCACCATTTAATTAAGAGGGCCCTCTACCTTTTGGGAGGACGCTGTTTGCATATATGGAATAAAAGGTTCACATTTAAATGCTGTACAATTAGTTTCCACTGGAAAAAAAAAAGATGACTTTTGCAGACCCCTACAACAGACAGTTTAAAGAAATAACTATTCTGTGTTTAAATTGTGCTCCTTAGTATTTTAAACAGATGGCAATGGCTTTCCTCTTGATTATAACTTTGAGGCATGCTTTACTAAATGGAATCAGCGGGGTTCATTAAGGTCCCATTTGATGTATCAGTATTATAAAAATACCATGTTAATTATCCTCAAACGTTGCAAGTTACCTCCATTTTCCTGCAATCAGAAGATGAGAGAAACCCTGTGAAGCAAATTAGTCCTAATTGAAAGAGGACTGATTAATATTTAAATAAGGCATTGTGTGAGGGATTCTGCCATGAGAAAAATAGGCTGAACATCTGAATTAATTGCATAGCAGGTTAAATTAAATTTCATATAATGGGTTGGAAGATGAGTTGGCACAGTGCTTTAGCAGGGAGCACAATGGCTGAAATACCAGGCTTTTCTTTCACTCTTGGCTGGATTCCACTGAGGTCCTTGTAGCCCTTACCTCTTTGTTGTCTTTCTTTCAATACAAACAAAGGTACTAACAGAAAATTGCTACCATGTTTTAAAAAATGTTAATCCTTTTTTTTTTTTTTTGTGGAGGCAGCACCTGTCTACATTTTCTGTTTCTCTTCCACCTTGGCTGCAAATTTGGGAAACATTAGTATTTTTTTTTTTTTCCCCTTCCTTGCCAGGTTTAATGAGGATTGATGTCATAAAATGCTAATGGCTGGAATATAGTTAGAACTGTGCTATTAGTGGGTTATCACTGTCTGACATTTTCACTGCACAGGAGCATACATGTGGAGCCTGTTTAAAGTGATTGGGTTACTTAAGGGTCCCTGTTAGGGATATTTAATCCAACATAAATTACTTATGCACTTTGTTAGTGTTCAAAGGGAGAGTGTCACGTTGTACATGTTGGCAGTTTTCCAGTCAAGAGCTGTTAATTACTGTACAGCTAGTGAATACATTTTGTGGCAATGGAAGCCAAAGGGAGGGAAAAAAAAATCCTATATCTATATGCGATCTAACTAAAAATGAGTAGATGACAGTGCAGGGGGAAAAGTAGACTGAAGTCATTTTCACCCTTAGGAGTTACAATGCCATTTGTTTTCATTTTGAAAATAAAAACAAATGACAGTATGATTCCCTGAGGGGGAAGTACTTTAGCTATAAAGAATCCCTGCCAAAACCAAGCTATTATCTATTTGTATGCTGATAAGAGGGGAAAAAAAGGCATGTTCTCCAAAGCTCTAATTCATCTACATCGCTGCAGAGTTCAAGGTTCACCAAGATACTCTTTGCTTATCATATTAAATGCACATGATAACCAGGAAAATGGCTGATAACTGGAGCATGCATTTCTTCTTTGACATGCAGTTTAGTATAGTCAAATTACTCTGTATTGCCACTCTTCTATTTCCCTTGCCATGGCTTGTGGAGTTCTAATGGTGGAGAAGCCCAGTAAATAGCAATTATTTTTCTTTTTGATATTATCCTGTGGTTCAACTTTGGGAGTTATCCATAAGAAATAACTTTGAAGAGCTAAGCACTTTTTTTTTGTATGGAAGCTCATGGATCATGTAACTCTGCTAGGGGAAAAATGCATAGTTCTGTTAGTAAAGTTACTCTATGGTCTACAAATAAAGAGTCTGTTATACCCTTGATCTCTACAAAATGGAAATAAGGTTTGAATATGGCCTAAAGAGATATCTTTATTTCATTTTATTATCCAACCACAGTGCTACTTATGAAGTTGTGGGTATGAAGTTCATAAGGAAGATAACTCCATTTTCTGTCTGTTATGGAAATGGCTAAAGGCACAATATATGCATGGTCGTGGTTATGTAAACACTCCAGTTCTCAAATGCATCATTTATGAAGCTACGGGGGGGGAAAGATGGAATAGCTTGCCTTTGCATAATAGTACATCCTACTCAACTTTTGTTTCTGAGCTAAACTCAAAAGTTTTCTTTTCAAGTGTTCTGCTAAGACTATCACTACAGTTATGCATTTGATTACATTTTCTTTCCCCTGTGGACATTATCAGGCTCTGAGTTTGATCTCTACATATGTAATGAAACACCCAACTGTTCTTGGGTCTCACCTTTTCCTGGTGAGGGCTGATGCTCAGGGTCATAGAATGCACTGGGTAGGAGGGGACCTAAAAAAGTCATCTAGTCCAACCTGGAGATCTAGAGACTGAAGTGGTGTTGTGGGTTTGAGAAAATGGTGGAAGTTGGTGTTGCTTTTCACTTGGAAACTCTAGGTGGCTTGCTTTGCTTTGGTGCAGACCTTTCAATCCTAGACATGGCTAAATAAGAACACATGCATTATGTATGCAACTACTTTGTGATCAGTGGTTCTCACTAGTGCCTTTTGCTCTCATCCTTCTGGATAATTTACAACCAAGGTTGTAGTTGGTCTTCGTATACACTGTAGCTCTCCAGGCCCAGGATTTTCTTCAGTGTTTGTGCCACACTTGAAATGGCCACATTGATTTGGCTTTTGGTAGGAGTTACTAGAGTAAAAATGCTCAATATTTTGCACAGTGCTTATTTATGGCTGCATAGAAATTCAAGTGACTACATTTTTTCCATGAAGAATTCCTGAAGTGCCACCCAACCACCTTGCATCTTAGCATCTGAAAATACCCACACAGGGAGATGCTCAGTTCTTGCACTGCTTGTAGCCATAAGAACAACAAAAATCTCCAATTCTCCCTACTTAAGGCTGGTCAGGGTTTACAAACTTAGGCATATTTTAGCTATTAATACCTCTTTAGGCAGAACAAATATATACTTCCTGAGCAGGGCTCAGAGCCCAAGAGATTTCTAGTTAAAGACTGTAACCATTAAGGAAGGGAACAAACTTATGTGATGATCATTTTGGGTGTCATGACCACTTTTCTTTCTTTGCCATGAGGGCAGTGAGACAGTGGAACAGGTTGCCCAGGGAGGTAGTGGAAGCCAGGGAACCCAGGCTTCATGTGGCTCTGGGCAACCTGATCTAATAGAAGATGTCTGTGCCCATGGCAGGAGGGGTTGGAACTAGACGATCCCTGGGGTCCCTTCCAAGCCTGACAATTCCATGACAATTCCATGACAATTCATGACTTCTGTTTTAGACAGCTCTACAGTAAGGTGTGATACAAAAAGCTGGTACAACCACACTGCAAGCTTAAATGTACCCAGCCAGAAAAGTTGGATGTCTGTCCATCCCTACAGGCAGGAGTTCAAGAGGGATTAATTCTGGTTCCATCAATATTAGTCTTTCAGAATTTCATTCTTGGGTTTCTGTCTTTTGTCTCTTATGAGACTGAGTAGGGTAACTCTGGTTTGGGGGTTTCACTTTGGGACCTGTGTGCTCATCTTTTTTAATGCTCAGTTACATTTCCTAAGCATAAACCCTAGGATAAGTACCTTTAAAAATTAATTAGATGATTTATTTTTATTGAAAGCAGACTTTTTCATTATATAGTTCTAATTTCCTTATTAAAAAATCAATCTTTATAAACAATATAAAGTAATCTAATGAAATAAAGATGACAGTGTTCAATATTTTTACTAATTAAAGAAATGCTATGAATATGAGTCACTGTTCCAAACCATTGACACAGATTATTTGCCTGGCTATGAAAATTGAATGATGTTAGATGTTTGTGCTGTTAGTGAATTTGATTATCTGAATATTTCCCCAAACAAAGAATTGTAACATTAGTCTTGTTGCTTTGAACACAAAATGAAGTCGTCATTCTCTCCAGATCAAATCCCTATTTTACAGTGTTCATTGATGTGTTCCTCAAATCAATGGGTACACAGAAGCAGATGATCTACTTTTGGGTTTAGAAGTCTTACCAAAAATCTTTCCCTATAAAGCAAAAGATCATTTGAATGGTGAAATATTAATTGAGCAGCAGTGTTCCATTAAAGCCTGTCTTGCCAACAAATGTTTTTTGCTTGTAACCCTGTGCTTAATAACTTTCAGTTTAAGGCAATTTGTTAAGCCGGGCTTCATATTTTAGATTTTATTTTCCAGGGCTGCCTCTTCCATTTTCTTGTGGCTCTTAGGGCTTACTGGCAAGGAGGAAACACTCTAAGTGTGGTGGTAGCCTGCTTCTATTTGGATCTTGGGTATAAATGAGCTGTTTGAAAATTAGACAATGCCCAGCTGAACCTGAAAGGATGAAGGGTCTTGCAGGTTTCTTCCCCTACTCTACTGTCCATGCAACAGGTACTAAATTAGGCAGAATCTGCCATATCTAGGAAGGGCTTTTTCTATTTAGGCTATGTCTAATCACAATGTGATAACAAGGACTACCTCCTGTTGGAGTTCAAGACAGGATATTTTTAGTTCTCTAACTGCCTGGTATAGTGAGCTCACATCTCCTGCCAAATACAGAGGGTCATGAATGATGCTATGCTAAGAGAGGAACAAGGAACAACAACTTAGGAGTTTTTTCCTATTGCAAAAATTGTTTGGCTTAATCTGGGGGGGGGGGGGGGGGAGAGGGGGAAGTGAAATATGTAAAGCAAAAAGGCTGCTGATTTAATTCTTCTTGGAGCTACACATGAGTTATTAGACAAACTGTTCTGCTTTATGAAACTGAAGATCCTCTGGGTGTGTTCAGAAATGAAGCACTGCACTCCTAGACACTGAGCAGGCATTTTCATATTTTGATCTGCATTCCAAAATCTGTGCAAGTACCTTTTTAGACCCTTTAGTCCTAAGATTCCAGCTCCCAGAGCAAGTTTTCTGTTTTTTAAGCAACAGGCTAAAGACCTAGCACAGAAAGGGTATTTGGTATCAAAGATGAGTGAGGCTCTACCTATGTGCTTCGGTATTCTGAAAAAGCATCTTTAGAAAGACATGGAGCTGTTACCACGAGCAGGTGGACTGAGTTTGTGTGGACTTAAGCACTGCTTTTTAAATCACCCCAAAATTCAGATTGGTATTTCAGGTTCAAAGCTAAAACTCCAAGCAAAGCTTTTCTATTAAGCTTAAACGAACTGCATAATCCCTGACATACATTTCCTGCCAACAAAATAAACCCTTGGGGTGTTGCCATAAGTTTAAACCAGGGCTGTGTAGCATGCTCCTTAACCAGGATCAAGCAATTTAGCCTCAAAAAAAAAAAAAAAAAGAATCTCATTTCTCATTATATTTTTTTTCCCCCAGTGGGTAATTACATTATTAAACCATTCTCTTGAGTTGATTTAAGGCTAGCATTTCACTTGGACAATGCCATGTAAATATCTCATATTCAAAAACACATGTGGAAAAAGTGGGGTTTTTTTTGCCAAGCATGCTTGAATCTCCTGATGCCATTCTGGTTTGGGTTTCTTTTTTCATGGATGATAACAGCTCCATAGAGAAAGACCTTGGAGTGCTGGTGGGCAGCAAGTTCTCCATGGAACAACAATGTGCTCTTGTGGCCAAGAGAGCCAATGGGATCCTGGGATGGATCAAGAAAGGTGTCCAGCAGGGCTAGGGAAGTTCTTCTACCTCTCTACTCTGCCCTGCTGAGACCACCCCTGCAATCCTGTGTCCAGTTTTGGGCTCCCCAGTTCAAGAGAGACAGAGACCTGCTGGAGAGAATCCAACAGAGAGCCACAAGGACGATTAGGGGACTTCAGCATCTCCCCTGTGAAGAGAGACTGAGAGCCCTGGGGCTGTTTAGTCTGGAGAAGAGAAGACTGAGAGGGATCTGATCAATGTCTATCAATAGCTGAGGGGTGGGTGTCAAGTGGAGGGGGCCAGGCTCTTTTTGGTGGTTCACAGTGATAAGACAAGGAACAATGGGTTCAAACTAGAACATAGAAGATCTCACCTCAACATGAGGAGAAACTTCTTTACAGTGAGGGTGACAGAGCACTGGAACAGGCTGCCCAGGGAGGTTGTGGAGCCTCCTTTTCTGGAGACTTTCACAATTCACCTGGATGCATTCCTGTGCAGACTACCCTAATTGATCCTGCTCTGGCAGGGGGGTTGGACCTGATGATCTCTTGAGGTCCTTTCCAACCTCTGATATACTGTGATATTGTGATAGCACATCAGATTACTAAAAACAAACAAAAAAACCCCCAAACTTTTGATATCTGCGTTTTTAATCCCAGAAAACATGAAATCAGCTAAATATGTATGTCACACCAGTCTTAAAGAGTATTTACACTGTTGTGATTAATGTATTTTAGAAGTGTTACTATGCGGTTTAAAATAAATTAACAATCTGCTCAGAATCTTTTGCTATGTAGATCAGATGTTCCAATCTGTCATTCATCTTGCATCTACACATATCTACTCACATTTATTTACATAGAGGCTTTCATACCTTCAGCAACTTTTTTTTTTCCCTTCTTCTTTCAGGATTTGAGCTGTAATTTGTCAAACAATATTTCTGCAATTTTAGATTCCATATTATCTTTTTATAGCGTTTTTAATACTGGCACTCTCTTTTCAGCCTTCAGTTTTGAAAGCACTTCTACCAAATGTGTGAATCTCTCTATCTGCAGGATGTCCATGTTTTGTTTCTGAGAAGCTCCAAATTGGTAGCAATCAACTCAAAAGTGTGTAGTAGCTGTCAGAGCTCAGAATAGGCTGTGGACAATCTTATGACTGATTTAGCACGTGCTGGGAGCCAAAGTAATACAAAATAATTGGTTGTTTTTCGCTTCCCTGGTTGATGGCTAGGAACCTGAGCCTCAAAAATGGTGTCTCAACTGCAGTGGTCTGTAAACACATCCAAACTCCCAGAACTGCTCACTTCCAAACTCCTGGAACTGTGTATGTGCTGGGGCTGGTTCCAACTCTGTCTCAGGTCAAGTTTGGGGAGCTCATCCTTTTGTCTTGCACCTTGCAATCATACAGGAAGGAGTTCAGTGCACACTCTGGCCAGGTCTCTGCTCTGAAGAGTTTGGTAATCAAGACTACAGCCTCGGGTAGGGTGAATATCTGGGTGTCATTTGCTGATTCTTGTCCTGACCTGTCCTACCCTAAAAACAGTGGGGCACATGAGGTCTCTAGGATTAAGATTCAGCCCTTGACTCTACCACACAACCATTGTGGTTTTTCTGGTTCAGCAAGTGAGGGAGAGAAAGTGTAAGGCACAGGAAGTACCAAAGTGCTCTTGAAGACCCCTGGGTGCCCAGGCAGCAGAAGAGGCAGCTGCTGCAGGCATGCTTGTGTGCTGTCTGAATGAAGGGAAACTGAGCTGGAACCTGTCATCTTGGTGACCTCCAGCTAGGTTTTGTGGCATGTAGCAGCTCTCCAGCCTGATTCTGGAGTAGCTCTGCTAAAATCAGAGGAGTTACAGGTGGAGGTTCAGGCTTCACCTACACTTTCCATGGTGAGTGTCTTGTCTTTATTGTGCTTGCTCTTGCAAACCATGTTAAAAGACCAAGTGAAACTAGTCAGGCCATGGACAAATGAGGAAAACTTTAAGAGGATAACAGTCTCTGCACTGAGTTTTCCTTGCTTTGTTAGTCTTGGGTGGTGGCTTTATGAGTTTTTTTGAGGGGTTTTACTACAAGGGGAGTTTCATGAAGGTCATCATACAGCTCTTCTGCAGAGATTGTCTAACCTAGCAATATCTCAAGTTTTGACCCAATCAAAAATTATCTCTGGTGGGCCCCAGTCTCTGTTGGGACAAAATAATTTATAGCTATTCATTTTGGCTGATGATGCTGCTGAGGCTCTTCTATCTAAAGAAACCTATCTAAAGATTTTGATGTGTGGGAGATTGCCTAACAAACTTAGTAAACTCTGCATGGTTCATCATGGAATGATTTGATTTGGAAGGGACCTTGAGGATCTTCTAGTTCCACCCTCCCTGCCATGGGCAGGGACACATTCCACTAGCCCAGATTGCTCAAAGCAACCTGGCTTTGAGCACATCCAGGGACAGGACATGCACAACTTCTCTGGACAGCCTGTTCCAGTTCTTCACCACCCTCACAGCAAAGAATTTCTTCCTTTGATCTAAATCTATTCTCTTTAAAACTGTTACCTCTTGTCCTGTCACTACATTCCATGTTAACTGTGTGTGACTTTGGGGCACACTGGGTTCTACATCCTGCAAGTGCAGGGCATCTGATGGAAGGTAGGAAAGGGTAGAAATAGCCGATGACCCAGAAGTCCATCCTTGCTGGTGTGTCTTAAGATGGATGGTGCAGCTTGCAGAGTGAGCAGTTGGGTCTGGAAAGGGAGTGTAGGACAGTAACCAGGTGTGGGAGCTTCTGTGGAGCATTCCCTGTCATTTAAAAGTCCTCTTTCCAGGCAGATGGTTGTCCCCCTCCAGGTTTGAACAGAACCTCTCTGACTGGAGCAAGCTAAGCCTGTAACAACATGTAAATATTTGCCTTGTTTTTAGTGCTTATCTGGAGACTGGACTGTCTTCCAAATAGAAACAAATCCTTAGTTTTTGATGAAGGAGCAGAGCAGAAATTCTGCTTCCCTTTATGCAGCACAGAGGAATGCCTGAAACAGTCAGGAAAGCTTTTTCTTTGTTAAATCAAAGTGCACAGTGTTGACCCTCTCTAAGAACACTGTTATGCATTTTTAATAAGAGCATTGTGAGCAGTTGGGAAGCTGCATAATGAATTTCAAGCATTTCACTGTGTTTGTTCTCTTTTGTGCCCTCCCAGTCAAAAGAGGGGAATAATATACCTTGAAAATCATTTTAGGAAGGAGTAAAAAACTTTAGAATGCATGAAGTGCCTGTGTCTTTAGAGCAAATACATACTATATTCTAATTATAGCCTATAATATTAGCATTTAATTTTTCCTAAAGGGCTCTGAATGTACCACAGAATTTTATAGTGAAAACTTGTTGTAATCACTAGCATAAATTTAAAGACATCTAGAGAGAATGTTGAGGTTTGCAATATCACCATAAATAAAGGAAAGTTAATTTTAAGATGTCATGTAGCTAGCTTAAATATAATTTCCATTTCCATTCAGCATTTTCATATCTCCAAATAAGTAACTCACAGCTACTTTGGCATTTTGCAATAAATAGCAAAAACCTCTTTCCCCTCCTATTCTTTTTTTTTTTTTTTTTTTTTTTTGTTTTTCCCCTGCCAAGGTGTAGTTTGACTTCGTTACTTCATTCCTTTCCTGCAGGGAAGGGCAGTTTATACCCTGAAGAGGCAAAGTTGGATGTATATCTTCCTTGGAATGCTGCCATACTGCTAGAGCAGGGTAGAAGAACCACGATAAAAATGACAGCCTGGGCAGCAGGTACATGAGGATGAGAAGTGTTCATGGCTCTGGTAGCTCACAGGAGATTTGGTAGTTCCTGGAAGAGGAGGGGCTGAGCCTCTAGAACACTAGCCTTGACCATAAGAATCTTAAACCCCTCTTTTTAGTATGAAGTAGCAGTTCTTAATCTCTAGACGATAGTTCAGTGTTGTTATTGAAACTCACAATACACAGAGGGAGTTGAAATGATTTTGAAAAGTACTTTGAAAAAACCCAGCATATTCTAAGTCTAAATGGTTAAAAGAATGAAAGTAGGCAGGGCTGGGAATGTGGAACTGGTGTGTGGCAGGGCTGGGAATGTGGAACTGGTGTGTGGCATAGGTAGACATCTCCTTAAAGAGTTGCAGCTTTACTTACTGTGCAGAGAAACAACTGAAAAGCATCTCTAGGATGTTTACCTACGCCTGGCAGAATTAGGAGAGCATAATGAAGCCCTCTCCTCTGCAAACTCATGTCACAAAGAACATTTCTCTGTTCCCACTATGACAAGAATGTGACTTATTTCCTTTCCCCCTGGGGAAAACTAAAGGCAAAGGCAGCTGTCCTGCAAAGATTTCTTGGTCAGCTTTTGTGTGAGAGGATTGTATTTGCTCCCAACTGGGAGGGAAAAGGAGAGGGAATGGACAGCACTTTGCATGAAATGGGGAAGATGTAAATCAACGGTTGTAGTGGTTCTGAAGTGGTTTTACAATTGAATTATGCTGTGAAGCATTCCATCTGTTTTAGCCTTTCTCTCACAACAGTAATTGCTCTCCTTATCTGTTGGGAAGATATTTCTGTTATGATGCCATCTAGGAATATGAATTCTGTCAACTGGGAATTGCTTTCAGTAGATACCCCCAGTGAGCTCTGAAGTTAGAACCAGAACTAACCTTTTTCCTATCCACTTTAGAACACACTTTACTTCCTTGTGTGGGTGAAGACTCAGCCTGAGCTTAATGTCAAAGCATTGTTGAGGTTAGCTGATAAGAGGAAAATCAAGAAGCTAATTTTAGCATGTGGAGGGGAAGACAGGAAGGGGGAAATAACTGTATTTTAGTATTGTATAGTGTCTTTGTTTTTCCTGGAAGGACAAGGAAGGTGGCTTCCTGTTCTTTAAACCAAAGGCTCAGTGTGGGTATTTTGCAGCTTGTACAAAGCTTCTACACCGCCTCCTTGTTCAGGTTAAAGAGAGGGGCAAGAAGAGGCTGAGACTGTGGCTCTGTCTTCCAGAGAAGCAGTTGCTGTCTGTTCCCAGAACAGTTACATATTACTGGGGACACAGGAATCATAGAAACACAGAATGGTTGGAAAGGATCTTTAATGCTCATCTAGTTCAGCCCCCCGCAGTGAACAGGGACATCTTCAACTGGAACAGATTGCTCAGAGCCCCATCCAACCTGACCTGGAATGCTTCCAGGGATGAGACATCTACCACCTCGCTGGGTAACCTGAGCCACTGTCTAACCCCACCACCAGTGTACAAAAAAAAGTCTTCCTCATAACCAGTCCAAAGCCACCCTCTATTTAAAACTATTTCTCTTTGTCCTAAGGGACAGGACAAGAGGAAACAGGCTCTGGTAAAAGGTTTCTCTCTGTCTGTAATTCCCCTGTATAGATGGAAAGGCTGCAAAAGGTTCTCCCCAGGGCGTTTTCTGCAGGTTGAGCAACCCCAACTCTGTCCACATCAAGGGGAGAAGGTGGAAGGGTTGCTTTTCAGTCACTGTGCTTCCTTGGAACAGACCCGGTGCTCCTTGCTTTAGCTTGGGACAAAGCCCCTCTGTGCCATGAAGTTTTGTAGCCAAAGCCAAATATATTTGAAAGAAAATGCCAGAGGGATTGCCAGCTTAGCCATATTGTTCTGCCTACTGCAGCTAGCCAGATCATCTGATCTGTTGCTTTTGGTGTGAGATCTGAATATATCTGTGTGTTTTCATCTGAATAAATTTTGCAAACTATTCAAGTATATTTTAAATCTGTACTGGATAAAACATGGACAACATACAGAGCAGTTAAATGGTGAGATTCTTCTCATTTTAAGTGAGTGCTCTTCAAACAGATTGAACGTTGACTTTGCAATGTTAAACAGACTTTAAAAGTGCCAATTATAGATGCAGATAAATGGGGGAGGAAACAAATATATTTGCTTGTCAGGAATGTGAGTTTTGATTTCTGTTTCATCCCATGGATTCCTAAAATGTAATAGTACAAAAGAAAATTTGAGTGGTGGTGGTTTTTTTTTTTTTTTTTTTGGTCAGTAATCATTTTAGTGTTGTCTTATACTTTTGACAGTCATTTGTAAGCACTAAGTAAAAGGTAGGATGAATGGCCTATTTCTGTCTGTTTTCATTACTGTGCTCTTTCTGTGTGCTCCATCTTATTCTCTGTATATGCCTACTGGGACATTAAAGATTCTGTAATTATTTCAATAAGATCAGGGTTTATAGATTTTTTTGTTCCACTTAGTTGTTGGCTAATAAACCTGCCTCTGTGCTGAAGGCTAACAAATCTCTTGTTTAATACTGCACATTTTTTTTTCTTTTAAATGTGATATATTAGAGAACATTTTAAAAGGTCAAGATTGTGCAACTTACTCTTTTCCCTTGCTGTTGTAATAGTCTCAAGGTAGCTCCTTAACTGCAAACTCCAAAGTCATCATCATCCTTTGGAAAACATAAATATTAAAGATGTTTTGTTTCTTATTTAAGAATTTGAAGGAAATTGGAACAGTTTGAAATAGTGCAGTGCTTAAAGCCTAGAATGGTTTTTAGCTCTAGTAGGAAGTGTGATTGTGGTCTCACAAAAAAAATAAAATATATGCTCAAGGGGCAACAAATTGGCTGAACTGGAGCAGGGTGATGATGTTGGAACTAAATGATCCTTGTGGTCCCTTCCAACCCTGACTGATTCTATGTTGTTTACCAGTGTGGGCAGGGTTTTCCCTAATATCAGGTTAATAGAATCATAGAATGGCCTGGGTTGGAAGGGATCTCAAAAGGTCATCTAGTCCAACCCTGTCTGCAGTAAGCAGGGAGCATCTTAAACCAGATCAGGTCACCCAGAGCCCTGTTGAGCCTGACCCTAAATATATCCAGGGATGGGACCTAACTACCTTCCTGGGCAACCTGTTTTACTACCCTCATACTAAAGAACTTGTTCCTCTATCTGTGGTGTAGACCAAGAGTATTTTAAAACCATTTTCACCACGCTGTTTCAGCCCAGGTTAAGATGAAGGGTGGATGGATGTTTTGTCCTGTCCCTTACAGACCCATGCCCAAAGCTGGGACCCAGCTCAACACTGCTGCCATTTTCAAGGCAGTGAAATTGTTTCCTTTGGAAGTGATCTTTAAGATCTTTGTGTCCAGCTGTTAACCCAGCACTGCCAGATCACCACTAAACCATGTCCCCCTGCACCACATCTTTTTTAATTCCCTCCAAGGATGGGGACTCCACCACTTTGCTGTCCCAGGGCTTGACAACCCTTTCAACACACTTGACAACATAGGTTCCCTGGGACTTAAAATTACACTTACTCTTGCATTCAGAAGTGGTCACTTTCCACTGGAGCTGAGTAAATCATTGTCTTAGGTCCAAGTGCTGTGAAATTGTTCTCAGAAGAGGCTGCTTTTTCCTGATGTATGTTGAAGAGAGATCCCAGGTATCAAATCCAGGTCTGGGTTGTGCAGGGTCACTGATTTTCATGTCTTGTGGGTTTTTTTTAATGTTGTTGTGCAGAGTTTATCTTAGGAGGCAATTGACAGTTAAGCCCACACAAGACTTCAATTTATTATTTATTATGAAGCAGAACAATTAACATTAGATCTGTCAGTTGTGCAGGGTTAAACCCTTTGTTTCTCAAGATCATTAATGACTTTTTTTGCCTGCTCACAGTGGAAACATGGCAACTCCAATCTTGACCGTTTTATGTACCTATGTAGAAGGAGATTGTTCCCAATATTGTCCTGTGTGTATTTGCACTTCATGTTTGAATGACCAGAGGACCTTGTGACCTGGCCTTGTCTAAACCTTTGGGAGGTTTGGTGAGTTTAGCATGCATGGTCTGCTTTATAGTGTAAGCTGCTAGTAGCTCTACTCAGCAGCTGAAGCAATTTAGCCAACTGCTGTACAGATAAATTGCATCTTTGTGCTCTGGTCTTTCCTGAGACCAGATGGAGTTCTGAGACCTGACCTCAAAAGGAATATTTTCTTTTTAACTACTTCTTGAGGCCCATATTCATATACTCTTGATCTTCAAATGACTTAGGTGTTCAGTGCCAGCAGACTTCAGAAACTGTTGTTTCTCTTGTGTTCAAGAGTTGATGTGTTTCTAAAACTCTTAAGAAATCACCCATTAAAAACTCTGCAACTCTCTAGCATACAGAGCTTCCTTCTGAGGAGGATGAAGACAAACTGGATGTAATCCAGGAAAAAGGAGCAAGAGTGGAAGATCTAGAATAGCAGGTCCTGAAGATGAGAGATAATAACCATTCTGAGCTTCTGAAAGGCATGAAGGTGAAATGCTGGGACAGGATACATTGACATATTCTGTTGACTGGGGAGGGTTTTGTGAGAGAGTAGATTTGGTGGTAATCACTTGGGAACTGTCTACATGTACTTAGCCTCAGTGGAGGAGGTTGGAGAATGTTTGAGACTTGTATTGCATTACTTATGAGCAAACAGTTACAGGAGTGGTCATGTCTCCTCTGTGATAACTGAAGAGTTTAAATCAGAGTTCCTAGGCTTACCAAATCCTCCCTTTCACATTCTTGCAGGGAGAGGCAGAAGTTAGAGCTTTTTAGGATGACCTACCTTTAGGAGCAGGCTCCAAGGATGCAGCCTGCAACTTTTAACACAGCTTTCAAAACCCTGGCTAAGATTTTGTCTACCTGACAAGACTCCTGTCATCTTGACTCTGTACCACAGTACAGATAATCTGCTGCATGTCATCCTGCATAATAGATCAGCTTTTTCTGGTAGCTAATAAAAACCTGTGGCTTGGACAGGTTTTTAGAATTAGAAGGTTCTGTTCTCATACATAGCCTAAACTCATGTGCACAGAGGCCAAGAAATCAATCACACTGAGAAACTTCTGCAGCAAAGCTTCTGTTTTATCCATATAGCCTCAGTTTAAAGTTTGGGGTTTTTTTCTTATGGAAAATACTTTGTTCCTATGCAAGTTGATTCCAAGGGATATTATTTCCAATCCAAGCTGTATGCTTTGTTTGGCATGATTTACCTGTTCTAAATGTTAAAGCTTTGCTCTTTCTGTTGTGTTTGTTGATAAAGAACTCCTCAGCATCACAGATATCTTCCCTTGAGTTAATATTTGCATGATGTGTTGAAAGTATCTCATGATCTTATTCTCAGTAAATCATTGCAAAACTGGGATTTCTGTAGTCTGACACTGAATCACTCCTTTCCTTGATCATCTTAATATTACTTGAAGTATAGATATGTCCAAACTGAATATTCCAGTGATGGTCTTTCTGGTGACTTGTTACAGAGCTTCTAGCATTCCCTACTTCCTCGATTGTAGTAGAGTACTCTCTTGCTCTTGTCTAGGTGGCTCTTAGCAGCATTACCCTGGCAGTTCTTGTGCAGATAACTTCACATCATGCCTGTTTTCCAGCTTGCCATAATTCACTCAAAACAATATGTACAAAACTTCATTCAAATGCAATCCAGATGAGTGCGCTTCCCAGATGCTTTTCTAGAGCTCATCTTCCTCATTTGTTATTTCCAACTTCGTCAGCTCTTCACATTTCCCCCAAAGTTTTACTGGTGGAGTGACAGAGAAACTCCATAGAATTGGGTTGAGAACATCACATCTCAGAGTTCTTCTGGATGATTTCCCCTTGCAGTTTTCTTAGTGGTCTTTCAGTTAGAGTTCTGCTGTGTAGTATGGGTTGTGTTGGGTTTGTGCACCCAGTTGTCGGGGTCGCGTTGGGTTTGTGCACCCAGTTGTCGGGGTCGCGTTGGGTTTGTGCACCCAGTTGTCGGGGTCGCGTTGGGTTTGTGCACCCAGTTGTCGGGGTCGCGTTGGGTTTGTGCACCCAGTTGTCGGGGTCGCGTTGGGTTTGTGCACCCAGTTGTCGGGGTCGTGTTGGGTTTGTGCACCCAGTTGTCGGGGTTGCGTTGGGTTTGTGCACCCAGTTGTCGGGGTCGTGTTGGGTTTGTGCACCCAGTTGTCGGGGTTGCGTTGGGTTTGTGCACCCAGTTGTCGGGGTCGCGTTGGGTTTGTGCACCCAGTTGTCGGGGTCGCGTTGGGTTTGTGCACCCAGTTGTCGGGGTCGCGTTGGGTTTGTGCACCCAGTTGTCGGGGTCGCGTTGGGTTTGTGCACCCAGTTGTCGGGGTCGCGTTGGGTTTGTGCACCCAGTTGTCGGGGTCGCGTTGGGTTTGTGCACCCAGTTGTCGGGGTCGCGTTGGGTTTGTGCACCCAGTTGTCGGGGTCGCGTTGGGTTTGTGCACCCAGTTGTCGGGGTCGCGTTGGGTTTGTGCACCCAGTTGTCGGGGTCGCGTTGGGTTTGTGCACCCACCCTTTTAGTATTTTTTTCATCATTCAAAAAGTTTCCATGATTTCAGATTCAGGCTGAAGTGAGTCTTGTCTGATCTTATCCCATTTATCTTTTTGAAATATTGATATGCCACCAGTTTTGTCTTCAGTCCACTGGAACTTCTCCAGTGTTTCAACGTTTAGTTAAAAAAAAAAAAAGATAAATCAAGGGGAGGGCTGCAGGATCTAAGCCAATCTTTTCTTCACGCTTGGGTATAAACTCTCTGGTTTAGTGAATTTCATGTGTTTTACTTCACCTTAGCTGTTCAGTAATCTATATAGTTACAAAGGAAATCACAAGTGTTTGGTTGTCACAGCAAATGCTGATTACATCACTTTCAGAAATATGTATTAGATTCATTTCTTCTATGTCACAACTGATAATATCATTAGCAACTTCTGGGACCAAAACTGTGAGATTTTACTGGAGCATGACTTTCTTTAACCATATGAGAAATCATTTTGTTGTTGTTCAGACATAATCAGTGTTCTTAATTTCTAAACTAGTTATTTACATTTATTTCTATAATCTTCCACATTTTCACTTTTGCCATACATGAAATTATAAATTGCTCCAACTACTTTTCCTCTGAGCTCGGGTGGGGTTTTCACCATGACCTGCAGAATTGTGTGGGCTTTTATAGTCTGATTTCTAGTATTCTTTTGCATTAAAAATATCCACTTTGCTCACTTATTTCAAAGTGTCCTTAAAATTATTTGAGGACACTGACTTTTTACAGAAGGAAAAAAAAAAAACAACAGACAGCAGACTTCTTGCATATTGTAATTGGCATTCACTTGTGACTGCTCTAACATAGGCAGTCACCACTTTTAGGTGGTGATTGAGTTATTTTTATCTATCACACTGAGATCCAGTACAGAAGGATTTTTAAGTTGCTTGGTTTACTTTTTGTGTTGGGAATAGATCAGTAATTTTTAGACATTTCAAATATAATTTATCAGAAGTCTGCCAGCTTGTGACTTCATAAACTTGTATGATTTTTTTTCTACATGTTTACACGTGCTTTGAAGTAATTTTTAGAGGTCTGCTCCTTCTATTTTCTCATCTGTGTTGGCAGCTCTAAAAGACTTGATACTGTTGTCAATCAGATAGAAGGATCCTGAATTAGCCTCTAAGTCTTAAGTATGTAAATGATACCTTTACTGCAGAGTCCCACATTCTTGCTCCTCCTGGCTGTCTTTCCCATTTAGGTTTTACTGACAAGTTTGAGTCATGTGAATTGTCATGCCAGGTTTCAGTCCTACCAAATCATGTCAAGCTTTCCTTCACCAGACACAGAAGTGTAGTTTTATAATTTCCCTTTATTGCTTCTTGAATTATTTATAGCTCCTCCTTAGTTTTGTTTGTTTACAGTGATTTTTTTTTTCTACTTTAGGTCTACACTTTATGGCTCTTGGGGAAAATTCAGAATTGTAGAAGGTTGATCATGAGAACAAAACAGTATTTTAGCAGGGTTTGGTTTGGGTGTTTTTTGGTCTAAGTTGTGGTTGTTATGTAATGAAGAAAGTACACAGTCTCTCTTCTCTTTGCTTAAAACAGATCAAGGTAAACAGTTGAGCAGAAGGAAACCAAATGTTTTTTTCCATTCACCTTATTATTGAGCTGTGGTTAAAAGAACTTCCTTTTTGGTACTATCAAAAGATCTCAACTAAAACTTCAGTTGAACACACAGAAGAAATATATTCTTTCAAGGGTGGGAAAATACACAGACACACTTGTCTTTGCCTTAATGGAAGTTAAAAATACCATGTTAATCATATTTCTAAGTTACTCTTTGTAGCATGCATAGCAGAAAATAGAGAAGTTTATTTTTGTTCCTCAGCTTGTGATTTAATGCTGAAATTTTGGTCTTATGAAATCCTTTGCATCATTGCTTATCAGTTTGTAATTTTAGCAAGAGGGGAATGTAAAATAGAAATACTAAAGGAACTGAAAGCAGGGAGTATTTTAGAAATGTGAAGTTTGAAGCCCTGCCCTGCTGCAGTTGAGAGCAAAACTGCTGCTGACTTCAGAGGCCAAAATTTCACACACGGATTGTAACCAAATCAGAAAGCACAGCCAGCAGAGTATTTCTGGGTGATGGTTACATGCCTCAGGAAGTATTACAAGGCATGAAACTAAAGGATGCATGAATTTAACCACCCAAGAAATGTAATAATCACCTGGGGGTAGGAGGTGGGGGAGGCTGAGTTCAGTTACCAAATAGATATTTCGTTAGTTTATCTTGCCTTTCTTTTTTACCCTCCCCTAAAACAAACATCTATTTGCTTGCAAATGAATATCACAGAAATCACACATTTCTGGTGCTCTGAGTTCCTGAGTCCTAGGATGTATGAAGCAGTGGATGAATAAATTAAGAGGTGGATGAGTGAGAGCTGGGGCCCAGGTCCTCTGTTTCTAGGTGTAGAATCACCCTTTTGGGGCAGTCCATCTTTGGTCTAGCTTTAGGGATTCTTTTTTCCTTCTGCACACAACCTAAGCAGGGTGGTGGGGACGAAAGTCCTGTGTCCTTTCACCTTCTGCCTACCATCCCTGGGAACTAAATAATAATTTCAGAGGTCAGTTGGAAATTATTTCTTGCTATCAATGTTGCTCAGTTTTACACATTTATGCAGACAGTGAAATTAGGAGCTGAAGTGTCCTGATTCCCTATTTTCATGGTGGAGAAAGCTGTACATGAAAGGACAAACTGCAGTGGGGCAGGGCTGCAAGGGAGGCCGGGTTATCTAATGGTATTTGTGACAAAAATAGGTTTAAGCCACCCACTTTGGCAGTCAAATTGGAAGTCCATCTGTGTAGATAGTTGCCAGTATTAACAGGCATTGGTGTACATGGAGAGCACGTGGCTCATCAGAGTTGGTGCATCCAAATGTAGTCTTGGCTGCATAATTTTCTTGTCAGGTTCAAGTGTTACATTTGTAGAACATCTCCTGCATTATACTTTAAAATGTGCATAATCCTTTCATTATTAAGAAAAAAAAGCCCACAGCCACATTGGCTCTGAAATAGAGGAAAGCAGATGCTTAATTTTGAGATGTGCTTGATTCATCATTATGCAGAAAAGCCTTAAATAATACACATAATATGCAGAATTTAATATCCATAAGTGTCTTCTTGAACAGAGGTGTTTTGAGCACTTGCTTAACAATAAGCATCTGCTTAGGTGCTTAGAAGCATTTTTATATATATATAAATATATATAAAATATATATATATATATAAAAATATATATACATATATTATGTATATATATATACACTTAATTTTTGTTCTATGAGCAGCCCTGGGGAGGGCATACAACTGTTTATAGATTTAAAGTTGAACACGTGCATGAGGGATTTTAGGTTTAGGGTTTAATTTGAAATGCAGAAGTGTAAGCCTAAATTAAATTACAGAACTGCATTCACACCATTCTAAGTGATCCGTGGTGTCTTCATTACTAAAAATGCATCTGGTGCTGCAATTAGAGCATCTTAAACAAGCATTTACCAACAAGGATGCTAATGTGTTCATTTGCCACTTGGTGGCCTTTGGTCAAAAGTATGCTGCAAAAAAAATATGATTAAAATAAAAAACAATGCATGATTTAAAAAAAATCTGTACAAAATATTTTTTTAGCATAGAAAGAGCTTTGCTAACCAAAGAGCAGCCCAAACCCAGCGTGTTTGACTGTTATGGCTATACTACATCAACTAAAACTAGTCTCAGAACTGACTCTATTTCCATACAGATTCCCTCAGATTTCTACTTTCCCTCTCAAACAGTCATTTTGCAGAAATTATCTCCAAATGTGTTTGCCTGGAGTACTTGGGCACAATGGTTGGGAAGTCCCGAGATGAAGTGACAGGGATTTGTCAACAACTTCCACAAACCCCAGCATGATTGTTTTATGGCTATGGATGTAATTAATGACTAGGTCACCAGAATGAAATGATTCAGAAAAGACCATTGTAATTTATTAAAAAAAAGAAGCTGTCACCAAGCTGAGAAACAGCAACCTCAGCTGTGATCAGCAATGTTGGTATTGTTCTTAGTAGCAGCTTTGAGAGTGTGGGGGCTGGTTGGAAGCTCAGTGACTAAAACCTTTAGCCTCAGCCTAGTTTTGGTTGTGGTTCTGTGTGCTGTTCTTGTCTGAAGTCACACCATTGTTGCTCAGGGTAGATTTTTTTTTTTTCAAATTGTAGCCATTTGTCTCCCCAGTTTTCACATTTCAACACATTTTCTGCAATGCAAAGGTGGTTTGTCTGGTTTTATTTAAGAGTTAGTTGGCTATTTGCTTCGTTAGCACAGGGCAAGTGAAAGCAGTAGGTAAGGAGCTGCCTTTTCTTTTTCCATGAGTGCCTTTCCTTGTCTTCTTTTTTTTTTTTCTTGAAAGCAATACATTTACATTTTATAATCATAAACACGAAATTGAAGATGAAATCAGTTCTCAAAAGATTAATTCAGTCCTGCTCACAGCTGTGAAGACTGGGGAAATAAATATCATTTTGCAGCAACGTATTCCTGACAAAGGGCATAACAAAAGGCTGATTTCTATTCAGAGATAGTGGGTATATTTATTTTGCATGTCGGGGGAGGGAGGGGGAGGGGCTGTGGTCGACTGCTTGGCGACCCTGACCTAGTTTTGGAGCTGCTTATTATTCAGCTATATGTTTGAGAAATTTCTGTAATTTAATTTGGCAACCTCTTCTGCATGTCTGCACCTAGCAGTAGGTGCTCTTTAATATTAGTCATGTCCCGTGCTGAATCATATTTAGTTAGGAAAAGGAAAATCCTAATGCACTCATAACTCAGAGAGAAACTGTTTAATTGTTAGCAGAGAGCTGCCTGATTACAGACTGGATGTCTCGTCCAGGGCCCTGCCATAATTAGTAACCACTGTTGACATTTAGATTTAAATTGAATTTTCTTCTAATTAAACCCAGAGGGGGTTGATCCTCTCAGATGTACAGGTTAATAAAATTAGTCAGAAACTGTTAAACAGTAAACTGAATTCTCCAAGAGAGCTTTCCCAGTGTATTGTTAGCAATCCTGTAATTAATATTCAAAGGATTCGTTAGATTCGGAGTTGTCCCTTCTTTGTTTTGGGTTGCATCTGGGTGTGTTGCAGTTATTTCTTTAATTAGGTCTCTTTGCTTTTGATATCTACAGTAGCACTGATTTCCATCATGCTTGTGCATGTATAAGTGCTGTAGCACCATTCAGCCAGACTGTGCAGCTCTTATATGTAGCAAGCTGTTGTGTGTTGCCTTTTTTTTTTTCCTCCTGAGCATATTCAGTGATCCTAAAAGCAAATGTGAAATGAATTTTAGGAATACAGCCTAGACAAACTGCTGTCTCTTTGTCAAGCTGCCACAGGGTTGTTTACCTTTTTACTCATCATTGTTTTTTTGCTGATCCTTCCCAAGCTTTTTTTTAATTTAAATAGGATTATTTTCCTAGTGAAATCTAGATGTTTGTATTTTCCCTGTTGCTTTCTTTCTTTTTTTTTTTTTTTCAAGTGCCATCAATTGGATTTGAGATCTTAGCCTACATGAAATTAATCTGTGGTTTTGCTTTCTTGCCCTGCTCACAGATTAAGAAATTAAGAGTATAAAAACTGTTAAGCATGTATGCCAGGAAATGCCAAGAGTGATGTGAGGGGGAAAATAGTCAGAAGTGCTGTAATGAGATATTTGGACATTAAACTTTAGAGTCATAGAATCAATCAGTCAGGGTTGGAAGGGACCATAAGGATCATGTAGTTCCAACCTCCCTGCCATGGGCAGGGTCACCTCACACTAGATCAGGCTGGCCAGAGCCTCAACTTTGGGAATATCAGTATTTTTGCAAAGCTGCTCTGTGGAAGTAAAGTTTCTCCAACAGGCCCCATAAATGAACTCACTTGTGGTTTTTCAGAGCTCATGTACAGAGGAAATCCAGTAAAATACTACTGGGCCTGAGAACAACTTAGTCCCAGTACTAAGAACTCAACATCAGCTTACAAACAGAGAGAAGAATGCATTATACCATTTAATGAGCCTCATGAAAAGTCATAGGCTCGGTTTAAATCACTCACTGAGCTACTGTAAGCTAAAAATAGAGGATTTAAAGAAACACAAGATGATAAATGAAAATGTAAGAAATGCTTTCCCAAAAGATATTTTGAAATTCATAGTTGTTGTTCAATACTATTGAATTGAATTTATTCCCAAAAGGAGTATCACTTCTGATACAAACAAAACAAAAAATCTAGATGACTTCATTTTTCTTGCTTAGTCTGACTAAATAAATTGGATTAGGTAAAGAATGCTTCTCACTCAGAATTGGCTTCAGATGGTACAAACCCACTGGAAATGTATGGAACAATTTCACTGCCCTGGTGTACAGCCCTGGGTAAATTCCTCTTTGCTGCTGGCCTGTTGTGTGGAAACCACAACACAGATCAAACCAAAAATGGCTGAAACTCAGGTCCAGAACTGCAGTTTTTAAGCCATTTAAAAGTGTTGTTGATCTAAATGAGGCTTTAATAGGAACAGTCTGTAGGGATAACAGCTTCTGGATTCAGGTGCAGCTCTCAAGGAAACATCCAGCTGAGAAAACCTAAGAACAATGAAAGAACACAAAGCTCTTTAACCCAGTCTAGTCAGAGTCTTTACACCAAAACCAAACTTAATATTGCTATTGATTTTTCACAAAAGGTGTCTACTATGGTGATGGGCAGCAGTTCAGCAGAGATCAATAGGTAATTAAACCCCCTATGAGAACACACTCTTAAAGTGAATTAAACTAAACTTTTTTTTTTTTGCAGTGACCAAATCACATTATCATGAAAATATACCCTGAAGTCTCAGAAAATATCTGTAATCATCTCTAAGCAGCCATAAACCCAGTCCTAAATTTGACAGCATGGTTGCTTTATGAAATGGAAGCAGAACTTCTGTGCCTGGATGAGGCTATGCCAACCATGGTCCTTTTAGGACATGGAGTGTCATGGGTAGTACCTCGAAGTGATCTTAGACTTCACTTCTGAGTCAAGTACAAAAGTAACTGCTGGTGGCAATACACATGTGAAAGTAAGGTTTTCCTGGGTAATTTTTAGCTAATGAAGTAGGAATAAGAGGCTTTGAGTACCCTGGCAGCTAGGCAGAGCTGTTAAGGCAGGCAAAAGCAGACACCATGCTTTCATTAAACTCTCTGCATCTCATTGGTGCCAGCAGAACACCAACAGAGACAGGAAGGAAAAGAGCAGTTGCTGGAGAAGCCAACAGCATGCCCATCAAGTTTGGCATGAGATACTTCAGGTCAAGCAACCATAGTCAGGAAATGTGAAAGTGTCCATGTTTCACAGAATCCCAGCATGGTGAGGGATGGAAGAGACCTCAGGAGATCATCCAGTCCAACCCCCCTCTTAAAGCACGATCACCCAGAGTAGGTTGCCCAGGATCACAATACCAAGATGGGCTTGGAATCTCTCCAGAGAAGGAGGTTCCACAACTCCTCTGTGCAGCCTGTTTATTTCTTTGCAGAGCAATCTTCCTTTTCAGCTAAATGCAGGCTTAATAAAGAGCCTTGCACTGGGTTGAAATCTGTCCTGTGAATAAGGAAGGTCATTGTCTGCAGAGACAGCAGCCTGGAACCGGTGTCCAGTACTTGAGATGTGTCCTCACCAGTGCTGAGTGCAGGGGCATGGACACTTCCTTACTGCTGGCCACACTGTTCCTTCTACAGGGTGCCAAGTTCTCCTCAGGAAGGTGGTGAGTAGGTTTTCCGGAATGATTTGGCTCCAGAGTTCACACCAGAGAAAGCAGCCAGTCTGTTCATCCAGTTTTTCTCTGGCACACTTGTGCCCCCTCTTCCTAAATAAGTTCTTGTTTGAAACTGGCTGCAAGTGGAGCAATGTATGGAAGAGTTTCCTCTTCCACTTGATGGACAGGAGGATTTGCCACAGAAAAGTTTGCAGGCAGTGAAGGACTCAATAATGCAGAGCACCTTTGCTTTATGAATGCAGAGCTAATTTTCAGCATTGCACATTGGGAAGGAACCATGGAAGCTAGTGCCATGACAGGATTTATTTTTGTAGCTCAAGCAGGTGAATTCCTAAATGCTTTTGCATTTTCACAGATCCAGTGCTAGATGGAGACTTCCAGAATCACTGGAGTGTGTCAAAGATTGATGTTTCTAAATTCATTCAGCTTCCACCAAAGATGTTTACCAGCCTGTTACAGATTGAAGGATCTCAATGTTGGGAATTTCTGGCTATTTGTGGAAATTGGAGCAGACCTATAAAATCTTCTGAAACTCATCCATCTAGGAAAACTTTCTGCAACTATGAAAGGCAGGGGGAGTGGAAAGTAGGTATTTTATTTTTATAAGCACCACTGGGGCTGTTCCCCATGAAAGGTGAAGATTAATGCATGTTAGTGCCAACTAGTTCAAATATAGGAACAAATATCCAGATATGTGGTAATTTTATTTTGTTGACAGTAAAAGAAGCTTTAGTTCTGACAACAGTGAAGTTAGTTCTGCTGATACATAGTAAAATTAGTTCTGATGATCATAGAATGGCTTAGGTTGGAAGGACCTCAGAGATCATCTACTCCAACCCCCTGCCACAGGAGAGATACCTCTGAACTAGACTCAAAACAATTCTCTTTACCTCTAAATCTGAGCTCAAAAGAGGTCAGTAACAGTTTTGCCATTACTTCCAGGGAATCAGGACTTCATCCTTTCCCTGACACCCAGCTATTACAGCAGAATACAAAACAAACCAGCTGGATCAACAGGACATTATCTTTGGAAACAATGACCACTTGCACTGCACCGGAGCCTCAAATATTTTTCTGTAACTGAGTTTAAAGAAGAAGAAAACACTGGTGAGCCACTTAGAGTGGTTGTGCTTATCCTGAAGCCATGGAACCTGGCAGGCAAGCATGACCTGCATTTCTACATGTATGCAACAAAACCAACTCAATGCTTCAAGAGTTTGGAACATCAGGCAGCAGCAGCAGCTTAACATTCTGTCATTAGTTTCATGCAAGAGCACAGGAAGCTGGAGCACAGGAAGCTGCTGCTGCAGTCAAACCTGATTTTAATTTCCCTGCCTAAACACAGAGTACTGTTGGGCAGAAGACTTCACATCTCCATTTAAACAACTTTGTTTTACAAACACCAAAGTAATTTTGGTGTGGAACAGACCTCCAGTTGCATGAAGTGATAATCACATCATTACATGATAATGGTAAAGTTAGTATCTGAATGTTTTTAAAATACCCAATTACAACAGATAAGTCATCTCAGAATCAAACAGTTTGGAAGAGACCTCCAAGATCACCCAGCCCTAACTAATCAACTAGACCATGGCACTAAGTGCCTCATCCAGTCTTTTCTTAAACACCTGCATGGACATTGACCCCACCACCTCCCTGGGCAGCCCATTCCAATGGGCAATCTCTCTTTCTGTGAAGAACTTCTTTCTAAGATCAAGCCTAAACTTCCCCTTGCACAGCTTAAGACTGTGTCCTCTTGTTCTGTTACTCTTAGGTGTATAATGAGGGCTAATATGTTGGACTGCATTCTATCATTAAATTTGTTTTCATAAAAACAGGCTATTAAGTAGGTTAATAAATATTTTCAGGGACAGTCCTGTCCTCTTGCACAGTCATAAAAGTGCTTTCTGCTCTTCTGGGTGTCTGTCACATATTTTGAACCTGTTGATTGTTGCCCTGTTGTTTTTTGTTTTTTTTTTTTTTTTTTTTTTTTTTTAACTGAGTTTCAGTGAGAGCTGAGAACATTTTGCATGTTCTCAGGAAGCATTCAGCAGAGGAAAAGTTGGGAAGATACTTTAGTGGCAAGAGATAAGATCTGCTTATCCACTTGGATGTGTGTGTGCACACACTTGTGCCTTCATTTCCTTCGTGGTGATGTCTGTGCGCATGCATAGGACAAAGCAAGATTTTATGTGGAAACGTGTGAAAAAATGTTGCCTTTCTAATCTTGCTATGAGCTAGACCATATGACTATGTTAGAGAGTTGGAAAGAAGCTCTGGTGCAAATGTCTAAGATCAGATTTAGCTTTCTAGGCTTCTTGGCTGACAGTACAGTGTCTTTTGGGAGCGCACAAGAAGTAGTTAGGAAGAAAGTTATGCTAAATGGGATAAATTCTGGACACTGCTCAGCTGAATCCCTGAGGTGTTTCCAAAACCTGGGACTGATAAAAAGCAGAGTGCAATGGTTGCATCATGCAGAGACTGTGGAAGTTACATGGGTAGGGAGGTGAAGTCAGTGGGCAGTGTATGTGGTGGTGCACATAGCAATACTGTGCGTGCAGCCTTGCTGTCTGATACTGATCTCTGATGCAACAGAAAATGTCCTGTGGCCACTAGAGTATGGTTTGCAGCATAGATAACACACAAACCAGTGACTGTCCCTGGGGTGACAGGTAGAGTGACCCAAATGGGGTGTTTCTGACAGCAGGTCGGGGTGGGTGGTACTGCTCACACTGGCTTTTGGGAGCGATTCCAGGAGCACTCCTGAAGTGAACTGTTAAAGGCTGTTTCTGCAAGTTCACAGATGTACATCTGACATGGAACTATAGGAGTTGGGGTTGTTCAGCCTGGAGATGAGAAGGCTCCAGGGAGAACTTACTGCAGCTTTCTCATACTTAGAGGGGCCCATAAGAAAGATGGGGACAGACTTTTTAGCAGGGCTTGTGTAGCACTGTGAGGGGAATTAGCTCAAATGGTAGAGCGCTCGCTTAGCATGCGAGAGGGAGCAGGATCGATGCCTGCATTCTCCAGTGCTTTGGAACTCTGGCTGCCCACAGAGGTGGGAGATACCCCACCCCTGGAACTACTCCAGGTCAGAATTTTTGGGGCTCTGAGCAATCTGCTCTAGTTGAAGTCCCTGCTCATTGCTGTGGGAGAGTTGGATTAGATGACCTTCAAAGGTCCCTTCAAACCCAAACTGTTCTATGACTCTGTTCAGTTTACAGCTCAGTGATTTCCCCAGCTCACTAGGTCTGACCACCTGACAGATGTTGACACTCAGAAAATGGCTTAAGGAATTAAAATTCAAGAAACAGTCAATTAGTGGAGAAGGGAGGATGACAAAACCTCTCGTAATGTTCATTCTAAACTCACAGTGGGGCCAATGGGTTTGGACTGCTTTGTGAACTAGTAATCATCAGAACTCTGACTAATTCACTGGTGAAACTTTTTTTTTGGCATTAGTATCACTGTTTGAATGAAATTCTGCTGCTTTGATACTTTTGGTGAGTGCATACTTATGACATGGGTTCTAGGCTAATGAACAGTGAGACCTTGGACAATGATCTTCCAAGTACAAAGCTCTTGTCCTTCCCAGCAAACGGTGCCAGCTCAGAACTTCATATGACTCACAGTGAAGTAACTCAAAATTGAAGGGAATGTGATTTTGGCTTCCTGTACTTCATGCAACCTGGAACTGGGAAAAACTCTTTCCTGCTCATCCTGGGCTTTGGCTCTTTAACATTGATCTGATGTTGCTTTCTGCTTGCTAGCAGGTACCTAAGTGTGGTACATTGGGAGATCATTACACCAGTTGTCATGGTGGTGTGTCTACTCAGCTTTTCATTAGTCATTTAAATGTTATTTTTACTGCAAAAGCGAATACTAAATACCTGTAGTTAAGATAATTCACCTCCTTGGGTTTTCTCATCTGAAAAAAAAAAAAAAGAAAACTTTAAATCCTAATGCATGTTGTGATCTCTCAGGTGCTAATAATAACAAAATATCCCACTTGTGATAGTCATGTTCTCACTTCATAATTAAATGAAATAAATCACTGAAGATTTGAAGAAACTCTTGTAGTACTTTATGCAAATTGGCTATTGGTTTGAGTACTAATTAAGATGACAAAATATCTATAGGAGGCAGTTTTGCATTCCTTCCAAGGTGGGATCAAGCTGCTTGGTACTCTTTGAGGGATGATGCAAGGAAGGAATATCTCATAGAGTGATCCCGGATACACGTTCTTTGTGTGGTGTGAGTGAAATATAGCGAGGCTCAAGAAGGATTTCACATTAAATAGAAGTTATGCCTTTCCCTTGTGTTTTCACAATTTTAAAATGACAAACTTAAGTCCTCAGTCTCCACAAAACACTGCAGGGAGAAAGGGTGGGCTTGAGAGAGAGCACTTAAAGTCAGTGCAGCGAGGGGAGGAAAAAGATAAAGCTGGAGAAAATTGCTGTTGACTGGAATCAAACTACACGAGTTGCTTACAATTGATTGTGTGTTGTTCAACCACAAAGATAAATTAGAACATAGAGTACTGCAATAGAAAAGTGGTTTAGATGTCATAGAGACAGTATGACTATTTTTATCTCAGTTGTAGACCATAGCTTACCGTGGCTGAAATGACATTGAACTGTTTTTGCCGTTGATGATTTACAGCCTGTGCAGTGTGTTTGTAGGAGCAGATGTCACGTTTTATGTATCTGAAAGTGTCAACACTGATGACTTATGTCTGAAGATTGTGTGCATGAATCAATAGAATGCAGTGATTTCCATTTCTTAAAAGACTTTTTTTTCCACCATAATAAAAAACATAGAGTGAATTTTGGTCATTATAATGCTACTCTTGAACTCTCTTTTTTTTCCCACTGTATTTTACACTACCAGGAGAGGATTACTTTGCAGCATCCACTTCCCTTCTCATGGATAAGCACAAACAGCAATGATCAAACTCCCTTTACTTAACTTGTTTTACTTAAAAGGTATACAATACACTTCATTTTCTTTTCAAAAAATAAGTGATAAAAAAAAGATAAGAGTAAATGGACCAAGATTATTTTATGAAGAATTATACCAAACAAACCTAAACAGATCTCACTCACTTCCCCCAAGCTTCTCCCATATTTCAGAATCATACTGCCTGAAAATTTGGGGGGGGGGAAGTACTTGTCATCCCGGTAAAACAGAAAGATAAATTTGCATTTAAATGGAAAATGTATCAGTCATTGAGCATCTGCAAACCTGGAAGTTTTATTTTACTCTTAAAAAAGAATAAAAAAGTCTTTAGTTTGCATATGTGCAATATTCTGGGTATGGAATGGTTTCTCTATGTAGTCATGCACTTACAAATATATAGAAGTGTAAGTACTAGTTTGAATTAACATTTTTAATTCTGTATGTGGAAAGCTTACTGGTACAAATAGGAATTTGTGTGCAAATGAAGTGCAGAAAAAAAAAAGTTGCTTTGAAGAATTTTGTTAATACTTCTGTATTAAAACCAATGAGGCAAATTTGGTCAGTGCAGATGTTGGGACATTAGTTGTGATTGGGAAATGTCCTTAAAGAAACAGGACTTCTTTTAGATCTTCCTAATCCCTAAAATCACAGAATGGTTTGAGTTGAAAAGGACCTTTTAAAGGTCAGCTAGTCCAACACCTCTGCACTCAGCAAGGTCATCTCAACCCCCATTCAACCTGATGTGGAATGGTGCTGGGGATGGGGCATTTCCCACCTCTCTGGGCAACTTGGGCCAGTGTTCCATCACCCTCACTGTAAATTGTTTTTTATCTAGTCCTCTTTCAGTGTAAACCCATCACCCCTTGTCCTGTCACCACAAACCTTGCTAAAAAGTCTGTCCCAAGCTTTTGTTATTGACCCTTTTAAGTACTTGAGTTCCTGCAGCAGGATTCCTTTCCCTTACTTGCACCTCGGGTGCTTCCATCTGAGCACTGTCTTCACAGTGCAAGTTTATTTCATACATGTGAGAAGGGCTATTGGAACCTTTGGTTTGGCTCCATCTGCTCAGCCAGTGCACTCCACAGCCACAGGCAGGTTTGCAGACTGCAGAGAGCACTAAGAGATGCTTTTGGAGGGGCTGTGTGCTGCTTCACTTTGTATACACAGAGTGGAGGTCTGAGTCTAAAGATGATTTCATGTCTAGATCTCAAATGGTGACTCCTGCCTATATTAGGTCATCAAAGAGTTGCCTTCCTCAAGGGAGAGATGGCATATGGAATTGCTATTTCAATTTGAACTGGAAGTGGATAAATTGCATGAGAAAAGATCTGATGCTTTTAATGTTGGGAGGAGATTTGTTTGCTTTTCAGTCATTGTAGCAAGTATGGAAGCTGAAATTTCCTGATGGATGATTAGCGTGTGATGTCACATTTTAACTGCATGAACGGAGTTTCTCATTCTCAGCAGCAGTGTGGCCATGGATTATCTGTGTCAAAAGTGCTGCCTGGCACTGCAGGAGATGAGGAAAACCGACAGAGCATTCCCTCACACTTCCCCAAACCTCTCTCTTGCAGTGCAGTAAAACATTATTATACTGACATCCTTACAGAAATACCAGTTACAGAGGCTACTGGAACAGCTATGCCACAGTGCATTTAATAGCAGTGGTAATTATTACCATGGAGCTCCTGTGTTGTGCTAAGTGTTTAACAGGTTTCTGCCCTGAGGAACTTGTAGCCTTCATGGTGCTTGTGACAGACGGGCACAAATGTGATGCAGCTTTACACAGAAAGTGTCAAATCCCTACAAGCAGAACATATAAATTGTTTCCTCAGCTATGCCAGGCATTCCCCAGTCTGCCTAAGGTGTCTGTCATTAGCTGGGGCTTGATCCTGGCCAAGCTGAGGGTGCAGAGTAGCAAGTCTTGAAATAAGACCTAGCTGTAGAAATATCCTTCTGATTCTAGAGCTCTGTTTCCCCCCTTCAATGCCATAACACAGATTCTCTTCCTGGTTTGTATCTTAACCTTTCTATCTAACTGTGGATTTGCATGTTTTCCTTCAACAAAAGCTGATCCTTTTTCATCAAAAGTGTCTGCAAAACTTTGAAGGCCTGAAAATCTGATTGTGGTGCTCCCAGGGGTATTTGGAAGTTAAAATGTACTTTGCATCCTCTTCACTTGTGCATTAGTCCCAGATCTCTGAAGTCCAAAGTTGTTGTCATACACTTTCTGTTGTCACTAACTTTGGCTCACACTGCAAAGTGTCATCCAGGAATTGTGAAGCAGCATTTCCAGCAATCCCTGTAGTGACTTTTCTAGTTTGCAATACTTGTTGGTGTTTTTTTTGTTTGTTTGGGGTTTTTGTTTTTTATTGTTGGTGGTTTTTTTTTTTTTTTTGCATGGTTTTTGTTGTTGTTTACTTTGTGGATTGTCTTTTGTTGGTGGTTTGTGTTTTGGTTTTCTTTTTTGATAGAGGTTGAAGTTTTTCTAAAGGGAGAGCTCATGGCACCAGACCTCCTGACAAGAGAGTAAGTCCATCTGTCTCAAAGGGTGGAAAGGATTCTTGCATGGGAGTTAGCAGGATTTATTGAAAGAGCTTTAAACTGCATTTTAATGGGGAAAGGGACAACACCAAGCTAGAGGTAAAGCCTTTGGCACAGTTTCCCACAGCCTTATCCTGGAGAAGTATGTCCAGAGAAGGGCGAGAAAGCTGAGGAAGGGTTTGGAAAACCCTGGTGAGGAGCAGCTAAGGGAACTGGGCTTTTGCAGCCTGGAGAAAAGGAGGCTGAGGGGAGACCTTCTGGCTCTCTACAACTGCCTGAAAAGAGGTTGGAGACAGGTCAGGGTCAGTCTCTTCTCCCTAGTGACAAGTGAATAGACAAGGAGAAATGACCTTGAGTGGTCCTAGGGAAGGCTTATTGTGGATATTAGGAGCAATTTCTTCCCCAAATGGGTTGCCAAGCCCTGGAACAAGCTGTAGTGGTTGTGTTCCCATGCCTGTAGGGATTCAAAAGTCATGCAGATTTGGTGCTTGACAGCAGCAAGTCTGTGTTAAACCTGGGAAGTGCAGAGCTCCTTCTACTTTAACTAGAATGCAACTGTGTGGCACTGGCACAAGTACAAAGGTCTTGCTGTAAACAGGTTGACTGAATCAGCATGTTGAATTTAGCCAGACTGTAATTTAGTCATCATGGTCCATTATGTTTTGGGTCCAGTTTCCACTTGCAGTAAGAAGTTGGGGTGGTGGTGGTGTTGTTTTCTTGGAAAGAAAGCACAATCTTTTCACCACTCTGCTTGTATATTCTTGGCATTCTGTAGAAGAGTTATTAAAAATATATATCCTGTACTACTCTTTCGGAATAATAGAGCTGCAAACCCAAAATGTGGTATTTTTTATAGCCCATGATCAGTTAATTTTAATTTCAATTAAAAATGTATTAAAGCTGGTGACAAAATGCATGCTTAAATACATTTTCTTTTCTGTGTAGAGGAGAAAAAAAATGGAACTGAAAATGCTGTGATACTTAATGCAGATTCAGAAAGCCACAAGATTTTTTGAAGTGTATGCTCATAAGGAGGTTTTTCTTAAGGAGGCAAATACTTCCTGAATTTTCATTGGCATATCTATGCAAGAAGTTTAAAACTGCTCTTTGGGATTGAATGTATAGTGTCAAATCCAAGAGTTATTTTGCACTATTGAGTCCCAACATCTCAAATTCATGAAATCTTGGGGATGTGAAATGAGCAGATTTACAGGGGTTCTGTATCTTATTAGATTTATGCCTACTACTCTGCTTTTCAGCATGTTTTATTTATACAGGAGAGACCCACTGCCACACTGCTGTTTCAAAAACTTAACATGAAAGCCTGCATTTCATCAGTCAAACAGAAAAGGTGTGTAATGTTTGCAAATAATTAAGTAATATTTGCAGCCCTGGAAGTATTGTTTCTGAACAATCAAGTTGTCCATTTTCACTGCCCAAAATGGAATTTAGCAGAGAATATTAGTGGGAAGCAGACTGGGGGGGGGGGGGGGGGGGGGGGAGGAGGAGGGCGAGGGGAAGGGGAGGGTTAGACATCAGAAAACCTGCTTCAAGAGCTTGATGTTAAAACTTTCATAATTATATAATAATACACTATGAGGTGTGTTTCCAGGGTGCACTCTTGAATGGGGAGCTGATGTGAGGAGGAGATCCATATTTCTGTGATGGCTTGCAGCATTGCAAAGCCAACCAGGCTGGCTGAAAGGAGGGTGCCGTAACTCCACTGCTTAGCCCAGAATGTTAGGGGGGGTTGGAAGGGACCTTGAAAGATCTCTAGTCCAACCCCCCTGCCAGAGCAGGATCACCTAGAGTAGATCACACCTAGAAGAGCAGACGAAACTAGCTTAGTCTTAAGAGACAAGAGGCAATGGGCACTAAGTGGAACATGAGGAGAAACTTCTTTCCTGTGAAGATGACAGAGCGCTACAGCAGGCTGCCCAGAAAGGTGGTGGATTCTTCTCTGCTGGAGAGATTCCAAACCTGTCTGGACATGATCCTTCGTAACTTGGACCCTGTTTTAGGTGATCTCCAGAGGTCCGTTCCAACTCTCATTATGCTGGGATTCTGTGAAAATGTTTGGGAAGAGCTGCTGATGCTTCCGCTGGAATTGCTGCAGATTACCTTACTTTGTACCTGTTTTGTAACACCAAGTCTTGACTCGTGCTCTCTCCAGCTAGACCCTGCACCACTGACCACACCCTCTGCTCTGTCATTCAGCCAGTTCTCCATCCATCTCACTGTCCATTCATCCAACCCATGCTTCCTGAGCTGAGCTATGAGGATGTTGTGGGAGACTGCCTTGCTGAAGTCGAGGTAGACAACACCTACTGCTCTCCTCTCATCCACCCAACTGGTCACCACAGCATCATCAAAGGCAATCAGATTGGTCTCTTACTCCAATTGGAGTAGACCAGGAGCTGCAGTGATGTTGAACTGGATGCTGTAGGCCTGTTTGCTTTGCTGCAGAAGTTTGTTTGATATTACCCAGTGTTCTGGCAGACACAAGAAAGCTTGACTAGTACAAGCTTTCAGCTCTCCATATTAGTTCTCATTCTGTTTTGAACATTATTTTTCTTTTGAAAAAAAATGATATGGAATGATTGTCATCAGTGGTGATGCAGGGAGACAAAAGCCTGTTCTGTATTCATTGAGTCTATTAACCCCACAGGCTGAGAATAATGGGAGTGTTGTTTTGATTGGTAAATGGAATATATTTGACACAGGGCTGAGAACAGAAAAGTGTCTGCAAGCAGCTTTTTTAGTGGATTTGTACACACAGAGTAGGCAGCTTATATGTATTAGTTCTTTGTGGACTGAATGCTCAAGTGTAGGGAAGGGGTTGATTTATGGCCAATTGTTTGCTTAAAGTCTGTAAGGTGTTGAGAATTAATTGTACAGATCAGGGTGGTAAGATGCATGATCCTGCCTGAACCTGACAATGCTGAAACCTGTTATTTGAAGCCAACTGTGATAAGCAGAACTCACTGGAAGAGGAAATCTATCTTGATTTCATGCTGCTTAGGAGTTAGCAGTTACATCACAAATATTTTCCCTTTGCATACTTGTCAGGAGAATTTCCTAGTGAATTTAACTTTTCCCCTGCTCTTTAGTGCTTAACTATAAATTCTCACAGAGTCAGTTTGAGTTTAGTTTCTGGCACTGTCCTTTTCCTCTGAACCTATTGCAGACAATTCTCCATGGGCATTACTTTAATTTTCTTCTCCTGGAAATCTGCTTAATCTCTTTTCCACTCAAGGCACTGTCTGAAGTCCATAGAAGCAAATGTGGGAGTCTTTCCAATCATTTAGCACATGCACAAGATGCAGAGATATTTTCTTCACACTTGCTGTAGCATTGAACAGACTCATGATCTAAGAGTACCCTGGTAGCATTTGGCAGCAGGTTTGAACACTTCTTGCTTAAAAAAAAAAAAGTTAAAATATTTTTGTAGATTGGTTGATCCAGATCCTAAGGGGCCTTGTCTTGCAATCATGCCAACAAAGTTAGGTTTGACAAAGCTGGAAATAGCTGAAATTGAAAAAAAGTTAAGGTTACATCTTCAAACACAAGAGGCAAAGGAGCACTTCTAGCTATGATCTGTAGAATAAATCATTGGCAAGTGAAGTCAAGCAGAAAGGCTCAGGGGCCGTTTTGGAATCAGCTGTCACAGGGCATGATGCCAGCTGCTTTTCAGGAGCCATTATTATTCCTTTGTTCAGAGACAATCCTTGACATTGTCAAGTCTCTCCAGTCTTTGCTCTGGCTTTAGTCTCCAAAAAAAAGAACATTATGTTCTAGCTGCCTGTGTTCAATTTAAATGATTCTAGCCTTACTAACCCAAAGTGAGACTGACTGAAATCTAAGTGTTATAGAATCATAGAATCAGTCAGGGCTGGAAGGGACCACAAGGATCATCTAGTTCCAACCCCACTGCCATGGGCAAGGACACCTCACATTAGATCAGGCTGGCCAGAGCCTCATCTAGTGTTGTGTGAGGACACATGAGGTGATGAGGACCTCTCTCTTTTTCTGCATGGAATGGTCAACTAACTTCACAGACTCTGTGCTACACTCATGACTGACCCTTACTTGAGTGACTCCATTGCTTGCTTGCCCACTCTGTAGAGGGAAGACAGAGACAAAAGGCCCAGGTTTCACTTTTGAGTGACTTGCTCCAGTGTGGCTATTAGTGGTTTTCTTTTTGGCTGTTGTAGTTTTACTGCCCTGTCTTTTAGATTGCATGTTCCAGCCTCTTGTCTTTTTGGCTCACCATTTAAAGAGGAGTTTACCCAGTTTTAATCAACCTGCCTTAGCTGTAGCATGCTCACCTGCCACGCTTTACAGATGTTCCTAAATATTAGCAGAATAGATAAATACACCTGGTTTAGACACTGATAACACCAAAGTTAAAGTATTAGTAAGGTATTTCTGCATCTCTTTGGCTTCTTTCTGACAGCTTGGCACCACAGATGAAGGAGTTTTCAAAAGATGTAAAAATAAGTTCTTCCCCAAAACACTCAAAGTAGGGATTGATGTTACATCTTTAGATTATTTTCCTGACACTGGCATAAAGAAATATTTAACCTACTTCTGCTAAGGGAAATCAAAACCAGAACCAAGAATGGATTTCCCAAAAGTCTTAGTGACTCTTCAGTGACAATATTTCTCTCTTTAGGAAGAAAGAGCTGAGGTGCTTTTAAAGCAACCCAGAACTAGGCTCCTGCTGAAATATTGAAAATCCTGAGATGTACAGATTTCTGTCAAATATTTAACAGCTTGTAATGTATTTTTAAATTTCAAGTGCCCTTGCATTTTATTGCAGAAAAATAATATTGCAGAATAATAACCTGCATTGGAGGTGATCCATGGCAAGGGTCCAAACCAAAACTGACCAGCTCAAACTATGGCTTTTGTGTAATCCCTCAGTGAACAGCAACAACCAAAAAGAATATTTCCTCAGTGTTTAATTCTGAAAGAGATTTTTTCATAGTTCTTGTTTCCTACCAGAACTTTGGCTCTTTTGATGTATTTTTCAAATTCATTCAAGTAGATCACAAAACCTTTACTGACTGCTGCTGTATTGTGAGCAATAAGAGATCTTCTTTAGTATTAATAACTACCTATTATACATGTGTTGTGTAAATACAGACTGTAGCATCCACTTTATATTTTATTATGTATTCTAGGTATGACACAGATCATTTGTCTCTCTTGGATACTTTTTTGGCTGTTTTTCCTCAAAAAAAAAAAAAAGTTTTAAAGGAAATTCAAAGCTAATGATCTGTTGTTGTGGGGAACTCTACTACCACACTGGAAATCTGCTCTCATGAATTCCACCATATGGTAACATTGCACCATATGTTGATTTTCTTTTTTTTAAATATATTTAGTAAATGCATAAATATGAAATAACCTTTTTAAATTTCATTTTCTTTATTTTGACTGATAGGGCCTCATTATTCAAATAGAGCTAAATGTGCCTCTTCCAAAATGTGTCACATTGTTGCATTTCCTGGAAAAATCAATGGAAGTTATTAGTGCAGTGTGAAAAATATTTCCTGTAATTTGTGTGTGTGTGTACACACCGAGCAGGCTTAGGCTGAGAGGCAGAGGAACTGCAGCAGATACTACAGCTGCTGAAATCTGTACCTATAGTACAGATTTCTGCTTCTAGCTGTAGAATCTTAATGACTGCATGGCAGAGATTTACATGAGAAGTATGCTGTGTGAAAGCTCAATTTGAATGTCTCACCTCCTTTCTTCTATATTTTTGTTTGAACTTCTGACCCCATTAAATCATGGTAGCATTTGCCTTACTCTTACCCCATTAACCTTCCCCCTACCTGTGAGCTTGCTTTGGTTGGGGTTTTTCTCCTTCCTCTATGGAACTTATGGAGACACTTTGGCCATCTCATACTAGTCCATTTTCAGTGCTAAGACTTGGAGAGCCAAATACAACTCACTAGATATCAGTTTTAACTCCATCTTTGCATGCATTCTTGTGGGTATTACTTTTCCAAGGAAATGCAGAGTTGCACACCTTCTATTGAAGAATGAGGCATCAAGGCAAGCTTGAAGACAAATTGATTAAAAACAAGGGCTTAGACACTTCAAGCAAAAGAATTCTCATGCCTCATCATCAAACCACACAGTGATTCCTTACTCATTTACTTGTGTGAGGGTTTGCACAAGGATAGATGCTGTAAGCAGATAAAACAACTCCTATTATGCAGGTTCCAGATGTCAGCTCTCCCTGTGGCTTCCTTCAGAACATGTTAAGCAGATTAGAAGAGGAAAAACTTCATCTCCTCTCTAACAAGCCCTTATCCCATCCTTTGGAATATTTGGCCTTTTTCAGTAACTATCTTTGGCAACGTTTTTCTAACCTTTGAACTTTCTTCTGCCTTCAGTGCACTTGTTGCTTGACTTCTGTTTCAATCTAAACACTGAAGCAAATATAGGGAACACAGGAATATATTGCTGGAGAACACAAAGGATTTGGTGTAGTGAGGAACGACCAAAAAGGCATGTGTCAGTGTGAGCTGAAATTCCCCACACACCAGTTTCAAACCATCACAAGGCACAATGCAACGTTCTGGGCAGCCTTTAGGTCTGGTTAAAGAGATAACAGATAAACAGTTAAAGATAAGTATAGAGCATTCTTATAGTTAGGCTGAAAAGTCTATAATCATTTAGATTATAATAATACTCACTGACTGTGAAGTCATTAAGAGCTGTTTATCTGATCAATATGAAACAATGGAATTTCCAAGTGGATTTTCCTTCTTTCAACATCTTGCAAGCTTTTCCAACATTATTATTTTCTTCTATAAATAATTTTGCATGGTGTGGGGCAACAGGGGTTCAGTTATTTGGCCTCACATGATTTTCTGAGGATGTACCTTCTGTTTGCGTGGCTTTCATTGTGCTTTTAAGGACTCAATGTAAGCTGGCACAAGCAGAAGGTATGAATGGTGTGTTAGCTTCAGGTAAGCCAGAAAGGATGCAAATGTGTATCTGCTTCACACATGCAATTTGTGCAAGCAGTTGTTAGTGCTTGAGGAAGGTTGGTGTGGTGTTTTTTATTTTTGCCTTGTAAAGATGTGAAATGGATGAAAGCAGTGAAATACTTTTGATTCTTTACAAACATTTTGAAACCAGGAAACCCAGTCACTGAATGCACCATGCCTACTGTAGTATCCTTGTCTATAGATACAGAGTGCCAACAGGCAAGAAATAGTCAATCAGCTGAAATTGGCATTAATGGCAGAGATCTGAGAGACTGGGAAATCTTTTTTTATTATTATTTCTTGGACTTGTGTAGCATCGTGAGGGGAATTAGCTCAAATGGTAGAGCGCTCGCTTAGCATGCGAGAGGTAGCAGGATCGATGCCTGCATTCTCCAGTGCTTTGAAACCCTGGCCCAGGTTGGCAGAGAGGTGGGACCCATTCCAGGTCAGGATTTTTGGGTCTCTGCACAACCTGCTCTACTTGATGTCCCTGTTGACTGCAGGAGATTGGACCGGATGACCTTGAAATGTCCCTTTCCTACCCAAACCATTCAGTGAGTCCATGATATTTCTGTTGTAACCTGTGCTTGCCAAATTCTGCTTTACTTTCATTTTGCTTCTGCAAACAACTCTGCCTGCATACCTTCACTGAGCCCCATCCACTGGCTCAAGCAGCAGAGATGGATAGCCTGAGGTTGTCCAGTGAGTTTTCGTTCTTATCATTGCACAGGCACAACGCAGCCTGCCAGGTACAGCCAGAGTGAGGAGGATTCCAGCATCTCCATCATGCAGTAAGCTCCTGTCAGTGAAAAGATCTTATGCAGTGATACCCTGGTTAAATTTGACAAAGACCCCAGATTGTGTAAATCATGCTGTTTTCATTGATTATACTCTGAGAGCCTTCCTTAAGGCTCCAGAAATCACTTTCACAGATGCAAGCAGTACAAGGAACTGTTTAGTGAAGCTTTTCATGGATTGGCTCTTTGGTAGAGGATAAATCTTTCACATATACAGATATTAAAACAATTGCTCTACTGGAAGAGGGTTGGGTTTTTTTTGTCTTGTTTTGTTTGGTTTGTGTTGTTTTTTTTTCTCCACTGAGCATTTGTTTATTATAAACCATCCAAGGTTAATTTTCACTTAGGTTTTTACAGGGGCATACCGATGAGAAGCTTTGAAACACATCTTGTGTTATGCCAACTGTATTAATTAAAGCAGTGCTCTGGCTGGGGTGAGTTTAATGTGTAGGAAAGAGAAGTCAAAGTTTAGAATGGGAAAGTGATTCTCACAATTGCTTCAGGCTTATCAGTGCAAAAGTTGGTTATAATTTAGGAGGTTTTGAAACGGGTTCTGTTCACTTCTAATCTGTGTCTTCTGATGAAGTAGTTAGTTTTGTGTTTTAACATTAGTGTGAGGTTTTTTCTCCCTGAAAAATGAGCCTCCTTCTGCTTGAGGAAATGTGTGATTTACTCTGTTTTTGAGCTTCAGGGCCAGTGCCTAATTTTCTTTTTATCGCAATCTTAGTTCCATAGTAAGCAATTTCCTTTGGCTTCAGTGAACAGAAATTCTTTGGATATCATAATTATAAACTGCACATTATGATTTCCTACATTTATTTTTAAAGAGAGAGATTATAGCATGTTCTTTTAGACTGCTTTTATTTTATTGTCTGTGAGTTTATTAATGCTTGTGTACATGGAGACTTTAGTTGATAGCCTATCAACTATAAAAAAACCCAAACATTATACACACTGGAGTTCAAAAGCACAGCATAAAGTTGCCAAAATAAAATTGCTAGCACACCTTAATCACATTTTTATCACCTCATACTTCACTCTCAGAAACATATTTTCAAACAAGTTTTATATGAAAGCGATCAGAACATTGCCTGGCTCTGCAAAAACTCATAAATTGGGTGCAAATTATCCTGTAGCAATCTAGAAATCTATTTTGCTGCTTAGACATTGTGCTAAATTGTTTCTTTTTTCACTAATAGTCTTCACTAATAAATGATGGCCTGGATTTGTGAGCAGGGGTGCAATAACTTCATGCTGCAGTGCCATCAGCCTGTCCTTAGATTGCCTGAAACCAAGGGAATTCTTTACTTAGGAGGACCTTTCATGACTGTTTTTGCCAGCTAGGTTTTGTAGGTAATGCTTCTTGAAGTGCCTACATCCATACCCTTCAATCCAATAGACTCATTTCCTGCTGTTGGCAAAAGTGTCACAGGCACAAAACTGTTTTCCTTGGGCAATGGAACCCTTGAATGTAACAGGAAAAGCCATCTTTGGGCTCCTTAATCATCCTTATCACTGATCTTCAGGAGAAGCAGAGAATGGGGATTCAGTTACAGCTTCCTGATGCCTTAGTGGTGCAGTTTCAGCTCCTCAGGGATGGAGATCAGAGAGGACACCTGGTCCTGTAGAGAGGTCTTGCAGACTTTACACCCTCCTATTCACTTCATGGTGTGCAATGGTTAGGATTTGTTTCAACTCTGGTTCTAGAGTCCTGTTACAGCCAGTGGGGAAAAAAATATATCATACAGACAGTTCCGCTGGTCTGTCTTGGAAACCTGCTTCCAGAGTTGGAAGTTCAGCTTTGGTGCCTGTCTCCCCTGTTTCAGTCTCTTGTTTTGTTTCCCAGGCAAGATGCAGTCTTTCCCACCTAGGTCTGCCTCCTCCTCTAATCCAGATTGTGCCTTAGCCCTTGTGCAGATGCTGTGCCTGCCTTAGTCATCATCTCTCTACTTTGGGAAGGCCCAGGTGGAGTGGTTCAAGAAGCCATAATGGTGAATTTCTGGGTCTGAGAAGTTGTTTTCCCCATTAAATGGCAGGAGAACATTACTCTCTAGGCTAATGGTATAGGCTAAAAATTACATTTTCAGAGGTACTCAGATGCAAAGTGGAAGGGCTGCTCACTAAAATGAGACTAAAGTAAACCAGCAGCAAATAGTCTCAAAGTTGTTTAGTTGTGGATTCCACCATGCAGTGGAATCACTGCAGAGCTCCAGTTCACCCACATTACTTGTCCATCTGGCAAGGATGTTGATGCACTCCTGAATTTGAGGCTGCACTGGCCCCTTCTCACTACAGACCTCCCTGTGTTTTGCTGGTCATTTAAATTCCCATTTGCAAAGCATGTGAGGCCTGAAGTCTTTCTGTATCCCCCTCAAAATGACTACTAGAGTCAAGGGAAGCTGAACACAGATTAAGGGCAGAATTTAGTCACTATTTGCAAAACACTTTGGAGTACTTGGGCATGAAAGGCATCATATTAGGTAAATATTTTCATTCTGAGTTAAAACCTGGAATCTGTAATTCAAATGTTTGTAATTTCTGAGCTGAGGCTGATGCATGCATATGAAAAGATTTTATTTGGACTCAGCTTGCTTGCCTACTTGTTGATCCTAAATTAAATGAAGATGTTTTTTGTTTTGCCTGGCTGAGGGGAAAAAAACAGCAACAGACATTCCTACTTCTGGTCTTGTTTTCTGTCTGAAAAGTGCAGGCCAGCAAGGGGAAAAAAAAATCAAACATGAATTTGTTGATAGTTAGCAGAGAAGGACCAAATGTCTCCTATTTTGACATTTACTAACATAGATTTGCCTTTTAAGACATAGTGTGTAAACCAGATGTAAGCCTGACTGCTTCATCTACCCTTTCCTCTGGGATGACACAGTGGGGATGACTGTTTGTGTAAAACATCTTTATTAAGTTGGTGCTCTAGTACTTGTCTACTGGAGAAGTGGAATATATTCTCCCTGAGGCCACTGGTATTAAAGACCAAAGGCATAAATTTGTGTTCAGCTATCAAAAAAGAAAAGCCAAGGGGATTCTTACTAGAGAAGTGCTGAACCACCTTTGTCTAGACATCATGGCTCTCAGTTTGGGCTAGAGAGATGGAGAGAGTTGCCAAGTCCACAAACACTGAAGAGCACAGCACCTTCCTCTGTCTTTCCAGGTTGTCTTTTCCTATCTTTAGATACCTCTCCTCTTCACACTGTCCACAGTGAGTGTATCCTTTATCAGGTAATAAGTTGTCTGACAAGATAGCCACTTTGTACCTAATTGTGCAGTTTGTTTATGTATTATTGATGAGGCTAGACTTGAACTCTGCTTTCCTTAGAGGCTGCTTGATAAATCTGTTGGCTAATCCTATCTAAGATGCTGAATTACCTGCTGGAGCATAACACATGACACTGCTTTTGCTTTGTGTTCTTTAAAGGAGTTGCTTACACAGTTCCAAGGAGCTGTGTTTAACAGTAAGAAATAAAATCAAATCCATAATTCACATTGCTCTGTGTTAACAAAAGATCTTTAGGGATGCTCTGTAAAGCATAAAATACTTCCTCAGCTTTTAAATCAATGCTCTGTTTTAGCTTGTAAGGGCTCATGTAGCTAAGGGAACTTTCTGAACTGCAAAAATCTTGCTGATGAGTAAGACTATTACACATGTCAAAACACTTATGTTGTGTATCACTAATATGAGCTGAAAATATTGGAAAATTAATCACCTTATGCTTTCCAAGGCAGTAGTTACTATTTCAAGTGAATGAATAAAACACCAAATTAATTTTCTATCAAAGCATGAATCTAATGATGGCACATTCTTGTACTCTGTTATTATTTCTGAACTTTTGACTTGTAGGAGCTGACAGAAGGGAAAGTTGAGAGTATTGCAAGAACTGTAGAGCACAGGAAGAAGCAGTGATACTCTGAGTAGCTATTTATGAATTCAGCTAGGAAGATTCCGAAGCTTCTGTAAAATCTTGGAACCTCTTAGTACTTCTCTTAGAAGAATATCAGAAAACAGATTGTTCCTGACACCCCTGGATTGTGCTGGATGCATGAGTCCATTTAATGGTTTACCTAAAAATGAGGGTGGAAAGGCAAACTGCACCTCAAGTAGAGCTTTAATTTTTTGGGCTTGATCAATAGATGTTCTACTCAGTGTTAGGCTTGAAATCAACAGAATTATACTGGCATAGACCTAGACCAGTGCCCTGGTGCAGGCACTGCCTGTGAGAAGCTGCTTCATTCTGAATTGCCTCCAAATCAAGGATGTTTTGCTCCATCAGCGGGCATCATTATTCCAACTGGTGCTTTTTGTGTGCCTTTGAAGCAGCCAAATGTGGTTTTGGCAATGTTTATGCAGCTGTTGTTTCTGCTGGGCTTGTATATCTGCAAATCAGAGCATGATTTGTCCACTTGAATTTTTCTCTGTTCCCTCTTTACCTTTTTGTGACATAACAAACACAGAGCTAAGGTATTTTAGATTGGAAGTGTTTGGTTTGGAAATGAGTTTGATCATGTGAAGAAAGTTCATTTTGAGTCTGTACAGAAGAGAGACAATCTTTTAGGCATGAACTTTGAAGCTGTAGTTTTCAGTGGGCTGTTCCTTCACTTTCGAAGCTAATATTGAAAGTAGCATTTCAGACTTCCAAACACAAAGAGAATTTTAAGCCAAAAATGACTCAAGCCATTTATTTCAAGTTTAATGTGCACTCATTTAATGGTCTTTAGGCATAGAAGATTATGCTAATTTTCATCACAGATTTTATCAAATGTGGAGGAGGGTGCATTAATAATTCAGTAGCTTATAGAGAGAGGTGAGAGAATATAATATGGGGCACTTAAAGGATAAGGCATATTTGCCATGACATTACTGTTTTAGAGTACTTTCGTTGATTAATAAAAGAGCTAAGGAGCCTGACTAGGCTGTGAGTTTGCTGAAGTTAAACAGCAATTATTGTACAACTGGGTAAAACCAGAAGCAACTATTGTGATGCTGTGGGGAAAAAGAAACATCAAAAGCTAATAAGCAGCCATTTTTTTTGTATCATAAGTAGAAGAACAGCTCCATCAAGCTTTAATCACATTGTTACACATTTATTTAAAAATTATGTTAGCTCATTAACAGTGGTTATAACATAGATTGTTATAATTATGGGGGAGATTAGCAAACATGAAGTTTTGCTTCTATTTCAGTGCACTGAAGCACAGGCTGCACTGCATGAACCAGAAGTGCTGCTTTTTAAACAGATAATGCTGTGGTTTGAGGGGGCTTCTTGTTGCGTGGGTGTCATGGTCCTGTTCAAAGCACTGAAAAACCCACAGCTGCCAGGGTTTTTTCTCAGTTTCCTTCAGGATTTCATAGGGCCAGGATGTGATTTCTGTTCAAAAGTGGAATGGATGCTACCAGCAAATCATGTCCTGTGAGGGAGAGCACTCAAGATGCAAGAGAGATTCATTCAAGCCTACATCATAGAATGGTTTGAGCTGGAAGTGACCTTTAAAGTGTTGTGTTGGTGTGAGCTGAAATTCCCCCCCCACCAACAATAACCAGGCTAGCTCAGTCTGGAAGCAAATGAAAAGCTGTATTTACAAGCAGAGTCTAAAATCTACAATGAAATGCAATGAATATGTACAAATATACAAAATTCACAACATTCACAAATATATACAATCAACAGAAAAAGCACAATCGATCTCCCTTTGCTTCCCCCCAGGGGGACCCTCCCAAAGGGGCCTCTCTCTCTCCCAAGAGCTTCCCCCCCAGACCCCCCTGGACAGAGAAGCAGAGTTAGTTAAGCAGAAAGTTGTTAACTTAGCTGCCAAGGTCAGTACGTGTTATCTTCAGCCAGAAGAGAAGAAGAAACAGCAACCAGACAGCTCAGCAACTGCCCCCACTGCCGAACGCAGAATGTGCAGAGTGCCTACTTTGTTTTGGGTAATAGTTCTTAAACATTTCTATCTATCCAATGGAAGTGTTTAGAACAATCGTTATTTTGCTTTCTTACACCCAATAGTGACTTATTTACATTCTTTCACTTTCTCTGTTCTGAACTTTGCAAGGAAAAATTAAAAAGACAGTTTCAAACCACCACAAGTGTTTTTAGGAAGTTAACAGCCACAAGAAGTGATGTGGGAGGATGATTCCCTGGTTTGTGGTTCTGGTGTGCAACACACCTCAGGGCTTGGGGAAGGCAGCAGGGCTGAGGGCTGCCAGGGGGCAAGGCTGCCATCCAGGCTGGGCTGGGGGTAAGAGCCTCATGCTGCATGGAGGAGGTGTGTGGTGGTGTCCCCATCATGGGCCAGTGGCAACTTTCTAAACTACTGTATAGGTCAGGAGAAGCCTTCAGAGGTTTCATCTTTTCAGGACTGGGAAAAAAAGCCTCTAAATAAACTGTGGAGGGAGGAAGAGGCAGATGCATACCCACAGCCTGGATGAACCCTGGGAATGGAGAACCTGTTCAGATTTGTCCCTGCCTAGCTAGACCACTACATTCCTTCTGGACAGCGCATGAGATGGTGAAAAGGGACATCAGTAAAGGGAAGAAGTTGATTGATTACAGATGCAAAACTCTTTGGAAAAACCCCATGTTGTTAGAGACTGTGAAAGGAATTTACAATATGCTTCCTGAAGGACAGAGTATCTGTCCTTAAGTGTGTTCACGAGTGTTATTAAAAGGTGGGAGTCATTAGTTTCAGCAGACTGGAAGGATGGGAAAAGGTCTTAAGATGAACCAGTAAAACTGCTGAAGAGTTGGAATAGAAAGGGGGAAATTCATTTCTGGAGTTGTATCCAAGGCAGGACTTGACAATAAGCTTTCACAGATGCTTCATGAAACCTATGCTGCTATTATTCAGGGGATGGATTTGCCTGCTCAGGGAGCTTCCTCCCAGCACTAACATGACTGCCTCATGCTGATATGCATGGCCTCTTGGAAAGACAACAGCCATGGTGCTGATAATGCCAAGTATGAGTAACTTTTGCTATGTGATTTGCTGTGAGGAATGTACAGCAGTAACAGATTCAGAGTCTATTGATGGGAAAATCAGCAGCCAGCTCTGAGCACTCTTTCTTCAAACAGGAAGGAGGAGGAGGTGGAACATTTTTCATCTCTAAAGGGTTTTGGTAAGCCAGTGTCAGGTTCAACCATAACTTTGTATTTTAGCTCTTTACCTTCAAAAGTAAGGGGAAAAAATTGCAATATATCTGCACAGACTTGGCTTTTTCTTTTTTTTCCTGTTAAAACAAAATATATCAACTGTATAAAGGAAATGCTCTTGCAGGCTCTAACAACAACAAAAAGAAGCTCTTAGGAGTGCTCTTGACAAAATAGAAACAAAAGATGAAAACAGTGGTGGAATAATTTAGTCATAAAATGAACTAAGCTTGAAGGTTACATTTTATCTTAAAAGGTATAGAGAACACTTAGAGTTTTTCGAGAACTGATAAGTGATTTCATTACATCAAGGATGTCTTCACTGAAGGTGATAAGGGGAAAAAAAATTAAACCAACTTTTCCTCTTCTGCTTTTCAGTAACGTTTTGTACGTTTTTAACCACATCTGTTCTTGAATGACCTATTTTGGGGAGAGAACACTGCAGACTTCTCTGTTGCTCTGTCAGTGTATCAGCTTGATACTCCATCAGGTCCATGTCCTTCTGTTGAGAGCTCCAGAGCTGGAGGCAGTGCTGTAGATGAGGCAGAGCAGTACTCAGGCAAGATGTTCCAGTGACCTGGCAGTTGTTACCTTTGTCTTATTGATCCAGACTCTGTCATAGAAGTTTTGAGAGAAGTGGTGGAGGCTTCCTTGTGTTTTTGGTGGTGGTGTTTCTCTGGCCCATTTTATTTAAGACTTTGCTGTGCAGAAGCAGACAAACTTTCCCCCAAGAGCTAAATATACCTCATGCACTCTGTAAATAACATAAAGGGTCAAAATCTGTCCATGGGTCCCTGCACATGACTCTTGCTATAGTCGTTCCAGGGAATGGTTTTGTCCAAGTTGTGCAAAGTTCATTCACCAAGGTCCATGGAGTCTCTTTTCTCCTGTACTGCAACGCAGGAGGCTCTGCATGTGGATATATAACAAATGTGGTTTAGTCATCTCTTGGCTCTGCCTATCATCTTTAAGCTTTCCTTGTTTTATTGCATAATCTACCATTTGAAACATTGAGGCAAGAGGATGGGGCTAGGCTCCTTTCACTGGTGGAAAGGAGGTTCCTAAATATAAGGAAAAACTTCTCCTGTGAGGGTGAGAGAATGCTGAAGCAGGCTGCCTAGAGAGGTGGTGGAGTCTCCTTCCCTGGAGAGATTCCAAACCTGCCTGGATGTGATCCTGGACAATTGCTGTGGGTGATGCTGCTTTGGCAGGGGTGTTGGACTAGATGATCTCTAGAGGTCTGTCCCTCCACCATGCTGGGATTCTGTGGTTGTGTAATATTGACAAAAATTACCCTGAAACTCAAAGTAAGATGATTCCTATTCCCTTACCACCTGATCCCATTCCTGCCCAAATGGCAATGGCACAGTTCCGTTCACCTACTCTGATGCAGGGAGCAGAAATCATCATGACACTGGCCAGGTGTGTTGGGGTTGGAAAAATACTGCCAGGTTAAACAAGTTTCCTTGACTGCTGGGTAGAAAAAGAAAGGTTTAGTCTTAGTTGTTCAAACCTTTCCACCTTATCACCCAATTTTCTCAGTGGGTGGCTATATCCATAATTTAGTGTGGATTGAGTAAAATAATAACACCAGCACTTGCCACTTTGATCTGGGTATGTTTATTTAAAGTGTTCAATATGCAAGGGAGTGTTTAGCATAGAAGTCCAGACCTCAGTGTGCTGAGTTTTTGGGTTGTTTTATCATTTATTTTATTTCATTTTATTTTATTTAACACCCAAGGTTACAAGGAGCAGGAGCCCAGCTGGGAGAGTTCAGAGTTCATCTCTGCGTGCTCACTGTCTTCCATTCAAAGGCACACAAAGGACTAATACAGTCCCTGCTCTCCCATGGGCTGTCTTTGATACACTCTGCTGTGCCTGGACTCTGCCACTCCTATCAGTCTGATCCTACTTCTCTGAGCCTGCTGTGCTCAGCACTGTAACCTCATTCAGCTGGCGCTCTGCATGCAGCAGAACAACTTCAAGGCTCTGTCAGGCATTGACACATGCAGGCTCCAAGCAGGGAGCTAAACACTCCCCTTCACCTCCTCTCTGGTTCCACATTAACCTCTATTAAGTGCAGGAAAAACACAAATGCTGTAGTGCCATCATTCAGGTTTTAACTACCAGTGTATATTTAGATATTCAGCCCGCTCGCCACCTTTGAGAACATACTCAGCAAGCTCTCTGGTTCCTCCTTTCTCATAATGAGAGTGATAGAGTGAGTTAGCTTGAGGAACACAATGCTAGAAGGTCTGGCTTGGATAAGTCCCAGGTCCTGCACTTGGGGCACAAAATCCCCCAGTGCCACAATACAGGCTGTGGGCAGAGCAGCTGGAAAGATGCCCAGTGGAAAAAGACCTGAGAGTGTTGGTTAATAGCTGGCTAAATATGAGCCAGTGTGTGTGCCCAGGTGGCCAAGAAGGCCACCAGTATCCTGCCTTGGATCAGGACTGCAGGCCAGCAGGACTGGGGCAGGGATTGTACTTGACACTGATAAAGCCACTCCTTAAATACTGGGTTCAGTTTTGGGCCCCTCACTCCAAGAAGGACATTGAGGGGCTGGAACATGTCCAGAGAAGAGCAGCAAAGCTGGTAGAGAGGACCAGGGCAGATTCCTTCCCAACTCTGAGTATGCTTCGCCCATGCATCACTCTACTTGGATTAATTAAAGTCTACTTGGATTAATTAAACACACCATGCCTGGTATTCTTGGTTTAGACTCTATGGAGTCAACTTGTGAGAAAAGGAGATCACAGCAAACAGAGGATTTTCCTAATGCTTTACACCTAAAAAATGAGTTGCAAAATTAATAGTTATCATCTTGAGACATGCCATCTCCTCTCTAATGCTTGGCACATCAAACTTCCTGTGACCTGGAGGGCTCTTAGTGTTCCAGGTGGGACAGAACTTGTGTTTCCAGCCAGTCTGCAGCAATCACCTTCCTTTGACCACACACAGATATCCAACTCTCCAAAGGAACTTGACCTTTGTGCCATGATGTCCATTCAGGATTTTTCACCAGTCTCATTGTCTTCCAGCACAGTCCTCTTCTGAAAAACATTCCTGGAGGGAGGTAGAAAGGTGGTAGAACACATAATCCATGGGACTAGATTATTTTCTGACCATTTTCCTGTGATAGCCCTTGAAGGAGGTATCAAGCCCCATTCCCAGGAGGGACAGCTGTCTGGAATTCATTATTGCAGCTCATCTTGGGTGAATTTAAATGTGTTCAGCACACAAAATGGAGCTCAGGAGACAAAATGGAGTTTCAACTTGGTGCAGACGTGCTGCTCTGCCAAGCTCTGGCAAGTAAGGGATTTCCATCATGTAATGGTGTTTACAGAGCACCTCTGTTTTTAATGGTTGCTTTAACAAGATCAACTGTTTCTTTAGCATAGCCATTTGATCATTTCTCTCATATCCCATTATCATTTCAGCAGCTCTGAGTAAAATAATACCACTGTTTGTCATCAGGCAGCCTGAGTCCACTCTTGGCATTTGGTTTGAAACAATTACCTGGTTTTAAAGCTTTTTCAGAATTATCTTTTTACCCTCATGTAAGTTATAAATGATATTTATCAGCTGTAAGCACTGAAATCCCTAAATCACTGGAAAGGAACAATCTTTTTACACAGTTATTGCAACATTTTCTTAAAATGAAACACAGAGTTCTGTTGGGGCACTGTAAGAGCAAGGTGAACCATGGTGAAAAGGTATGGCTGAAGTCTGCATTGAAATCCAGCTTCCAGCTCACATCTGAGGTGGGAGAAACTTGTGTTTAGACTGTGATCAACAGTACAGGCTTTAAACATCTGTTAAGTCCAAGTGGCTTTGCCCAGAGGTGAGTTTATTAAGTTCAGCAACTTCCCCCAGCCTGGTCATCTCTCTCCTTGCTGCTTTGAGTCTCTGCATTTCAGGATATCATTGTTGAGATACATTTGTGATCAAAACAGTGTCCAAAGTTGGTCACCCTCCACACACCAACCCCAAGCTTATTTTGGTGGCAAAAGCCATGTGGGCTTTGTGCTTCCCTGCTTGCAGTTGGGCAAGATGTATAGAACCAGAATCCTTTGAGTTGGAAGGGACCTTCAAAGAAGAAATGAATAAAAAATTCCTTTCTTGCAAGCTTTGCTGCTGCAGAATCATTATGATAAATGCTGGTGGAGTTGCCTGCAACCTAAGAGAGAAGATGAACTTAGGCTTCCTGGCCATCACTTCATGGTATGGTTCTGATGTGATCCCGTGCTCATGGCAGACAAAAGCCAGCTTTGGATGCCTGGGGAAGTCCTTGCCTGATGAAAACAGCCTTCCCACTCTGGACATGTGCTGAGCTTTTGCATCAGTAGCAGTCAGCCAATGTTTATGTAATTATACTCCCCACTTAACCTGAGTAAATTGCATTTAATAGCAGCACTTGGGTATCTCATGCATGCTGGTTGCTGAAAGTTGTCTTGCAAAGGGTTATTCTGAAGAAGATTCTCAGTGGCTATGCTATAGTGTTGCCTGTATGTTTTATTTATGGTAATCATTTAAATCAAGGATATGATGCAATTCTGCACATGTATTCAAACCAGCTCCCAGTTCTATATCCTCTTGTATTACAGTGCACTCATGTTCTCAGTTTGCTCTCACCCAAACTTCTCATGCAGTTACACTTTAAGAGAAGAAATGTTGTCAGGAGCAGTTATTATCACACATCAGAATATTGTATTAGCATTCACTTTTAATAGACTAAATGGAAGGATTTTGAAGTCTGCCCTTAATGATACCAGAGGATCTTGGAGACACATTGGGAAAGCTTTAGCTGAGATGTCATCTGATATATACACATCATCCATAGGTTCATAAAAGACAGTTCACTTAACTGCCTGCCTTTGTATTCCCTCTGTTCTGTTTGGATGAATCATCCCCAGGTTAAGTGATGCTTGTGCAGCTTCTTTGCTTGAAATCAAGCACAATGAGTGGCAGGGAAGTTTAGGGAACACAAGGTTCTTATAGACCTGGGGATGATGAGTAAGATAAGGCAACTTTGAAAGCATGGAGTATAATCTGGGTGGAAAATCTGGTTGTTAGAGGCATCTTTGGGTCATATCTGATGTTTTAACTCAGTCTGATCTGGATAGGTTACATAAATCTCAGATTTCAAGGTGGACCTAAGCTATTGAGGAGGAGAGTTGTTGACAGATGCTGTGCTGCAGAGCTGGTGTGTTACAAAGCATGTAGAGAAAAAAAAAGTATAATTATTCAAAATGCATATATAAGATTTAAGGCTTGTTTTAGAAGCTTGGGAAAACCAAGAGTAGGATCTTGCAGCTGATGAAATTGCTGGCAATTTTTTCCCCCCTCTCAGCTTATTGTTTTGCTGTTGGATAGTCACATTGGGCAAGCTGGGCACAGATACAATGTGCTGCTGCATCAGTGTCATTGAACTTCTTGTTGTGTGCTTTTTTGGCTGGGGTGAGATGTGTAGCTCATCTGTACTCCGCACTTCTTTTGGTAGTTGGGGAAGGGAAGATGAATAAACAGTTTGGCACTGAAGTAAATGTTTAGTTTTATTTTGGTATCATAACTTCACTCTTTTATAAACATTTTAATAAACATTGCGAACTTGAAGGAGGCATCTCCTGGTAACTCTTGCTGTAGGAAGTGCATGTGTGCCTGCTTCATCATTTCAGCTGATAGGTGTTTTTCAGGCACACATCTGAAGCCCTAGGACCTGCCAAGGAGCCATGCACCAGACTGCAGTAGGCTGAGAGCTGATGATAATTTGTATAGCTGTAAATGTAGTGCGAAGACGGATGTGGCCACAGCGTTAGAATCAGCTAATACACTGCAGTCCACATCCTGCTGCAAATACAAATGTTACCAAAAAACCTCAGTTTTAATCAAATCTACTTGAATTCTGCAACCTATTACCCAGCATACTTCTATCAAGCAGATGCCAAACATTGCAGAGCCTGAACTCTGTGTTTAAATATTGAAGAAATTAAGCAATAAATCAAAGAGCTGCTGAGTGGTTTTTAGATGTTAACAGGTCACTCAGATTTTATAGACATTATGCATCAATATATATTTTTTTTCTGAGAATTTATCCTAACAAATCAAGCCAAAGCCTTGCAGAAGGTAATTTCTCATTTAAAGCCAAGCCAGAAGGCCAGGAAGTTTAACTTCAGCTGTACTTTGGTTTTCAGTTTTGTCAATATGTTCTCATATTAAGCCCACAAACCATGGTAGCATTTCAGAGATGAATAGAAAGCAATGAACAGGAAAGGCTGAGATCCAAGCTCCTGTCAATGCTAGAGGCACCATGAGCAGCAAGGCACTGATCAGGTAGACAGAGGATCTGAGAACAGCAAACAGAATGATCAAAATTTCCAGGTGTTATGGAAAAATACTTTAGGGAAACTTTTTTGTGAATGCAGATTTGGTGATGATAAGCTTGGGAGCAACAAGAGCTGACCAGAGATCTAGAAAATGGGATTATTTGGAAGACTGGTATGCTTCATAAAGTAGTTCTTAAATCACAAGCTCAGGTATTATGAAAGGCAAAATAAATTGAAATAACCCTTGGCTGGATCTAACCAGTATGCAGAAAAGGAAAGAAATTTCTTTGTATTCATTGCATATGCAACAGCCTTTGAACTATGTTGGTGCTTGCAATGTAGTGCAGCAGAAATATGAAGATAATGAAGGGAATTCAAAAGAGGAGACTTCAGGAATTGTGGCTTGCAGGGCAGATAGAGCTACCACAGCCAGCCAGTGTAGCTCCTCCTGTCCATAGGATTTTGTACAAATGTGTTCTGGGATGCATCTTCTCTGAGAAAGATATCTAACTGCATTTAAAAGTGTCCAAGAAATGACGAGTTTGCTGTTGACAGAATGCTTAATTACTTTCTAAAGCCAGAACTTGTATCTTATTTGAGGAGTGAATTTCTATAAATCCTATTTCTCCACACTGGATCTCATTATACCACTGTCAGGAAGGCTGACATCTTGCTATCAGACATCTTTCCAGGGTGTAAGTACCAATCCTAGTGATCAAGGCACCTTTCAGCCTTTTGTCTTGACAAGCTGAATACGTTGAGCTCCTGCAGGACTGGCACTGACTGCTTGGTTTCCAACTGCAGGCTGTGAAAGCTCTCTTCAGAATTTCACCTGTCCATCTGAGTAGAAGAAACAACATGTTTTTGCCAGGGCTCAAAACCATCCAGATGCTAAAAATTTGTCTCTCAAACTCTGAATGCTAATATCTGAGGGCATTCTTGAATGAGGAAGCTGAAAGGGCAAGTGTAAACATGAAACAATAAAGGAACAACCATCAATCCCTGTTTTTATGATCTAATCCAAGTCTTTCTATTCCATCAAACTTTGGAAATGCTCTATTCCTTATGGCAGATCTGTGCTATCCTTTCCCTCCCATGAAACTAGGACTTCTGATAGACAGGCTGTGACTATCTATTAAACAGTTCTGGCCAGGAAGGGCAAACTATCAGCTGCTGTGCCAGGAGCTGGCACTTGTTCATTTCTCTTGTTGCTGTTACAAGTCTCTGGAAGAGAAAGAGGATCAGCTGGAAGCTGAAAGCCTTTCAGCCACCTCAGCAAAAACTGGTGGAGCTATCTGCCAAAGCTATGGTTTGGCACATTGGTCTAGTTGAGTGTGCTTCACCTTGCAGGTAAAGTAGCCCAAGAAGCTCAGTGTGGGTTGAGAAATGTCCATGGGCTAGTTCACTCCACCTTCTGTTGGAGCAGAGCAAGCTCAGCAGTTGGGGACCTTGTCAAGAAGCCACTGTGTCATCAAATATTATGGCTCACATCCAGAATGTGTCACTCCAAGCATTCACAGGAGGGGTCAGGTGAAAGTTATTTCAAACAGACCTTGTAACAGCTGGAAATTTGTGGCTGATGATTGGGGATGGGGAGTCCTGCTGTTGCTCATTTCTACTTACAAAGATTTTCCCCACCTTCTGAGTGGGTGCTGGGTCTACAGTTGCCCTCTTGGCACTGCCACTTGAGCAGGCATTACAAGAGTTCTGAGGGGGACTTTTTCCAGGTAAAGTAAGAAATCTGCAGGTTTATTCTTCTTTGTGTTGGTGCAGGATGAGGCTTCAGCTCTGACAGTTTTTCCCCCCCCCCCCCCCCTCTAGACCTTCAGATTTTAATCAACTCCATTCTATCACATTTCTGTTACTTTCTAACTGCAGCTGAGGGGAGAAAAAGAACAGCAAAACCCCTTTGTGTAGACTTCCAAGGGTGGTATTTATCATTTCTGGAAGGATATTTTTGCAGATCTGATTATGAGTGTTTACTTTATTCACGCATAGAGCAAACTATCTTCTTGCACCATATGGTCAGGAGGTATACTGTTTCCTACATTAGGATGTCTGAAAGCTGTCTGGGAATGTATTCCCTACTTTCTGATATGGGAACGTTTGGATTGGAGGGGGTTTAATTTGTTTTGAAAATTTCAACTCTTGCTCTGCTCCGAAGCTAAAGTTGGAATCCATTAAATGTCGCTTTAGTGCCGTTTTCTGTTCTCATCTTCCTTTCCCCAGCAAGTGTGCAATTCACTTAGTGCTTCATTACAACCAACAGCAATGTGTATACATGGTGCACAAAATGAGCCATTTTGTTTTAAAACAGATTGCAGATGAAAGGAAACCATTCATTTCTTGCTTGCTAGCTGTAATTACTAGAGCGCTAATTACTCCAAATCACTGACATCCAGGGTCAATAAGGATGACAACAGGAACATCAAAGACAAGATGCACACAGGCAATTACAAGTCTCTAAAACCAGGCTGTAATATTATTTTATGGCTCCTGTGCCTTTTTGCAGTTGATGCTGAGGAATATTCAAGTTTGCTGAACGTTTGCTAAATGTTTACTCTGATTTTCCTTTGCAGTTTGACGGTGAGAACATGTACATGAGTATGACAGAGCCGAGCCAGGACTATGTGCCAGCCAGCCAGGTGGGTTAATTAATCTTCTCTGCCTTGTTTCAAATTGTAATTAAACAAATTCAAAGAGTTGCATGGCAAATGAGTGGCACTATCAGGAACTGCTGCAATCAGGAATAATCATAATTTATAAACAAAGCATTTAAGCCTTGTTTCTAGCTAATGAGATAGAGCTGATAAAACACCAGAGCTGGTGTTTGTTGGAAGATACTACCTTGTTTCCTCTCCAGAATGCAAGCAGCTGTTTTGCCAGCATGATCTTTCCTAAACAGTTGTTTTACCTTCAGGAAATAAAGTCTTTACAGGTGCAGGTTATTTGTTTATCTGACTGCAGACAAGTTAATCATTATAAGCTACTCATGTCACAAATAGCCTTGATTATCACTCCTAGGCCAGTTGTGGTTGAAGAATTGCTTTTTTGTCTCTGTGGTGCTGAGGAATGCTGTCAGTGTTACATGGTTAGCAGATGGGTTCAGGCAATGACTTCATGCTCTAACTTGCAGCCCAAAGAGTTTAATGTAATGTGGATACCTTACAGGTAATCTCGAGCCCTCTCCCTTTTTGGGGAACCACACATGCTAAATTATGACATCAGATGTACTGTCAAAAATCTTCCACCTTTCCTCTTGAACCCTAAGGTTTTGAAGAATGAAGGGGTTTAAATGCTTCTTTAAAAAGCAAAAATAGTTTTGGATTTTGGGGTTCTTCTTCCTGTAGCTACATCTGTGTACAGGGGAGAAACTTTCATGTGCTTCCATTTTTCAGTCAGTTTAATTTCATGTTAATAAGTGATGGTGGTGTGGGTCAGTTAGACTGTATCAGAAATTGCCCTGAATAATCAGGTTTGTGGTCTAGGTCATGCAGCATCTCAGGCTCAGCAGTGGCTTTTCTGATATACTTTTTCCTGGCAGGACCAGTAGGATGAAGTGAAAAGCTCTGATGGGGAGGGAAATAAGTTTGCATGCACAGTAAATGTGTGTGGATGAGCAGGGTGTAATTTAGGAATTGACAGTTTTGGAAAGCATCAGACCATTCAGAGCTGAATGTCTTCATGAAGCAGGGCTCTTCAGGTCCACAGGTTCATTGGAGGTTGTGTGACACACTCTTTGAAATGTTCCACCATGCTCCTTCCCAGCCTTCTGCTGAAGTTATTCTGAAATACCTTCAGAGAGCAACTGTACTTTGTGCTTAAGATTTGTGTGTGATTGAACTTACCCAGCCAAGAACCCTCCAAGATTCAGAGGTAGTTTAGAATGGAACTGTTTGATTAAAAAATGAAAAATTACATTATTAATTTTTCTCCAACCATTAATCCAAAAACTGTACTGACAAGTTTTAGTATTGCTATTAGATTAAAGCAGCCTAGTATCATCTCATTTATGCCTTAAGGGTTTTGAAGTGCAAGGGCTAATTGAATTTGTTGGAAACAGTAGAAGTACAAACTCTGTGAATGATTGCTGTTATAAGGCAGCTGCTACCTTTCAGAGAATCATTATGTCTGTCTTAAATAGTTTTGAATAAAGAATTGCAAACCCACATTATGCATCAGAATTATTTTTCTTCTGTTGATATTTTTGTACTCTGTGTGTGCATGTAGCTTAAATAATTTACATGGCATATTGAAAAATTAAGAGTAGAAGTTTTAATCTTTCATGGGGTTTCTACATGTGCTAACAAGGCCCAGATTCTGAAAGACATTTATGCAGCTAACACTGGTTTCAGTGGAAGTAATGTACTCACAGTACTTCTAAAGATCCAAGCCTAGATATTTTAAGTGCAAATGATTGAAAATTGAAAAAAAAAAAATCCATCAAATGTGACATTTCCAAATTCAAAGATGGGAGAAACCCATGAATGTTATAGATGTGGTGCTGAGTGATGTGGTTTAGTGGTGACCTGGCAGTGCTGGGTTAACAGCTGGACTTGATGATCTGAAAGGTCTCTCCCAACTGAAATGATTCTGTGATTATATGAATGCTTATTAAAGGCTGGAATCAGGAAAGGTCTTACGAACTTAAAATCTCACTATGGCAAAGCTGAGCTCTTGGGTTTCTGGCTCCCCAGAGTTCAAAACTCTGTCAAAACTCTGTCCTTTGGTGTGGGATCCACATGACAAGAGGTAAACTCAACTCAGGCACAGTGTTAGCAAATGCATGCTGGTCAGACAGACTCCTGTGCCTCTTTGAAAGAAGCCATCAGCCTTGGGCTGCTGCATGCTCCTTTACTCTCTTGCTTTACATCATTTCAGTGGTTTCTTAAGTGATTATATGTGAAAGCCTGTGATAATGACAATTAATTTTGTAAAGGGGGATAAAAATCACAGAATCATAGAATTTTTTTTGGTTGGAAGAGACCTTTAAGATCAAGTCTAATTGTTAACCCAGCACTGCCTGGTCACCACTAAACCATGACCCCCAGCATCACATCTACACAGCTCTGAAACTTTTCCCAGGGATGGGGATTCCTCCATTTTCCTGGGCATCCCGTTCCAGGATTTGACAACCCTTTCAGTGAAGAAATTAGGATTATTCAGGAGCATCTGACTGTAGAGGCAGGATTCCTGGGGTCCTGATGCATGCTGACATGCACTTCAGTTCTTTGTTTACTGCAAAATGTTCAAATCCATAAAACAAAACAAACCCCAAAACTCCAAACCATCACCTTGTGTTATTTTAAGTGTTTTAATCAATTTATACCCTTTAGGCTAACATAAATAAAAGCTCAGCCATTGGACAGGAAAAATATAGTTTTGTTCCTTTTGCTATATAACATCAAACATCTGCATAGCTTGGTAATCCAAGATGAGTTGCCTCACAGCATCCCTCAACAATTATCATTTCTGTTCAATTTTCAAATCAGTACATGCTCTGGGACTTACAGACTAAGTTGCTAAGTAGCAACATATGGCTCACTACTGTTCCTGTGATGTTGCTGCAAGCAAATAGCATAATTCTATACTTGAAATGATTTTTACAGAAAGCCAGTGCTGGAAGTGAGCCAGAAGTGTAAGTATACAGTAAAAATTAATGATATTCTTTTAAACTGTCCCAAAAGGCTGTTTGGCAATGTTGTCTCTGTGTACATTTTATATATAGGTGTAAGTACTGTATTTTGGGTTGTGATGTATGTAGTACAGGAGCCTGCACTGCAGGCATCTCTTAAATGAGCTCTGCCAGCCTCATTAACAACCAGACCTAGGAAACCTACTTGACATTTTCACTACTAATTGTACTTTGATCTGAAAATATTTATCATGGTAAAATACAACCATGCCATGGCTGCTCTGCATTTCAAATTCTCCCAAATACATTGGGTTTTTGTTTGGGTTTTGTTTGTTTGCTTTTGTTTGGATTGTTTGCTTGGGTTTTTTGTTTGGCTTTTGTTTATTTTGTTTGTTTGGGGTTTTTTTTGTTTGTTTTTTTGTTTGGGTTTTTTGTTTGGTTTTGGGGTTTTTTGGGGAGGTTGTTTGGGTTTGTTTTTTTTTTTTTTGGGGGGGGGGTTCGTTTGGTTTTGTTTGGTTGGGGTTTTTTGCTTCCCCCTCCCCCCTATAATTGGGACCTGGGAGATGAATTGTTCTTCCTGCAGTTCCTCCTCCTGGAATTTGTGGGCCAAGCTCAGCACATTATATTGTTTATTTGACATTTCTTCCCAGTCATGTTGCTGAATTGTCATTCAGGACTCTGTTGCACAAAATCTTGCTCTTCTGTAGTCTTCCTAATGTTAAGGGTGATGAATCCTGATGCCAAATCCCCTACATGATCCAAATGGAAGGGAGGTGGATGGCCTGGAGGTAATGGTTTGGAGCAGTACCCCCGTTGCCTCAGTGGAACAAAAAGAGCTTCCTGAGGGGCTTCTGTTTGCACAGAGGTGGTGTTTTCCTTCCTTCCACAGCTATGCTGGGAAGATCTGTATGAGAGATGTGGTCTTTGATACAGTATGCACTGTGGGTATCAAAAGTGTTTTGTCCTGTCAAGCTCCAGGGTGGAACAGGATAGGATGAGATCCAACAGAGATTTTTTTTCATGTTAGCAGGAAACCAGAAGGTTCCCCCTGCCTGTTGTTGTTATATGTACATGGCATGGGTGAATAAATGACACAGAATAGAAGCCCTCTCTTGCTTTATATTGGTCCTTCCTTGCAGGTAGCCTAGAGTTTTGGGGTAGTGCCTCTCCTTCCTGCTTTTCTTTATCTTCTAGTGCCACAGTCAGCTGAGCAAGGCAGGAGCTGGCTGTCTTGGGAAGGGGTTCAGGAAAAGCAGCATTCTTACATGCAGAATCACTACGTGGTCCAGTGTAGTCCTTTGGGTACACACTCCCCTAAAGTCCAGGCCAGTGCTGCCCAAAGGTTGGAAAGCTTTTGCTCATTAGTTGGAAATGCTTCTCCACAGTGAGAAAGCAATGCCACCTGGTCAATCTGTTGGCTGGCTGCAGGTTAGGGCAGTTTAAAACTATTTTGCCTTGTCCTCTCTCTACAGGTCTTGGTAAAAAGTCTTTTCATCTTTCTCATAAGCCCCCTTTAAGTACTGAAAGGCCACCAGATGGTCATCCCAGAGCCTTCTCTTCTCCAGGCTGAACAATCCCAACTCTCAGCCAGTCTTCACAGCCCAGGGCTTTGAGCCCCCCCATTCTTGCCATGGTCTCCTCTGGCCCTGCTTCAACAGGTCCCTGTCTCTGCTGTGCTGAGGACTCCAGAGTTTGCCCCAGCACTGCAGGAGGGGTCTCAGCAGGGTGGAGCAGAGGGGCAGAATCCCCTCTCTCCACCTGCCCACACTGCTGGGGATCAGCCCAGGACAGGGTTTAATCTGATGTGCAAGTGAATGATGCTGGCTCATGTCCAGATTCTCACCCACCACCACCCCCCAAGTCCTTCTCTACAGGGATGTGTTCTGTAAGTACCTGTGAATGTCTGCATGCACATGCACTCTGTGTGTATTGAAGGATATTTTAATTCTTTTTTTGGTAATCAAATGCCTCAACTTTTATTTTAAAAAGTCTAAATTATAGCCAACTGTCTGCAAGAGCTCTCTCAAATTTCACAGCCAAGGCATAACTCAGGTGAATTAACTTTATTCAAATTCATTTCAGTTGAGTTATGTTCAGTGAGTATTGAACTTATACTCTGACCAGAAGAAGAAATATATATGACATATTTATCTCTGAAAAATGAGTTACTTAAACATGTCTTTACTTAATGCTTTGTTCATTTAATGCTTATTCTCTAGCACATGCTGTAAAAACACTAAAGAGGGCAAAATCTTTTCCCTAAGGATCCTAAGCAAACGTATCCATAATTACAGTTGTGTAAACAAAAGTGTCCCTCTCCAGCCTTCAAAAATCATTAGTGTGGATCTGCAACATTGAGATCATATCAGAAACCTCAGCCAGCAGAACATTTTTCATCCTTCTATTTGTCTTCTGGCTGCAGAAAACTCACACTTGTATTTTCTTTACAGCCGTGCGGGCTAAAAACTTTTAAATGAAAGCAGGCTTGGAGGGTAATTGCCTTACTCCAGAAGTTTGGGGCTTTAGAAGTAAATGTCAGATCCTGCTAGAGTAATGCTAAAATGGTGAACTTGGCCCTGCTGTATACACAGTGATCCTGTGCATCAATTAAAAGTATTTTTCTCAGGGGTTGCCAATGGGAGGGAAGTCGTGGGAGCAAACACTGCATCTTCTCCGAGCTGTGGCATCAGGACGAGAGCGACTTCAGCGCCAGCCCCGCCAGAAATCAATACAGTAAAAATAACAAAAGCTATTATTTTACCATGAAAAAGGTAAACAGAAAATCAATCATCAGATGATGAATTCTCTGTCCAAAAGCCAGAGGTATTTTTGCCCTGTATCAGAAGAGAAAAGTCATTGCTCTTTGCCGTGCATGACATGAGAGAACTTTCTGTTTAATGAGCAACTGGTGTAAAGTATCGTTCAAAATGCTTCCCTCTGCTCCTTCGTGTACAACTTTTTCAGCATGTGAAAACAGATTATAGACTTCATATATTTCAGCTTATGTAGTTTCCTTTCCAGGAAACTCTACAGGTCAGCAGTGTGGGTGAATTATGGGATGTAACCATGGGAAATGTTAAAGGCAGTATTTGTCAACCTAGCTTCATGTAAAATGAACTTTTTATTTACATATTTTTTTTGGTCCATAAAATGTCTGGAAGAATTACATGAATTTGAACTACAAATTAGACCAATTACTGTTCTTCTGTCCCTTTTGGCAAAGGCTGCTGCAGTCCAGTCAGTTTGACCTGCTGACCTCCTGCTGAACAAACTGATAAGACGCCAGGCTTTGATTAATCTAGTTAGTTTTACAAAGTCTGGCATCTCAACAAGCCCAAACTAGTTACTCAAACCAGTCTTCAATGTAACATTCAAATGATCACTTCGTGGAGTCCCAGAGGTATTCATTACAGACAAAATTGCTCTTGTTGCCTTGCATACAAGCTGAGTTTTCAATGGGAAATGAAAGGCTGCCTGGAAAAATAGGCCACCTAATTAAGTTAAACTACTCTAGCATTTGGCTTGACATCTTCATTACTCAAAATTAAAAAGATGCTTCACTTGAGCACACAAGTTACTATTGTTTATGTTGTTTTCCACTTAAATTGGCTTCTTCCATAGAAGTCTGCCTTTTCAGAATTATATCTGGTAATAGCTGGCATATTTCTTGCACTTTATAAAAATGTCTTACGAGGTACTACGCTGCTGATGGTTGGGGAGATGTTGGGACGAGTGAGCTTATTACTGAGTGCTCACAGCAGTCCTACTGCTTACATGACACTTTATTAAGAGAGGGCCAGATTCTGCCAGCTTTACTTGCTTGAGTGATCTTTACTCATTTGTATACTGAGCATTCCTTGCCCTTGTTACTCTAAAGTCCAAAATCTAGGCTGTGAAGTCACTGGGATCACCGATAGGATTTAGGAGCTCTCATATCCCTCAGCTTTCAGCTTTTCTTGCCAATGACACAGGGCTGTTAAACAAGAGTAAAATCAGAAGAATAGCAAAGTGTAGCCATGCTTCTCTTTTGATCTTCCTGTTCTCAAATGGTGACATTTTACAATAAATCAGGCCTTTGGGAGAGGTCTAACATGGATGGGACCTACTGTCCATCTGAATACTGAAAAGCAACCCATCCTTCCTGATGAGTTTTTCTAAGAGGAGGGAAAAAAATATGAGAACAACAACAAAAATCAACCAAACAACTAAAGCCCAAACAATCAACCACAAAACAAAAGCCAGCCAACCAAAAAAAAGCCAAACCCAACCAAAAAGCAGCAATGAAACCCACAAAGAACCCAACAAAAACAAACACACCAAACTCCCCAAAACATAAAAAAGGATCTTTTTTTTGTCCTTAATCATGGTATGCTGGGGTGGGGGGAGGGCAGGTACAAGGTTATTTAATCATTCACTGTCTTTCACAGAAGGGATCTGGAAACTGAGACAGAGTATTTGCCCCCCAAACAAATACTTAAATGTAAATCTATACCACTGCTATTTTAAGAGCATTTAAGAATGTAAACATGTGAAGAGCACACTGTCTTGATTGCTGGTTTAGAGTCTGTGATGCTAATGAGGCTTCTGACAGGTTAAATGTGGTGTATCATCTCTGTTTTCAAGCAGCAGCATTTGTGAAGATGTCACTTATTTTTTTTAACTTCAATTCTCTGTATTGAATATGGATATTGCTGGGTTTATCACCCAGTGCTTTGCAGTGAGCATAATATAGCTATGGTTTGGAGAGAAGGGGGTCTCTAAAAGTGTTTTATTTGTAATATGCTCTTTATCTCTAGTTAGAAAGAAGTATCTAGTAACTGTAGTGACTAATTTATAGAAGTGTATCTTGTAGAGTTAATGACTATAGCAAAGTTGACACAGTGTGAGGTACAATATGGACAAAAATCTGTCAAATAAGATCCAAAATTGCCTTTGTCTTAGCTGTCATTAAAATAGTAACAATAACAATTTGCTTTCATTGTTGCTAAGAAAATCTTGTGATTACTCTGTGTCTCCTGACACAGAAGCAGCTGTGAGGTGATGGTGCTACTCTACTTGTTTAGGAGAAACCTGTTCTGCTGAAAGCCTCTCCTTCCTTTCAGTGTCCCCCAAACACTGGACAATCACAGAATCACAGAATGGTTTGGGCTGGAAATACCTTTAAAGCTCATCTAATCCAACCATCCAGCAGTGAGCAGGGACCCTTTCACCTGAGAGCCCCAAACAACCTGACCTGAAATGTTTCCAGAGATGGAGCATCTTCCACCTCTCTGTGTTTCATCAGCCTCACCGGAAAAAAAAATATTTACTACTTTTTTCTTCATCATCCTTTGTCCTGTTGTGACAGACCCTGCTGAAATGTTGCTTCACAACAGGCCCTGATAAAATGTATGTCCCCGTCTTTCTTGTTGGCGTCTTGAAGTCCTGAAAGGCCACAGAAGATCTCCCTGGAGCCTTCTCTTCTCCAGGCTGAACATATCCAATGCTCTCAGCCTTTCCTCACAAGTGATGATGGTGCAGGTGAAACTTCAAGAGGAGGTGGCTCCAGATTGGAGATCTAAGGATGCCCTGCGTGTGTCTAAAGCCCTTTGGTATTCCTAAGGAATTGCTTGGGCGGGGGGGGGGAATGATCAGGAATTCCCAAGATTTGCACTTCTCTTAGAGGTTTATTCAGACTTTCTAAATAGGAAAGGTGCACAGCTGGGGCTGCAGGGAAGTTTGAATTCTTCAGTGAGAGGATTGCTGTTTGCAGAGCCCAAATCTTGTAATCTTTTATAACATTTGTACTTCTACTTATTGTCATCTTTAAAATGTATTTCAATTTAAAACCTGCAGATAGTATATGTATAAAATCAATGTAATTAACAAAAACTTTCAAGACTGGAATCTTTTAAAAATAATAATCTTCTGTCTAATTCTGTTAACTTTTAACTTATGATTGTCTAAAATCAATAATATCATTGTCAGCACATTCTCTTTCTTGAAACCAGAATTCAGCTGGTACTGGAAAATTAATGTTTTGCTTGAGGCTTTGCCCTTTACCTAATGTAAATTAGAGGCATTGATTAACACAATATGAAAAAAAAATTATACTTTTCCCTGTAATATATTTTTGATAGCTGCTGCTTGATAAGTTAGTATATTGTGTGTTTGAAAATGAATGTGATTTATTGCTGTTGTCTACCATATGAAGAAACACACACACAAAACATTTGTTTGCAGGATCATTGACTTGAACATATCAATGGCACTGTTGGACAATTCTTGGTGAGTGTTAAGATGATTTATGCAACAGACCAGAGGTTTCCACAGCAATGCATTATAGTCTCAAGCACTATCAAGCCTTGTTCATGCAGAGACAAAAGAAGCTAGGGAAAAGAAAAAAAAAAAACACCACTTGCTTCTGAAGGTCTTCTATTTAGAAATTAGAGATAAGGTTGATCCTATTAAAACTCCTGGAAATACCTGCTTTCAGGTACATTATCCCAACTTTCCAGCCTGTGGAATCCATTGCTGATTTCCCTCTTCTAGTGAGCTCATTGTTTTTTGCATTACTCTCGATTCAGAAGGATTTCAGTTATGTAACAATGTGCTCAATAATAGAAGAGGAGACAGCCTGAAGCATCTATCTTTTAGAAACTGGCATCTTTCCACGGTTCAGATGCAGAAGCCTTGGTGCAAATGAAAAATTAAGACATGCTCTACATAGTTGGCAGTGCCACTCCTTTCATTTGAATTAAATATCTGTAGGCAGCTGCCCAGTTTTTAAGGGGCTGTTGCTAGTACCAGATTCTGTTGAGTATGTGCATGGTGTGCACAGGAATTAGGCATAAGGTGTGCTGTCACACAGTAACAGCTCTGCTCTTTCCAGAGGGATTTACAGTGGGTGTTTGAATACTTGCTGCCTCTTGTGGTCAGTCTGTTTGAGGTAGCTCCTTTGATTTCCCTTCTCTGATTACTTTTTTGAAGTTTTACTCAAATTCTTTTAAAACCTAAGTACGTCATCACTGTAGGGATTTTAAGCAAAAGGGTTTTGTTTTAATTTCCTTCTTTCTCTGTATTTCCCTTTTCCTCAGTTTTTATGCAGCAGGCTGTGCAAGCATTTCACAGAATCATAAAATGGTTTGGGTTAGAAGGGATCTTAAAGATCATCCAGTTCCAACCCCCCTGCCATGGGCAGGGACACCTTCCACTTGAGCCCAGGGTGCTCAAGGTCTTATCCAATCTAGCCTTGAACACCTCCAGGGAGGGGACATCCACAGCCTCCCCCGGCAACCTGTTCCACCATCTCCCCACCCTCACTGTCAAGAATTTCTTCCTAATATCCAGTCAATCTACCCTCTTTCAGCTTATTTCCTTTAGTTTTCTAACAACAATGAGTATCTGGGTTTCTCAAATAAATACTAAAATTGTATGTGTGTTATAAGGACAGTAGGATGCTTAGCCCTAGCCTTGGGTTATGTCTTGCTAAAATTAAGACCTGACTTTTGATATACATCTCAGCCTCCCAGCTTTGTCCCATTTTCACAGCTTGTTTCTAGATTTGGCCAGGCTAAGTGGTATAAAAGATAAATTGAAGGAGATCAGCAAGGAACAAAAGCTGGGACATGGGTTGGACAGCGAATGAGAGTGAAGTGTTCAGAGAGTTTCATTCTGGTAAGCTTTCCTCATAAAATTAGAGGCTAAGGTGTCAAAGATAATGAGATCTCTTGATCTCAGAGAGGACATCTCAATGATCATCCACTTTATAAAGCTGCCATCATTTGAGGCAGAAATGTCACAAGTATTTAACCAGAAACAGAATATTGCCTTTTAGATTTGGGAAGGCATCCTTGATTCACAAAGCTTTGCCATAGATTTGTCTGTAAATAGTCCAAATTAAAGGCTGCTCAGTTCTGAGCACTGTGTAGCTCCCATCTGAAACACACTGAAATCTGTTTATAATAAATAGAGGTGTCAGGAGAATCCTCTTTATAATAGAGCAAAATTAAAGTCTGTTTGCTCTGTGCTGTGCAGTGGGTTTAATGGTGTTACTTGGCAGAGGGCTTTTGCACTGCAAGGTATTAAAGGTCCAAGAAGTTCCCCTAAACTAAAGAGCTGATAAACACCTCACCCACTCCCATGGTCATGAGAGGAAACCACTGGCACAGTTCCTACCAGCTCTGTTTTAAAGTAAATAAAGCATTTATTGCTAGTCTTTTTTGATTCAGAAGTGAAAAATGAGCTCACTGCTCTTTCTGTGACCAGTGGGATGAAAAGGAGCTGTTCCATTTCTTTCTGAGGAGTCCTGCTGATAGTAAAGACAGCCATGTAAGAAAAGTACTCTTGGAATGGGCAGAAAGACCCAAATATCTCTCCCCACCCCCACAAGAAAAAAAAACCCTCAACCCATAGAGCTACAGGCCTCTATTTATTATTAATAGGTATGAGCTGTACTTAAGAATTGTAATTGGATACAGGGAGTGTAGCCTTCTCTAATGCTTTTGATGGTGGATAACTGCTTTCCTTAGAAATTCCAGATAAATGGCTTGGAAGAATAGGTGATGTAAGAAAGCCCAAGGGTCAGGACAGGGTGCTGACTGGCCTGGGAGTGGGAGGAAAACCTCAGCTCTGGCCTTGTGCTGGAGTTCCCTAGAATGTCATTTGGAGGAAGAAGGTAGCAGTATGATGTTACAGAGGAGCCCACAGCCAGCACTGGATCAGGTACATCAAGAGGAATCCAGAGAGTCTTTCCCAGTGGCAAGGGGAGATGTGGCAGGTAAGTAGAATTGGATGGTGGAAGCTTGCAGCTGCTGTTAGGACAAGTGTATGTCCTGTTCCTCACTCTTTCCTTCCAAGTGCAGCTGCAGCAGCCTTGTTTCTGGGCTGTGCTGGGTTTGCTGCAAACATACACAGGACAGTGGTGTGGGATCTAATGCACTCCAGCTGCTTGGCAAGCAAAAGCCATGGTTTTTTGGTTGTGTTTAGAATGGTTAGCTCATACAGCACATGTAACACTATGAAACAGTTACACAGGGTGTAACTTGGGCTGTGGACTTCGGTGCTTTACTTCCTTCTTACTAAGTGAAGCTCATGTTCTAATGCCTGTTCAATTGATTGCACCAGTTTTGAAGTGTTTGCTCTCTAAGCAACCTGGGCCAGTGTTTCACCACCCTCACAAAATTCCTTCCTTATATCTGGTCTACATCTCCCCTCTTTTATTTAAAAATCCTTTTCTATTTCACACCAAAGTATTTGGTAGCTGAGGTGTAAACCTTGTTGGGAAACAAGCAAAGCAACCCAAACCATGGTGGTGTGCACTGGAGTATGGTGTTCTGTATTCAGCAGCTCGTTGAAAACATGAAACTATTTGTTGTTGGTCTGATTTAAGTTTTGTATCCATGCTCCTGCAGAAGAGAGTAACCTCAGGCAGCAGGAGGACAGTATTGCTATGATGACTGATGAAACACCCCCTTGTTTATAACTGGCCATTGATTCTTCCCTTCTTCTGCATGAATTCATGCACCCTACTGTCCTCCATTTGCAAACTTGCAATGGGGAAAATATTTTCTTCAAGTAGCTGCTCTTGGAAATTGTCCTCTCGTTTTTATCTTTCCTGAAGATACTTTGTGGGAGCAGAATGTATTTAAATCCTTGACAAAAGCACCTCTCAGAGCAGGGCTGTGTGGTTGCAGAGGAAGAGGAAGAGGAAGGCTGGAAGTTGTCTCAGTGCTATTAATCTCGTGGCTATGAGTGTCACTGTGCAAAGAGTCATCACTTGTGAAGGAGAGCAGAAGTGTTCCTGCTCTTGGGAAAGCAGAGCAGGCTTTGGGGCTGAACCACTGTAACTGATCCCTGTATCTCTTCGTTAGATCATAGAATATTTAAGGTTGGAAAAGGCCTCCAAAATCATCAAGTCTGACTGTCCACCCAACACCCCCATGACCACTAAACCATGTCCCAGAGTTTGTAGAACACCTTCTATGGTGACTCCACCACCAACCTGTGCAGTCTGTTTCAATGTCTGACCACTCTTTCAGTAAAGAATTTTCCTCTAGCATCCAACCTAAACCTCCTTTGGCACAACTTCCTTTTCTATCACACATGGGAAAAGAGACCAATGTTCCCCCACCCTCCAACCTCCCTCCAGGTAGTTGTAGAGAGCTGGAAGGTCTCTCCTCAGCTTCCTTTTCTCTGGGCTGAACAACCCCAGTTCCCTCAGCTGCTCCTCTTAAGACTCCTTCTCTAGACCCTTCACCCTGCTCACCCTTTTCCTTTAGGCAACAAGTAATCCACTCCTATCCCCCCATGAGCCCACCTGCTGTACAAACCATGTAGATAAATAATAGTGAAGACTGTAGATAAAGAATAGCAATTATCCACCTTGCTGCATTACTCTGGCTCTGCCTTCTTGAATCAGATTGAGTTGGATGACTTAATGATAGCAGATAACAACAGACTAAACAGTTGCTTTGGGGATTCCTGGACTACAAAAGGAACAAAACACTGCTTTTGAGACAGCATAAGTGTATTTTTATAGACACAAAGTATACTCATGCAAACTGGGCATTATTTTTGTGTTTATTTGTCTGTCTCTGTAGCAGAAGAAGGCTAAAAGCAGGACCTTTCCTCTTCACTATGTAATTCTTGATCTGAGAAGCAGGGAGCCTTATGAACCATTTACCAATGTTAGTTTTATAAATTGCATTCCCTTTTCCACAATTTTCATGAAAAAGGTATTCAACTAGATGAACACTCTTGGAAAATTTTAATAGGACCATTGAAATCTCTTTGAATTTAGCTCCCTTAAAAATATATCCTCTTTCTCATTGAAGTTGTGAAAGTGTCAGAGATTCTTATGCCTTAGAGGTAATTTTTCTTCCATACATAGTGGTGAAAGTCCACTGTTACAATACATGGGTGTTTAAAACATTCTCTTTGTTAAACTGAAGCTCCTGCTTAGAAGCATGTGAGTTGGGCTCTTTGTGTTTGCTTGTGTGCCTTTTATTATTAATCACATGATTTTCATAGTACTTTCCCTTTGTTTTATTTTCCAGTCCTTTCCTGGCCCAAGTCTTGAAAGCGAAGATTTCAACATACCTCCTATAACTCCTCCATCATTGCCTGACCACTCCCTGGTGCACTTGAATGAGATAGAGTCTGGGTACCACTCTCTGTGTCATCCCATGAACCACAATGGCCTCCTTCCATTCCACCCACAAAATATGGATCTACCTGAAATTACAGTTTCCAACATGCTTGGCCAGGATGGGACACTGCTTTCCAATTCACTCTCTCTGGTAAGTGGCTTTAATTTTTCACTGCTGCTCTGCTTTAAGTTGTGAAATAGCAGAAATATAAATCTGTTTGATATCATACAACCACAGACTGGTTTGGATTGGAAAAGACTTTTCAAGGTCGTTTATTCTAATCCTCCTGCAGTGAGCTGGGACATCTTCAACTGGATCAAGTTGCTCAGAGCCCTGTTAAACCTTCACAGGGCCACACAGAAATCCTTCAAGGGGCCACCACTCAGGTCATGGGGTGAGCTGGCCTGACTCTGGGTGTTACATCACCCTCCCCATCTCAAATCCTACCCCCAGTGAAGCTTTTACAGCAGACTCCCTGAAAACCAGACTCCATGAAAAACATGCCTTGAGTAAAATTACTCCCTCTTTCCACAGATGTAACTGATGACAAAAGGAGGCTCAGGGCTTTGACTTCTGCTGGAGCAGGGTTTGGTTCCAGATGGCCGTTGTTCTGTGTTTGTCTGACGAGGCTCTTCCCATTCTCATTTGCATGTGCTGAGAGATGTACAGAAATTTAATATCTCCTTTCTTGTTTACCGCACGTTTGGAAAACAGCAAATGTTATTTCTGATTCCAGGCCAAATCTTACAGCCTTTTTACAGTTCCCAGTCCTTAGCCAGCCAGAATCCAATTGAAATGAGTGGACGATTTGCTTATAAAGTCTGTCAGATAGTCATTATGGTCGTAATCTCGGGAAGCCTGATATTATAAATCACTTCTTTGAATGTTAAATTGCTTGCAACAACTACAGAACTACTCTACATGTTACATTTTCAAGTGGGCTCTACAAATAATTAGTATACTGCTTGCATAGCAGCTCCAGACAAGATTATTTCGTGCTGATTGTACAATTTTAAGACAAAGAGTTTAAAAAAAAAAAAATCCCATGGTAAAGGATGGGACCTGGCACTGCGTGGGGCCTACAGGACTCCAGGCACTTTGCTAGATGGGCTGCCCAGAAACTGCAGATCCAGGCAGCTGAAGTTCAGAATATGCCAGTCCTAGAGATCCAAGGGTTCTGTGTCCTAGCTGGGAGGCTCTGTGCTTATGCAGACTGAAGCTGTTTCAGCTTCCAACTCTCTAGCTTCCTATACATTACCTCCTAAAAAATAGATTGCTCCTGGGAGCATGGTTGCTGAGGCAGAATATGGAGGGCTGGGGGATCCAGGTTTAGCTCCCCATCAGTCCTTTGGAGCCAGGGGCTAGGAAGCAATTAGTTTATAACAAAAATCTGCCTTGTCACAGTTGCAACTTAATTAAAATAAAGCTGCCTTGATTTTGAGGAGCTCTCTGTTCCCTCTGAGGATGTCCAACAAGCTCTACTGCAGGGGCACTGGTCTTGGCTCCTTATGTGCTGCTTAGTTGTTATTGATTTACTGGGATGCTGCATGCTTTGTGTTTGAGGTCAGAATCTGACCCTGGGGTCATGTTCAATAATGGAAGGGAGGGAGGAAGGGCAGATTTTCATAGATGTAAATATTTTCTCATCTGTTTGTTTTTTCATATCTATAAATTGATTTATTTTCACATCTGTAAATGCACTTCATGGAAACGTTTTGAATTTCACTTGTGTTGCTATAAAGCTGCTGGTGTGCATTAAAGAGCAGGAGCTAAACCTTGTGTGGGGCTCTGAGAATCAAAAACTATGAAATGACTTTAAGAATTAAGAGAAACACTTGGCTCTCCAGTCAAGACAAGCAGTATTTCATTGAACTGACCCCTTCTGAGCCATGGCTGTGGCTCAGCACCATGCATTCTTTTAAGCCCTGATGTTCCACATTAACCTCTTGCAGCAAGCTCTGAACAAAGGGCCTTGAGAGTTTGTAGATCATCACAATGAGTTATTGCATTAAGGACAAACACACAGATCAAAAACAAACAAACAAAAAAAAAAAGCTGGATAACATAAGGAGGAAATTTTGCTATTGGGACTTAGTGAAGATCAGGAGAAAAAATGAGAATCAGAGATGGAGAAAATCTGTTAAATTTGAACAGTCATTTCTAAGGATTTGTTCAACAAAGCATGATCCTTGAGGCATCGTGGGTTAAGTCAACTGTTATCCCTAACTCACATGCCCTTTGCACACAAGAGGGGCTCTTAACTAGCAATAGTTTTAACTCAAGCTGGCTTGTCTGTCAAGGAGATTAGGCTACATCTCACGTTAGTACAACTGGTAGGATGTTAACACCATGATTCTGTACAGTTCAAATGCTGTTTGGCACTAGAGCTCCTCTGATTTGAATTTGATAGCTTGAGAGAAATTAGCTTGAGGGAGATAATGTAAATAAATTCTTCGGTGAATTCAGTGGAAAGAATGGTCCCATTGTCCTCTTGGCTTTGCATTGATTGAGGGACAGAGGATTTTGTAGAGTTAGCATTCTTAGCTTTGAAGCTCCTCTTTATAATCCAGAACCTTTCACATTTTTGTCTTCAATATGACTTTTTTTCCCCCCCTTGCTATTACTCATCTCTAAGTTTCCTTTTTTACTATCTCGTCAAGCTCCGATCCATTTAACAAGTACTTGGCTAAATCACTTTTCTATTGCCTCACACAAAATAATGTCTCTGTTCCTCCAATCTATCTAAACCCTCAGTGCCATAAAATTTCTGGTATATCAACTACCACTTAGTGTATTTGGAAACTGTATCTCACTTCATTTTTCAGGGCACTAATGAGTACTTTTAGAAAAATTCTTCTTAGAAATGAATCTTTTGGCAGCTCTCTAGCCATAATTAATTTCTCATGTCCAGCAAATTTTACTTGTGTTGGGACAAATTCAGCTGCAATGCAATAGCCTCTGAATTTGGTCTATTTTAGCCACTTTGGGGCTGGTGTTGGTGTTTCAGCAACAATTCCTTAGTTTTTGTCTGTTAAAACTAGTGAGTGTTGTCAGTCGGTGTTTTAATAGACCAATCATTAATTAATGCTAGCTGAAAGAGAGAAAAGAAACAATGAGCTCAGAAATAAAGTAGGAAGAGTTTGTACTCTTGAGTTTTCCTTTCTTCTCAAGTAGCAGATGTTTTCAGGTAAGGATTTCTGTGATTTTTGGACAGAACCCCTTCAAAACTCCCCCCGTGAGAAGTCCTGGTCTCTTCCTGTGCAGCACTCCCTGCAAGCTGCAGATGAAATCCTTTTGAACGAGGATTGCAGGATTTGCCCCAAGCTCTGTAAGAATTCTCTTCTGTGGAAGTGTTTAAACACACACAATAAGAGCCCACTACCAGTTCAGTGAATTCTTATTAGGGATCAGCTTCTTACAGATTTTTTTTTTACACTGTGGGAATTCTTTCTGAAATTTTCCTATTGCCATTTACTGCGCCTGAGACTTAAATTTGGAATTAGTCTTCTTTGAAGTTGTTTTGATTGATTGGACCTCCTGTTGCACCCCTGCTATTTTAAAAGAAAAAAAATAGAGACATGTGAGTGATTTCTTAACTTTTCTCATTTATTCTGCTGTCAGTTCATGTACTGGCTTCTGTGTTTGTGTGTTTCTGTTTTCTGCCTAGGTGACATAGAGATACACACACGCTAATTTATACTGTGCTGGCACAGGCACATGTCTTTAGGTGCTCATTTTGGCTGGATATTGAGGATTCACAAGTCTAGAGAATTTATGCAGAATGTGACATGTCATGGTAGGAACACATGGTCCAGCCCCAGCGTGGTCAGCCACATGTGGGAGTTGGGTCCCTTTAGCTTGAAGAAGAGGATGCTGAGGGGTGACCTCTGATGTTTATAAATGTGAAGAGTGAGTGTCAGGAGGACAGAGCCAGGCTCTTCTCAGTGATGTCCAATGATAGGACAAGGTGCAATGGGTGCAAGCTGGAGCAAAGGAGGTTCCATGTGAACATGAGGAAAAACTTTTTCACTGTGAGTGTGACAGAGCCCTGGAGCAGACTGCCCAGAGAGGGTGTGGAGTCTCCTGCTCTGGAGACATTCAAAATCCACCTGGATGTGTTCCTGTGACCTACTCAAGGTGATCCTGCTCTGGCAGGGGGGTTGGACTGGATGATCTCTGGAGGTCACTTCCAACTCCTACCATTCTGTGATTCTGTGAGCTCTCTAAAGTCCTGCTTCAAAGTGGGCATGACTTCCATTCCTGTTCCTTAAGTGATCCCAATTAAATATAAATCAAGCTATTTAATGGAGGTGGGCTGATGGTCCTGTAGGCATGTTTGTTTCTATATGATGAAATAAGGATCCCTTCCTGATTTACTACAGCTGAAGGTATCTCTGTGTAGATTTGGTTCAGTGTTAGTTGGAGCTTGACCTGCCAGTACTTCTATTTGCATTAACTGCCTTGAAATATTCCAAGGACTGGATGAAATACCCTTCTAACATTTGCAAACAAATGCATGTATTTACCAGCCCTGGGAGAGGGTATTTAGCTCTAGAAATGCTTTTGGATATATTCTCTAAAATGACTTTCCCTCTGTTCATTTTATCAACAGAATTATGAACATTTCAGCTTCTTTACTATATCCTGTAGATGATTGCTTTTTTTTTCCCCCTCAAGAAACCAAGTTAAAAATCACAGTGCTGGTTTTGCATAGAGAAAAACAAGGAGGGGAAGGGGGGAAAGACAACACCTATTTCTGGAATGATTTCATTGATAATCTTATGCTGATCTTTGTAAAAACATGGCTCATGATGATATACTATAGAAAATTGACCTGAAAGAGAGAAGAGATTTTTTTTTTTCACTTCTTGAAATGCTGCAAATTTCAGGGTTTGAAGTTTAAAATGGAAAGGATGCTAAAAGGCAATAAAATCAAGGGATTTGTTTCCCCAAATGCTTTACTTGTGCTGGCAACAAAAGGCAGCATAATGTATAGAGTTGGGCTTATTGTCCTTTTTCGTATCCAGTCAAGGCATGCTTTGAATTCAAAGGCTACTGTACCACTGTTTTGACAACCACCACATCAGTAGGTAATGTGCAGGACATATGAAACTGAAGCAAGAATGTTTCTTTAGGTCTACAGGGAGTGCAGTACGTCAATGAATTCAGATATATTAGAGCAGCATGAATTTCTAATGTGTTGCTCTTATGGAAAAGAGACCACTGGCATATTGAATAATGCTGCTTTCAAAGGCGAGCAGAAAATGTGATTACAGACAATTTCATTGCTGGTTTTTAAAATAAATATTTTCAGAATCTTGAGGTATTTTATTTCATGTAGTGCATGCAATGTGTAGCAGTGGACTCAGAGCTAAAGCTCTTGGAGGACACGGAAGAGTAGATGATGTCAGCTATAATTATTCAGATGTGGAATAATAGAAGCATTAGTTTAAAATAAAATGCATGCCACAAAGGCCCATGTCCTTATAAAAAAAAAAAAAGGCAATAAAAAGCTTTCTTTTTTTCTCCTTCCTTCTGCACACTTTGACAGAAGAATAAAGGCAATGAATAATTATTTAGCATTATGCCCCAATTCATCAAAGCCTGAACAATTGCATTATATTTTTTCATGAATTATATTTTTTAGATACGCAGCCCACAAGAGAGCAATATCTTAACCAAAATGTGGCTATGTGGCTCTGCATAACAGGGAAGAAAGTTCCTTTTCCTTTCCTTTCCTTTTTTTTTCCTTTTCTTTCTTTTCCTTTCCTGCCCTTTTCCTTCTTCCCCTCTCCTTTCCTGCCCTTTTCCTTCTTCCCCCCTCCTTTCCCGCCCTTTTCCTTCTTCCCCCCTCCTTTCCCATCCTTTCCCCTTTTTTCCCCTCCTTTCCTGTCCTTTCCCCTTTTTTCCTTTTCCCCTCCTTTTGTGTCCTTTTTCCCCTCCTTTCCCATTCTTTTTCCTCTCCTTTCCTGTCCTTTTTCCTCTCCTTTCCCATCTTCTTCCCCCCTCCTTTCCCGTCCTTTCCCCCCTCCTTTCCCGTCCTTTTTTCTGTTTTGTTTAATTTTTCATCTCAGGTAGAATGAGGCTAGTATGTCTTACTCACAGTAGAGTGGCTAATAAATCCAGCACAGAATGATGTTGTTGTAGCTGGGCTGTATTTAAGAGATTTTGTTACACACACATTAGTTTCAACTCAGTATTCATGACTCATCTTGAGGCTGATTTTATATGGTTGATTTTTTTCTTTTTTTTTTTTTTGACACGTTTAAGTGTTAGTGAACAGTACTGAGTCAAACAGAAACTTTTATTTCTGACAAGAGGAATAATTTTCAGAACAAAATGAAAGCTTTACCCCTTCTTAGCTAAGTGGTGAGGTTTGACTCAAGTTTGGACACATCTTTTTTTCTACCTTGTATTGCATGGCAGTGGTAGGAGATAGTTTCAGTCTCTGGTGAATACTTCACATTTGTGCCTCATTACCAGGCTCAGGTCTTCAGTTTACATCAAAATTTACTGTTCTGCTACACAGACTTGCTGCTAACCCAGATTTTATTGCTATGAGTTACTGCCATCAGAACCACCAGATCATAAAGCTAAGGTCAAGAAACATCTTGTGTTAAAGGATGGGTTGTGGGTTTGGTTTTTTTTTTCTCTTTTTAAGCAACTTGGTATCCTTGCATGTAGTCGTTCTTTTCCTTCTACAAAAGCTCCAAACCAGCACATCTGACAAGCTGGATTTTCTCACTGCAATAAGCCTTGTGTGGCAAAGTGTTACAGGAGCGAGTGGGACTCTTGCCAAAGAGCCCAACCAGAGGCATGCACGGCCACATCTTCAGCTGATGTCAGCTGGCATCGCTTTATGGTCTTCAGTAGAATGATGATGACTTATTCCATCAAGACCTCTGAGACATCATGTTTATCTTTCCTTACTTCTGATGTCTCCTTCACTCTTTTGTCATCAGAAAAACATCATAAAGGATATGCAGAGGAGCTGATTAAGACGGAACCTGATCAAGGCTTTATAAATACTTGCCTACTGCACATTTGCTACTAGAATGCTCTTCACCATGCTATGAAAAAACCCTCAACCATCTGATGTCTAGAAAGTACAGCAGTAGAAAAGCAGAGTGGCAGCAAAGAGTTCATTTGCAGCAGTGCTAGGGCTTTACCATTTAGATAATGGACTCTGGAAGATGGTTGGTTCTCTGTGCTTAAGGGTTGAAATCAAGACAGGGCGTCTCTCAAGATCTTCATCTGGGACTGGTCCAATGACTATTCCACTACAATGCAGGGGACTAGAACTTTCTCATAGGTCACGTTGTCCCTCAGGGATTCTTGGCAGTAAACATCCTTCCATGGTAGGAGGAGCATCATAGCAATTCACCTGGTGGCACCTCCACAGTTTTTCCCTCCCAAAAGAAAAATCAGTGAAGTGGAAGGATAGTGCAGGCTATTGATGGACCCCACCTTCTTGAGGTCAACTGGGACTAGAACTGCTGTGAAAATATTTGTGGTTGGTGTTTTTCATGAAATGAGCTTTTTTTTCCCCTGGTCTTAAATTATCTGGTAAAGTTGTACTTGCTGTTTGCAAGTGCTAAGAACTCACATTAAAGACAGAGCAAGTAAATATTTGCTCACTGGTGTAGGAAAATATTTGTACACAAATGACCAGAGCTCTTTTTAGAATAATTCCAGGCCTCATTTGTAAAAATACAAATGAAGCTGTTGATTTACTGTCCACTGGGGGAATGCAGCATTCTGCTTATTTGAGTGTGGTTGCTGAGGCTCCATGTGGCTCATGTATTCCCCAAATACAGCAGAAAAACAACTTCAGTCTCACTTTAGGAAGAAATAACAGGGTGGCACGTTTGGCACGTTTTGGTTTTTGAAAACAGCTTTCTGTGGAAAATGCTTTGGTGATCTTTATTTTTTTTTTCACCGTTGTCTTTAGTGCCTGCTAGGAACCTGTTTGCTACATTAAAAAAAAAAAGGGGGGGGGGGGGGAGGCAGGAAAATAATTGTAATGATATTAATTATTGTTTCTTAGACTTTACCCAGATGGGCACAGGTTAAGATGTGATGAATGTGGTGAGGAGAGAAAGCCTTTGGTTGCGGGCGGTGGATTATACAGCACCTCGCACGTGAAGTACTCACAGGAGTGATTAATGCATAAGGAGCATCATAGCTGCAAGTGTCAAACAAAACAGATAATAGAGTATGCAAATAGAGAAAACAGAGCTCTCAGAAAATGTCAGAAATTCAGGGGTTTCAGCAGCAGAGATTGACTTTAATCTGCTGCTTTTAACGTCGTCGTGTGTAGTTGTCGAGAGCAGCAAGATAATGAAATGTTTCTGAAGACTCTGTCTTTGGAAAAAAACCCAAACCTTCAGTGATCTTGAGGCCTGTAGATGGAATAAAAGTGCAATACCTTTCTCTAAAACTGTGAAGATGCTTTTGTGATGACAAAAAGGAAGGAGATGCCCAGAGTGCAGATGAAAGGGAGAGTTTTGTGCATCAGGTGGAGCAGCCTCTGCTTCCACCTGTTTCTGTGTTTCAGTGCAGGGATTTGCATTCCTTGGAACTCCAAAGCAGTTGAGAAGTCTGCACACCCTTCATAGATCTGTACTGCATCCATCATCCCATCTCATCTTGCTCAGGGAATAGAAAGATCTCTTGTGTGGATGAAACCAGTCCTACTGTGGCATGCACTGCCTTAACTCAAGACACATTTTGTGTGCTTGGAAGTTCAGATGTGCTGCATGACTCTGCTGAAGGCTGGACACCTGCAACCCAGAGCTTCACACTGGTGTCACCTGCTAGGATGGAGTATGAATTGCCTCACCTGGTCCTGCCTATGCAGAGTCATAGATGTTTAGAAAAATTTTTAATTCACTTTGAGAGAAAAACCACATTCTTGGCTTTCTCAGCTTTTCTGAGCTGAAGGAACTTTAAGCATCCTTGTTTGAGTTTTCCACTGTGTTTGCAGCAGGAAGGGGAAAAATCCTGCTCGGTGGTGGTTTGAGGTTTGAAGAAATAGACATCAGTAGAAAATAATTCATGTCTTGTTTTATCCCTTCTTCTTGTTCTTTCATGGCAATTATAAAATGCTTATAGCATAAAGATGGCTCCTCCTTCCCATGTCTTCTCAATGGCATGAAGACTCATTTTAGATTGATGGCTGCCTCTGGCTTTTCCCTTCCTCATTTATATAAAGTCTGTACAGGTGCACTCTGTAAATGACCTTTCTCATGTTTGGATTCCTTGGGGACAGTGTAAATCCTTGACCTCCCCTGCTAGTTTAATGCTGTGCATCACTCATGTATGCAACTTAGGGTCTCTGGAACCTCACTCACCTCGAACTGCATTTAATTGCCTGTGTTTTACATGCTGCTGCCTCTCTATTTGGACACTAACGATGTAAAAAGGAATGTTCTTCGTTCATTTTTGGTGCCTATCATAGGTGGATACAGTTATAGAAAAGGAGTTAAAGTATGTAGAGACATCAAGAAGTGTTGTGGAGTGAGGAACACCTCTGAGGCACGTTCATGTGTATCCTTCAGTCACAAACCCCACAAAAATGAACCCTTTCCACCTGAAGTCAGCTGAACAAAATCATCACAGCTTATCTTGCATATCAGCGTGTACAACATTGCTATTTCAGCTACCCACAGGGAGTGAAAAGAGACAAAGGGGAGGTTACAGGTAGTGATGACCTGCAGATGATGCAGACTGCAGTGCTCAGGGTACCTGAATGCACACAGATGGATACACGTCTGGATGGATGCGTAGCTCTAATGGACGTATGTAGCACACACTGTTAACCGCTGAAGCCCTCTGCTGGAAAGGGAATGTAAAAAGTCAGGATGCAGCAGCTGCGACGTCCCCTTGCTTCCCGCATTGGATATTCAACAGAGACTGAAGCCAGTCAACAGCTTTAACCAATGTCCTGCACATGGGTGCATCACAGCCCTTTCTTACCAGATCCCTGGGTTCTGAGGGATGCTACAGTGCCTAGCAGTTGGTAACTGTAATAACAGAGACCTTTGCTATTTGAGCTGATAAAGGAGGTAGCCTGGCAGCTAAGGGCTTTCAAGACTTGTCTGGATGTGTTCCTGTGTGCTCTGCCCTAGGTGATCCTGCTTTGGTAGGGGGTTTGGACTCGCTGATCTCCAGAGGTCCCTTCCAATCCTTGCCTTTCTCTCTTTGATGCTGTGTGAGTCATGGCATGGCTAATGGGTGACAAGATGAGGTCTCTCAAATTCCACTTCCTCACAGTGATGATATTGGGCTACAGGTGCTTTCACTTCACCCTTATAGAAGTGATCTAAACTGAAAAAGAACCCAAACAAGCAGGCCAAAAATGGAAATTAGATGCTCTGGTCCTTCAGTAAAGGAGGATTTACAGGATCAGGCCCCTGATGAGATTGCAACCCTTTTTCATTCAGAGATGGGACTTCCTTCTCTAATACACTTTCAGATTACCTTCATTCACACACAAAGAACTTCAGAGATTAACTCAGTAACTAAGATTCAGTTTTCTCCATCTGGCCTAATACTCACGTGTGGGATCTCAGTTTAATGAATTTTATTACACTCCCCTTTCTTATGAAGTAGCATAAAGTGTTTAGTGCAATAGGCTTAGTGCTGATCTGGATATTAAGTGCAGCTTAAGTTGCTGGGCAAAGTGTACAGTGTGAAATCACCGCTGGAAAAACTTCTGGAAGTTTGTTTTTCCAGAAGAAAATAAACCACAGCATTTGAAAACTCGTCATAGTGGTGCTCTGTGCTTCTGCAGCACCTTTCTTCTGTCTTGAAGTGCTTTGTAGTCAATAATTAGCTAAGGAGGTAATGTACTAATAACAGTACAAGGAGGTATCTGCAATATCAGCTCCTCATATCTGCCAAGTACTATGTTGTAGAATACAAAGACATTTACTTTATTAAAAACCCAATAAAATGTAATTCACAAAATACAAACAGATGAGTCCCAAGCTGGAGAAGGCTGTTGGAGGCAGATCTTGAAGGGAGAGCAAGAAGATGATTCTACATTCTGGGACCCATAATAAGGAAAGTATTGTCAGGAGCTGGATTAGTGCCTGATGATCAGTAACAGAAAGGTGGGCAGCAGTGGGGGGAGAGACAACTTTTGATATTAGAACTCACAGAAGTCCTCAAATGCAATAAAAGCAGGAATTAGCTGGCACATGTTACACATCCACTGTGAAGTGATTATGGTGATTGTGTGTAATGGTAGCTGAGACTCTTAAGCAGTCGTGCAACCAGGAACAGCAACCTTCCTTAAGAGCCATGGGAAGGATATGAGGGTTGTTTTACCTGCCTTTGAAATGCAGTTAACTCTGGGGAGAAGAATCTGTTTAGCCACAGAGTTTGATGCTCCACTGCCCCAGACTCCCAGGCCTTAGGGGCAGGTTACACAACTGTAGAATTCTTTTTGTTGGAAGAGACCTTTATGGTCATCAAGTCCAACCTTTAACCCAAAACTCCCAAGTCTGCTGCTAAACCATGTTCCTCAGCACTACATCTGCACTTCTTTTAAACCACTGAAGGGATGGAGACTTCACCACTTCTCTGGACAGCCTGTTCCAGGGATTGGCAACCCTTGCAGTGAAGAAACTGTACCTACTTTGCAACCCAAACCACCCCTGGCACAACATGAGGCATTTCCTCTTGTGCTATTGCTTGCTGCTTGGGAGATCATAGCACTGTGTCTCTCCTCATCAGCCAAAGCCATCAGCTTTTGTGAATGCAGGGAGGAGAAAACACACAAAGGGGAAGTTCTCTGCCCCAGATCTGGTCTGTCTAATTGTGGCTGTTCTTGTTACACCAACTTGATTGTTCATGGCCTCTGCCCCTGAACTGCATGTTAGGAGCAATGTGACTGGATGAAAACCTCAGAAAGCTTCTGGTCTGATGTTGATCCTGTCTTACTCTAGCAGAGGTTGCCCTATGGCAGATGCCTTAATTTGTTCATAAAGTGAACATTTAGATTTTTGGTTCCTATCAGATAAAGGGTGTATCAACAGAAGTGTTTGTCAGTGCTGATCTGGGCTCTGCTGTCATATCCTGAAATGGTTTTTTTGGTAGCCTTTGAGAAAGTAATGCAAGCTGTAACCAGATTGAAGAGATTTCATGTTTTGAAATTATTTTTATCATTGTGATTGCAATATAATTAAAGAGAGTATAGAAAAGGTGTGCTACAGAATAACATTATGTGAGTAACCTGACCTCTTGGATCCTGGCTCAGGTCAGCCTTAACATTGTGCTGCTTAGCAAACTGGTCCAGGAGGAGCTAGCTAAGGTTCTAGCACAAGGAAGGACCTAAAAAGGTCACCTCCTTGAAAACAGCCTGCTCCATACCTTATCATTTCTGGCAGATATTTGTCTAATATTTTGCAGAGAATTCCTGCAACAGCAGCTGCATAGATTCCTCTGACAAGCTCTGGGTACAGGTCCCCAAACTTAAAAATTCACCTACTTCACTACATACATAAATCCCAGCAGCCAGTGGGGATTAATGCAGAGCATTTAATCTTTTCAGTTGGGCTTTATTTATTTATTTTAAGATGTACTTAGATGTGTGTATATTTGTATTTATAATATGTATATTTAGCTAAGAATGAATGATAAGTAATTGATGTTGAGGGAGCAGCTAGGAAATAAATAATCAAGAGGATGTATATTGACTCAGACTGTTTTGGTTCACAGCTGACTTGACCATTTAAGAAACAGTAGAAAAATAATCAGCTTTTCCTAAATCTTATTAGCATGTAATCATGATCCAGATTGTATTAGCCCATAACCTGCAGAGAACAAAATAACTCTTCTTGAAGGTTCAGCTGTAGTGTGTTACTCTATCAAATTGTTTATGTGCATATTTTCAACATTCTATTTATTTATCATCATCCATTACTTGGAAAGTTAGTCTGGAGGAGTAGATGCTTGTGATACTCAAGGAATGGCACAGCAAATAATGGGATAAAAATAAAGAATGGGTGAAGGATGGGGGGAAAAAAAGAAAAAAAAAAACAAACACAAAAACCCCCACAAAAAACCAAACCCTGTAATGTCATCCCAATAGTCTGCCAGGTAGTGTTAAAGCACTAGAACAGGAATGTGCAGGAGAAGCCTGTGCTGGCTGGGAGATGGGCTGGATGATTTAATAGACTTCTCTTTGAGATGTAATTTCTGTAACTGGTTGATACATGCACTGGTGTTCAGACATTTGGACTCATTTCTTGTTTGTCTGGCAAATTGTTTCTTGTGAAAGGTTATAAATTACAATAAATAGACTTTGTGGAAGATGAGCTAGATGATATACTTGGAAAGAGTTTCTCAGCTGATATTCCAGACATTAATGCCAAAGCAGAAAAAAAAAAAAAACCAATAGAGTCCTAATCCCATGGCTTTGCTTGAGTGCAGTGCTAGGAAGGTGCACTGCCATAAATAACATTTACATTGAGTAGTGTCTTCTGTGTTCCAGCAATAACTTGGGACAGAAGAGATAAAATAAACCATGTTGCTTACTTAGAAGAAGTTTTTCCCCCTGAGTTTGCAACAAAGACTTCCCTGATGAGGGAGGGAAGGAGGTGGGGGAAGAAGAGAAAGCAAGAGCATTTCTGAAAATGTTGGTGTAGTTATAATTAGATCCATTTGAGACCCAAAAGTTCTATGCAGAAAGTGACAGAAGGATACACAATAATTATAGTTTGCTGACAAGCTGAATAGAGTTTCCTTTTTTTATCTTGTGGTTGGAGGAAACCAAACTGTAAATAAATATGCAGTGTGACAGATTGTAATTGCGATCGGCAAGGCGTCTTCTCGTTTAATCAGATGGTGTTATTAACATGGGGTTACAATTAAACATTTTATAATCTGACGTAGAGCTCTATTAAAATTTCCCCAGCAAACAGTAATTTGCATCTGATACTTCTGCAGCCCCATTTCTATTTGCAGAAATGTTATTGGCTGTGACCTTCCAGCGGTTAGGTCTCGGCTTTGCTGTTCTCATCCCGCTTTGATAAATGATATTAAGTATCGTCTTTCTTTGCCTCACAGGGGAGCTGCAAATATTCATTTTGCATTCGTTGATTGTATTCATTTTGACCCTTGTTAGAACTGCAAGGTGCTGTCCAAAGCAGGTTTGCACCAGAGATAATATAAAACTACCCAGGTATAAATTTTCTTAACTTGAGGAACTAGAGGTCTGTACAGGACTATAGGAACTATAGGTCCAACTGTATCACAGAATGTTAAGGGCTGGAAGGGACCTTGAAAGGTCATCTAGTCCAACCCCCAGCTGTAAGGAGATGTGAATCACATCTCAATCTTTCAGGAGAAAGTAATTTTTAATTTTTTTTAATGATATAAGCAGCATTCACCATATTGCTGCACCTAAGACATGGAGGTGTTTAGAAGAGAGAGGGATGTGGTGCTGAGGGCCATGGTTTAGCACCAAACTTGGTAGAGTTAGAGACTTGGTGGTCTTAAAGGTCTTTTCCAACCAAAATGATTCTGTGAGTCTATGATTCCAGATGTTGCTAGTAGGAGACAAAAGAAAGAATAAGGAGGGAAGGAGAAGAGAGGGAGAAAGAAACTTGAGGCTTTTTCCTCTTGTCCTATTGACTGTTTCTTGTGAGAAGAGACCGACCCCCATCTGGCTCCAACTGCCTTTAGGGGAGTAGTAGAGTGTGAAGAAGTCTTCCCTCAGGCTCCTTTTCCTCCAGGTTAACAACCCCAAGTTCCCTCAGCTGCTCCTTATAACACTTGTGCTCTAGACCTCTTACCAGCTTTGTTTGCCTGGTGGTCCTCCCTGTGCAACACAGGATTGCTGCCCATGCAGCTTCAAGATGAGTTTGAGGTTGCCAGCTTCTTGTGGGGATGTGCTGTAAATGGCTGAGGAAGAGAACTGCAAATATTGCTGTCACTTAGAATTTCCAGTGACAAGCCTGGGCATGTAAAGAGGAAAGTGAAGTTAAAAGGTACTTAGGAAAAAATGTATCAAGTTTCTTTCCAAGGGTAATTGTATTCTTTCAAACATAAGTAAGATGCAAACCTGAATCTAAGGTTTAAAACAAGGGAAAACTCATTGCTGTCTTATCTGAGCATAGCTTCTCTTTAAAGAGCACATCAGCTGATACAAGTGTGACAAAGACAATCAGGATCAGAAATGAAGGCTGAACCCGTAAACCAGATCCATCTTAGGGTTTTGTAGTGCCATCCATCACTGGAAGTATCAGAGTGCTCTGTTTTACTTTATAATATCCTTACTATTTATTTGCACAATGCAAACCTAATTGTGAAGTTGCCTTCATGCTGGTACCCCCTTGGCTGCTGTAAGGAAATATTTCTCCAGAGGAGAAAAGGCCCTAAACAACGAGGTGGGAAATACACATCATCGTATTCATCATTTACATTCAGCTGAAACCTGAGGTTTAGTTCAATAACAGAGATGTGCCTGATCTGGCACACGTGGACCTGTCTTTGGCTGTCATGCCTTGTAAGAAAAGATGCAAGTTGCAGAGGATATATGGCTGCTTTATTGTGCTTTTTGCATTTCCAATTGCATGCCATCCATCCACACACCACTGTGCATTGCAATCAAGCCTGTTGGATTGCTTTCAATTTATACCACAGGATTCACAGGATTTTGTCACTCTTGCTGAAAAATTTCAAGATATTTTACTCCAGACTCTTTTTTTTTTTTTTTTTTTTTTTACTTTCCCCCCTTTCCCTCAGATTTATTTACTACCTTTAGAAGTAGAGAAGTCCAATTTCAATCATGTTAGGAATAGCTCATTTTAGACAAGTACGTGCTGCTCTGCTTACAAAACATATATGAGTGGAATATGCAATTACCGCAACTCAGCTTCATGCCACAGAAACATTTCAGCATTATAGCATTACAGAAATAGAATGACATGCATAATGAAAGATTTCAAGATTCACCCAAGGCATTTATTCTCTTCACCTTAATGTTCTCAGCAGTAGCAGAGTATCCATTAAAAGGTAGGATGAATTATGGTTGCTTAGCAACCGCGAGGAGCTTGTAACAGCACCAAAGAATGAAATGGCTGGTTGATAAAATGAATTTTCTCTGAGCATTAGCCTGTTGAAACTGCCTTTTCTTGTGGAACATAAAGTGCATTTATTTGTCTCATGCATTTTTTATTAGAAAATTATTTGAGTTCCAGGGACTTGAATCGTTTTTGCTACAGGAGATATTTGATTTTAATGTGTTGTACTAAAATAAGTAATAAAAGACGTTTTCTTCAAAGTAAAGGCAGCAAACAAACCTAGGGAGCTCCTTTTGAAGTTGGGAATAAAATCTTATGTAAGGTATGCTGTTACTCATTTCTAATTAAGAGTGACATTAGCTGGGACATAAACTTAATTTTACCTTTGGAGGAAAGTTTGAGCCAATCTGCAGTGAGTAAAAGGAGAGGTTTTGGAGTTGGTCTCGTGGATTTATCAGTAGCACCTTGCCTTCTGGCTTCCCACAGTGTGGTAGCTGTGTCTGAGAAGGTCAGAAGTGGTTGCACATTCATACCTAGCATCCACTGTTTGCTTCTGTGCTAAAGCTACGTTCATCGTAGGCTCCCATCCAAGAGTGAGGAGAGGTTTAATTTTCCACTGAGACTCTCCAGGCATTCAGCAGCAGCCAGAGCTGGATGAGCGTTTTTGGCAGAGAAGGTTTTTAATGGAAAATGCCAAACCAAAGCTGAGGCAAGGAGAGTACATCAAGTTGTGATTAATCTTTTATTGGCAGTATTTTCTGAGAATTGGGACTGTCTGGTTAGAACATGAGACAAAGGGAGACTAAAAGAGAGGGACTGAGAGACCTGTCCATTCCAGAACATCCATCTGGATGTATGAGATCAAACCTTGGGCTTTCACAGAGCATTATTTAGAGCAAGAACTTAACTTTTTGGTTTTGTAGTCCATAAGAATGCCCAAATGCTTGGTTACTGTTAGTCCACCTTCTCTTAGTCTTTCTTGTGGTGCTTAAGACAGTGACATAAGTGTTCTTATACACTGTAATAATGATCTTCTAAAAGGCTTCTAGACCTTACTTTTAGAGACAAAAATAGTTCCATTCCTAGGTGAACACCTGGGTGAGGACCAATGGTCCCCTGCAGCTGCATGGTCCATCAGTCAGTCATGATCTACTGAGTGTCCTGGGATCTGTGTGAGTGCAGAGCCCTTGGTGCAACCTGTAGCTTTCTGTCAAAGCAAACAAGGATGTGTGTGTGTCTTGCAAGGTGAGTCTGAGTGGCAGCTGAGTCTGTGGAGCCAGGAGGATGGAGAAGTCCTTGGCTTAGAAGTGTCTCTCAAGTTCTGGACTGGAACAAGAGTAAGAAAGCAAATTTACAAATCAGAATGAGGTAAATTACTTATTTATGTGCTACCTGTGTGGCAGGAAATAATCAAAGTGAGACAGTATTAAAAAATATTGGGAAGGGTCTTGCAGTGAGCTGCCTTGTTGTGAGAGTTTTAGACCTGTATTTCTGTACCCAGCCTGATTCTGGTGATGCTGCTGAGAGCACCACTATTGACTTATTGGTAAAGCATGGGGCTGTTGCAGGGAACATGACAGCAAACATTGGCAGCCTCACAGAAATTAGATTTTAGTTGAGTTGACAACATGGCAGCATTTTTACAGAGGGTTTTTCACTGCAAGTGAAACGCCCTGGCAGATACATAACTAAAGGCAATAATAACCTTTGGGGACTAAAATATAATTCTGCTTGAGTGAAAATGAAAGAAAACTCGTATGAAGTGGTAAGATCTTACCTCTTTCAAGTACATGCTGATAATCAAACATTAAAAGTGAAACACTGCACATCTACAAAGGTGCAAATTAAAATTCCAGAGAGAGAGCTTGACTGATTTGTTTAACAAAGAGTTTAATACAGCAGAATCCCACTTGAACATAAAACTATTACACTCACAATAATCCTGTCTAGCTGTTGGGAGATCCAAATTAAAACTCTCACTGATATTTGCTTAAATCTCATAAATTGCACAGAATTAGAGCATATTGAAGTTGTGTATTTACTGTGATCTCACTGTCTAATAGGTTTTTAACAATTGAAAATGATGACTGAAAATATGAATTTTCCCCTCAGATGATTCAAGCAGTGTGTTCCTGTAGTTTAATTTAATACCCACTTGTTTATTAACTTACTAGTGTCAACATGACAAGGCTGCATTGAATGCAGGCTAAATGTTCCATTTAAACAGATAATTTATTTTGTTATTAGTATTAAGGTGTTAGGAGGAGATTATTCAGTTGAAGCTGGTGGATTAATAATACTACTTCTCAAGGAGATATTTCCATGCTCATTTACTACATCCCATTGTTTCCATTCATACCTATAGAGGAACAGATGTTTGTTTCTTTCCACTTGTGATTCTGATGATTTATTAGCAGTATTACTTGCTGTGTTCTGTTCCACTCTTCAGTACCCTCTGGAGGGTTTAATTTATGGAATCTTTGTAGGAAAATCTCAAAATTGTGCCGACACTTGACATTCATAGCAGTTTAGAAAAGGAACTGCACTCCTACAGAACATCTCAAATGACTGGGAAGGATTTCCAGCTCAGGGTTTGTCACATCTTTTCCCCAGACCAGGTGCAGTGGCATATTCAAGTCTTTTAGGTTGGGTACTGTCCTGCTTTGAGTTAGACAAGAACTAATTCTGTTCAGTGATGTCACTTCCCAGCTCAGTCTCTGCTCACTGAGGCACTTTCTGCAGTTCAGGACAGGTTTGCTCAGCCAGGGGCTGTTCCTAAGAAGGAGAAGCTGATGGGAGAGTTCCTGCCAAGGACTGGGCTGAAGACAGGCTCTGCCTGAGACTTGCTCCTGTGGAGACCAAGGGCACTGCCACTGCTTGTGCCTCACCTTGGGGTGCAAGAAGTCAGAGGTGGCACCTGTAGGGATAAGGAGACAGGACAGATGGCCCTCAACCGACCAGCAAGAGGATCCCATCACACATAACCAGGGTCAAGCCTCTTCTTCAATGGCTGGTGTCCCAGGAGGGCTGCATCCATTCTGCCTTTCATCCCCAGTCATGACTTCCTGAATTTGATTTCAGAATCCAGCTCCCAAATTCAGTTCTCATCTGCTGCTGAGTCTTCGAAGCCTGGGTCTTCCCCGGTGCCTGCCCACTGGTGACATCCTTGCCATCACGAGTTGGGTTCCACATTGATTCATGTGTGTTGGCATCTGTTTCACTTGATTGTTACTGCTTCACAAAAGCTGTTTCAGTTTTCTTTTCCAGTCCATCAGTCTCTCTCCCATTACCTTTTTCTTCCCCTTTGGGAAGGCAGAAGGGTTCATAGAGAACCTCTGTCACTTGTCTAGTGGCCAGACCAGCCCTGACCCTCAAGAGCTGGGCAAGTAGAGGCTTTAAATTTGACTTATCAGTAAGATTCCTTGTATTTTAGTTAAGATATTTCACAGATGTTGCCTTAAAAATAAGTAACTAAATAAATCTGGGGTGATAAAAATTAGGTTAAAAATATGACAAATTAGTAACCCCAGATAGCCAGTAGTTTTGCCAGGCTTTGATGGATAATTGTGGCATCATAGTTCAATCTTTCTTTTGTGAGACTGATCTAATAAAACAAGAATGTGCACACACCTACCTGAGAACTAATCATTATTCAGGCTTTGTAGGAAAAGGTAGAGTTCCAGCTCTGCAGTTCTTGCTCACAGCTACATTATATAAGGAATTAGATTAATTTAATTTATGAAAATGTACAATTGTGCCAGCTGGAGAACACAGAGTCGATCCTGTCCGCTGGTGCACATCACCAAGAATTATTGAATGAGAAAACTAACCACTGTTGCAAAGCCCCAGTTGCTCTAAAGCAATGAGTAAAAATAAAGCAGTAGAGAAGGCTTATATTTCATGAAATACCCAGACACTCATAGCACCAAAGAAAAAAAAGGACTGAAAGCACACATTTTGTGTGTGAACCTAGCAATAACCACGGAATCGCTGCAGTGCTACAGTTGGGGCCCTCTGCCAGAAGAACTTGTCGTGGCAGAGCAAACGTGTCTGATGCATTTTTTGCATGAGTCTAATAAAAACAGGGTGTGATTTGGCCAAGTTGCACTGCCATAATAACCACTGCATACTTTTATGTGTCTGTCAAATGTGGAGCATGTTGCATAAGAGCAATTCTGTTCCTTACAGCTACCTGAATAAATAATGTGCATAAGCCTCCTCAGAAACAAAGTCAATAACAAGCTGTCTGCTGATATGTTCTTTTGTATGACTTCTGGTTAACTCAAAACCCCCAAATATGATATACAGAGCTCTGGAATATGGTGTGGCTTTGAGATGTTCTCCGGGGAACCTTTATCTGCATATAGGGTCTTTTTTTTTTTAACATGTGACACTTTGATATCATGGATAATGATCTTCCTATATAAAAAAGTAATCTAAATACAGTCAAACTCATCCTGGGCAAACCTGGTTTATTTTGTTGAGCTGTTTCATAGATCAAAATTCATAAATCTTTTTAGAAGTCACATTAAAAAAAAAAGGATATTTTTGCTGTTTTCTGGCATGTGATGTATCTGTCGATGAAAGTGGAAGGCACGTCACTCTGGGAGGTTTTTTTTTTTTGTTTTGTTTTGTTTTTTGTTGTTTTTTTTTTTTTTCTGACACATGCTGCAGTCTGTTGGGAATGTCATAGCCAAGAAAACCACCTTGTGGTATTCTGTTCGCTTTGCACAGACATGCCAAGAAATGCTGCATTGCTAACCAGGAAAGGGTGGCAGATTCTAGGGAGTGATCAGAAAGGCAGCAAGTGATGTTTGGTAGCTAACACATTTTAACTACTCTCACATTTTAACTACTCTCACTAATAAATGAAGAATTCTTGGGCAATTGTGTTCAGTGCAATTCTTGCCAATGTAGATGTTGATTAAGGGCCTTTAATATCTCCAGTTTTAATCAAAGAGAACTTTTTTCCTGCCATCTTTTCAGTTGCTGTTCAGGTTTATGCCAAGTCCTTTAAAATGTTGGCTATGAAAACTAGTTGTAATTTAGCCATCAGAAGGAGGCATATGGTAGGTAAAAATGTGTAAACAAAATCTCAAGCTTGGTGGAGGATATGGGTTAAAAACTGACATAAGGGCCAGAGGCAGAGAGAGAGAAAAATCTGCCCATGGCAAGTTTTGAAAAGCAACTCTCCCAAACCCCAAAGTAGCTGTGTATGGCATAAGCTTAATGTGCTTTTACCTACTGAAGTGTTTAATTGTCTTTTCAAATAGGATTTGAGTCTCACATTTCAGCTTAGTTTGTCTGCAAATAATAGAGTCACAGAATGGTTTGGTTTGGAAGTGACTTCCCAAGCTCATCTAGACCAACTGTCCTGCAGTCAGCAGGGACATCCTCCATTAGATCAGCTTGCCCAGAGCCCTCTTGAGCCTCACCTTGAATATCTCCAGGGATTGGTTCTCAACCACCTCCCTGGGCAACCTGTTGCAGCGTTCCACCACCCTCGTGGTAAAGAACCTGTTCCTCACACCCAATCTGAATCTCCTTTCATTTCAAACCATTGTCTTGTCCCTGCAGGCTTTTGCAAACAGTCCCTGTGCAGTCTTCTTGTAGCCCCTTCAGGTACTGGAAGGCTGCTCTAAGGTCTCCCTGGAGCCTTCTCTTCTCCAGATTGAACCCCTAGCTCCCTCAGCCTGTCCTTGTAGCAGAGGTGTTTTTCATGGCCCTCCTCTGGACCTGCTCCATCAGGTCCATGTCCTTCCTGTGTTGAGGGCTCCAGAGCTGGATGCAAATCTCGTGTGTTTATTTTGTGGATGCAATAACATTTGCTTGTGTAAGTTCCTAAGCTGTCCAAACAGTGACAAGTGACATTTTAGGCAGTTGGATAGACACAGAGCTACTAAGAAATGCAAGTCACAGTATTCATCATGCTTGCTCCTGGCCATGCAGAGTTGGAGACTATCACAGTCAAAAGTGAACGCATAAGTTGAATGCTAGAACTGAATTCTGCCTTCATATTAGCATTTCAATCAACAATAACATAGATCTGAAATGTGATGTGGTTCCTTGGGTGCTAATGGAGAAGATCACTTGAAAATCTTTCCTTTCTATTTACAGTTGAAAAAAAAATAATGAAGAGCATTTAGTGATAATGTGAATGGGGAATATGAGGTCTTTCATGCTTGATTTCCCACCCATGAAATGTCAGGTTTTCAAGTGTGTGCAATCTGCAAAGCTACTTTCAGTTGAAAAATCATGTTAAGTTGTTTTCAGAAGAGGTGTACATCTCTGACTTCAACCTTACTGCCTGCTGCACTAAGCACAGAATGGGAACCTGATGTCTCTGGTGAACTGCTGAAAGATCCTCCAAAGAAGTCATCATGTTTCTAGAGCCTTTCCATGAAATCCATGTAGTTCCTCTGAGAGGGTCACAGTCTGAGATACAGACAGGTTGAAGTGATTGATGAAGGAAGCAATCAGATTAAGGGCTTAATGACTGACAGTTGAAGCTTCTCTTAGAGCTCCTAGGTCGTGAATCCCTTTTAAATATTTGGGAAGGCTTGCAGTGCTTCTAATGGGCTTTGAGCAGAAGCTCTGTGTGTGCACAGAAGTGCTTTTCAGCTTTACATTCACTGGAGACATTTCTGTCTGTGCCTCAGTTTCTCTGTCTGAACTGAGGACAAAGATGTTTATCTGCAATTACCAGGGCTTAGTAAGTGTTTGGCAGGTGCAGTAAAATAGATTGGTGGGGTTGAAAATACAGTATGTACAAAGCCTTTTGTATTTAAAAATCCTGTATTATGGATCCCTTGTACAAATAAATTAACTAGTTTACCTCTCTCATTGTGCAAGTTAATGCATTTTCTTCACCTTATACTTGTTTTGTCTCAGAAAGCAGAAGTTACTCTGCTGCTGCATTCTTCTCACTGCAGAGTTGGAGTTGAATGATTATTTCTATTATATCTATTTGAGTAGGGGAGGGGGGGGAAATTACCCAAACACAGTACCAAACAATACAGATATTATAAAAAAGCTCATAAATTTGTGTCAGTCTCTGCTTCCCATGTCTTAATCGAAGATTTTTCCTCTTCATTCATTGTCAGTTTTTCCAGAGCAGATTGAGATAAATGTCTTTTATCACCCAACCATTGCAGGTGCATATTCCACTTGGAGGACGTGGTGTTAAGCATCACTGTTAGAGTACAAAGAGCTTTTCTTTTCCTTTTAAATAGGATTTTTTTTTCCCCTTCTGTAGAGTACTGGCTATAAAAACATGCAAGTCTTGGTGGATCTGCACTATGCTCTGTCCTGGTGTATATCTGCACACCTCTGCTCATGGACCACCCCTTCTTTCCCCAGACTGTAGGTGGCACCAAGGGAGTCACGGAATCACAGGATAGTAAGGTTTGGAAGGGACCTCTGAAGATCATTGAGTCCAACCCTCCTGCCAGAGCAGCATCTCCTAAAGCAGATCCTATAGGAACACATCCAGGTGGACCTTAAAAGTCTCCAGAGAGGGGAAACTCCACCAAGAGGTTGTCTAGCTTAGGGCATAGTAACCAAAATCCTCCTGGTTGCTGCTGTGGTTTGAGAAGAGGGGCTAGAGGTTTATAGCAACAGGAGAAAAGAGTTGTGGACACAAGCAGAGTGATAGAGGAAAGTTTGTTTTGCTGAAGTTGTATCTGGATGCAGCAAAGTTAGACAAATTTCAGCTGATGCTCCTGCCAGGTACAGATTGGTGTGATTTGCACTGTGCTAAAGGAAACTCTTTCCCTGGCTTGCATGTTGTGTGCCATGGCTTGAATGAGTGAAAATTCCCATCATCAGCTACTGAGCTTGTGTTGGCCACTGGAAGTTTATTCTTTCTGTGCTAATTTATGCTGGGGGTTTGTTCCAAAACATACACATCAGCTAGAACCAACTAGAAGGAGATAAACATTTTCTCCTCGAATTTCTAATAAAAGATGATTTCATTTTTAAAAGGTTTTAAAACATATTTCCATGGCTTTTTGAAGATTTCTGAGCTGGTTACTCAGTTGGTGATTTCTTTGTTAACACATGTTGAGGATTCATTTATTCTTTTGGCATCCTTATTTTCACCATTTGCCTCTGTGGAGGAAAAGCTTTTTAAAATGCACCACAGAAATGTTAACTAAGAGTAAGATGATCATATTTTAAGGTTATATTTTCTGGTTCTCCCTGAAAGCTTACTTGGGATTAAATTGTCAGTGGGATGTTTTAATTCTACCCATCCATGCTGGCTGGCCTTAGAGCTCTGTTTTATGTAAAATGGCATTTTTAATTTGCAATTAAAAAAAAAATCCCCCAACCTTCTGTAAGTTTGACTACATGTCCACCCCTCTCTTTCTGCTTTCAGAGGAACCTGTCATCCTTCTGTGGGGGATTTCTTCCAAATTAAAGAAAGGAGAGTTGGCCTATAGAGATTCCACGGGGAAATTAGCTTTATAACATCAGTGATGTTAACTATGTTATTCAAAGCTATGCAGAGTTTGCAGGCATTCGTATTTCCAAAGTACTTCTACCTCTCAAGATACCTTACCAAGGCCAGATTAGTTAGATAGAGGCACAGCTCCTCCCATTTCAGACTGCAAACACAAAATTGAGCTTGTAGATACACAAACTTGGCCTTTTGAATATCTGGCCCTAAATGTTTCATGGCCCTTACACAATGCCCACTTCTAATTGAATTACACTGAGAGGATAACCTGGTATTGTGTCGTCTTCTGGAGGGTTCCTAATAATTCTTATCATGCATTTCCAGAAGACATTATTTTATTTTATTCCTGGCATTACTGACAAGCCTTTAATGTACTTAATCTTGAAGGGCTCCTTGTGTGAGAGCTACTTGCTCAAGTAAGGACTGTTTCAGATGGACAAAGACAAATCATCCAGGGCTTATTTCTGACATTTAGGCATGATACTGTGCAAGGAGAAGGAGGAAAGGGAAATGGTTGTTTGGTGGCACTGGTCCCAGCAGCTCTCAGAGCACTTCCTAGAGTCTTTTTATGGGAACACAGAACCATGGTGATGCCAGAGCCTATAGCATTTGTGGCTGTCCAAGTGTTGGCTTTACTAGCAGAATGAAGGTAGAAGGAGCAGCATGACCACCTCTGCTTCTTCCAACCCATCTTTGTCATCCTTTACACAGCCCCATAGGGAAAGAGGGCAGGACCAGGATCCTGCCATGCCCTGTGTGGGTGTGGATCTTTACATCACCCTCCCATGCTGCATGGCTGTGTGATGCTCAGGGCAGGCAGGAACCAAGAAGGGCAGATTGGAGATACCAGACTTGTGCAGCCCCTTGTGAGTGGGGCTGTGCGTGAGCCAGGGAGGGGGCTGGCTAGGACACCCAGTCTAACACAGTGAGAGTTCAGTACTGCTGCAGTGACATTGCAGGGGAATGTGTGAGACTGGGCATTGGACTTAATGTAAAGTTTGCTCAGTGTCATGAATAACCTGTCCTCTGTGCCCTGGCTGTTAATTAAAAGCCCAGAGGAAAGTAAAAACATGGTGTAGTTGTGTATCAACAGGACTGAGCTGCAGTTAAGCTACTTAAGTAGTAACTAGCAGTGTACAATACAGCTACAGATTTGCATAGCATAAACATTCCCATACACTTCTAGTGATATTATCATTACTAATCTTGTGGCTTAGCACTGCATGCTTGACAGGCTGCTTCTACATGATAATAAACTGTTATTACACAGGCACCCTTGCAGAGTAACCATAGCTACACACAGAGTACACTTCTTTTGGTTAAAGTAAACACAAATATAATCATTGGGGTCAGCACTGGAGCTTTGGAGGTTAAGAGTTTGCTGCCAGCATTGAATAAAAGGAATGCATCTAGCAGCTCAAAGTGAAATTCACTGAGCCTTTTATAAAGATTGAAACATGCTATTAAAGTAAATTATTGCAGTGATTTGTTTTATTTTTGTCTTTGTGATATGATTACTTTGAGTCATCACCGTTTTGGTTAGAGAACCTGGGGGGGAAAAAAAAAATCCTCTTTAGTACCAGTCTCATTTTCTCAGTAGAGTAGCTTGACAGTCCATTCTAATGCATTTTAACCAACTTATAAATCATTTTCTGGAGGCTAATGATTTATTACTGCAGTAATGAACTTCAGAGGCATCAATACATTAGTATCCACTTTGAAAAAAAGCCATTGTCAAATCCTATTGGAATGATGATCAGTTTACTATTGTTATTAATGACCCAGATCAACTCTCTGAATCTATGAATAACCCTGTTAGCTGACAGAGGTCTTCCATTTGGGCAAAAATCAATGCATATGTAAAAGAAAATTGTGTGGCTCTCTGGACCTTTTATCAGTGCTTACGTTCCTGTTGTCTGCAAAGATCCAGAAAGACTTGTAAGTTCACCACCAAAGCTGGGGTGATTTGGGAAGAGGAATCCCTGGGAATATTTTAAGTTCAAAATGGGGCAATGTCTCTGTTTTAGGAGAGGCTGTTTGTTGTGTTCCTTTCTTTCCTAAACACTTTCCAGATGTGGATATATGCTGGCTGCTTAATAGACACCTGAGGTCTCAAATGGGATCCTTAATGCTGTACCCTTTAGTTTCCCTCTGTGGTGGAAGGAGGCTGTAATACAGGGAAGTATTTGGCTGCACCAAGTGCTGGTTCTTAAGTTATCAAATTATGGTTTTTTTTTCCCTTTCTTTTTGAAATAAAAAATAGACCTCAGTGACTTGACCAAAATTATAATTACCATGTTAGGTTTTTTTCAGTGTTCAGAGATGTCAAAAATGTGACCTTTGAGGCTTTTAAATCTGACCTTGTTGCTTCTTTCCATTCATTAAGCTGCAACCTTTGCTCTCTTGTCATAAAAGATAAATGAAGATTCACACAATCTTTATTTAAGAGAAGATTTATTGTTTACATTAATGTAGATTAAGCAGAAGCAAACCAATTATTTATTGTGCCAATCATGTCTTCTTGAACTTTAAGTTAGTTTTCACAGTTCTATAATTACCATTTCCAAATGTTCAAACTCAAAGTGTGAATAGATTTTGCTTTTTAAATGTCTTTGAAGTTGTTATTATTTTATATGAATAAGTGGGGAAATAGAGTTTTCTAGAGTTCCATGTAATGGTCTAGAGAAGGAAATTTCACCTTTCCAAATGTTCAAACTCAAAGTGTGAATAGATTTTGCTTTTTAAATGTCTTTGGAGTTGTTATTATTTTATGTGAATAAGTGGGGAAATAGAGTTTTCCAGAGTTCCATGTAATGGTCTAGAGAAGGAAATTTCCTTCTAAAAATTAAATGGCCAAAATATGACCTTCATGCATGTAACTTTGTATTTAAATGATCCTTCTGATCAGGTTTTTTCTACTCTGGAAGCAAGTGGTAGAATTTTTTTCTGCCACAGAGGGACATTTGTTAACACACAAATTAAAAACTAAATCCGTTTTAACAAACAAACCTGGAAGTTGGTCAAATCCATCCCTTTGCTCATATATCCTCTGAAGAAAAGGATAGGCAAGACCATGCTGGTAGTGCAAGAATTTGTAGGCTGAGGTGGAAACCTTGGGCGTTGGGTTTGTTTTCAGTTTTGTTAATGTATCCATCCGAAAGGCACTTGTTTGAAATTGCTTGTTTAGTGCTGGGTTAGAGCCACCACTGTATGGATTCACAAAGTGACAGGAAAGAGGCAATACCCTCCAGCATCTGCACTACCATGTCCCTCGAGGTCTGCCTGAAACCAGCATAAGTGTTTTCCTAGATGTCTCAAGGAGAGGGTATATTGCACCCCCAGTAGCACCCCCACCTCTCTCCCTGCTTCAGGCATGACAGTGCCAGAGGCAGACATGGTCCTACTGAAGATGTGTGAAACCTCTTGCTTTTATTTGGAGCACGAGCTGTAGCTGGTTACTTTGTTAGGAAGCTTGGTGATAACTAGAATGTGGCTTTGCTTTTGGTGTCTAAAGTGTGCTGCTGCTGTGCTAGTGGGAAATATATGCAGAACACAATCTTCCAAAGAGGCAGGAAAAGCAGCTTTGGACTTGTCAGACAGTGAGAACAGTCCTGCTTGAAAACAATAGTCTGAAGATGGACACCAGTGGCAGCAGCTTGGAGTCAAAAACATGAAGCCTCATTCTGCAGAATGTTTCATACTAATATTAGGTCTAAGTAAAACCACTTCCAACACTGGAAATCAATGTGTATGTTTAAATGTGAGTTAGGTTGGGGGATCATCTTGATGTGTTGTAGCAGTTCATCCCTTTCTGATCCTGATTTTTTGAGGCCTTGGAAGCCAGAGCACAGCTTAGCTCCTTGATTCATACATGCAGTTCAGAGAGGCTTTCCTTCTGAAGTGTGTCAGATGAGATCAGGCTTTGCAAATGCTCAGGTGAACTGCCCAGCCCTGCCATCTCAGAGCCACACTGGCAAAACAACCCAAAGCCATGTGTCATGGACCCACCCCTCTGAGAAGCACACCTGAGTAGATGGTTGAGGTCAGCCTAGGCACTGTGATTTGGGAGGAACAAAGGAGGTGCCAGTGGGGTGGCAATTAGGTATCCTTTCCTCAATCAGCAGTTTTTACAAGGCTGAGTAGTGTGGCACTTAGGGAACATCTGCTGCAGAAATTAAATAGTTCTCAGGAGTTATCACAGGTATTGAAAGCTGTGCTCTAATTCCACATAATGTATTTTACTGTTATTCCTAGAGTAAGTGACATCAACAACATACACCAAGAGAACAAAATTCCCTCTTTAAAATGAACACTTTTATCATACCTGCTGAATTCCCCATTAGAATTAGGATTTCATTTATTTATTAAACAAGCTACAACACAGGAGGTTCAATTCTTTACAGTGAGGGTGACAGAACACTGGAATGGGCTGCCCAGAGAGGTTGTGAAGTTTCCTTCTCTGGAGACTTTCCAAACCCTCCCAGATGCATTCCTGTGTGACCTGCCCTAAGTGATCCTGCAGGGGCATTGGACTCGATCTCTGCAGGTCCCTTCCAACCCCTAACAGTCTGTGATCTGTTTTCCCCTTACTGAATCATCTTTCATCTCTCCATCAATATGTATTATTCTATGCATAATTTAGTTTTTAATATTCTCATGTATTAATGATCTTAAGGAGACAGACTGAGAGAGTTGGGGCTATTAGGTCTGAAGAAGAGAAGGCTCCAAGGAGACCTTATTGTAGCCTTCCAGTGTCTGAAGGGGGCTACAAGAAAGCTGAGGAGGGACTTTTTAGGGTGTCAGGGAGTGATAGGACTGGGGGGAATGGAGCAAAACTAGAAATGGGTAGATTCAGATTGGATATTAGGAAGTTTTTCCCCATGAGGGTGGTGAGACACTGGCACAGGTTGCCCAGGGAGGTGGTAGAAGCCTCATCCCTGGAGGTTTTTAAGGCCAGGCTGGATGTGGCTGTGAGCAACCTGCTCTAGTGTGAGGTGTCCCTGCCCATGGCAGGGGGGCTGAAACTAGGTGATCCTTGAGGTCCCTTCCAACCCTAACAATTCTATGATTCTAAGTAAAGGAACATTTTTATTTCTGCTACAGGAAAACACTTCCTTTGTTGTTACAAGAACTGAAATCTTGGCCTGTAGGTTCAAAGTTCTTTGGTTTTGGTTCTTTGAAAAGAGCATTTATTATTCTGTGTGGGAGAGGTAAGTGCTTTGCATGGTTATGAAAATGAGATCTCCACATGCTATGCAAATAAATCATTAAGATCAATATTTCAATATATATAGGGAAACTATAACCCTGGTTTGGATCCTGTCAGTGCCAAAACAATGGGGAAAAATGTTGGGGTTTTCTGTCCCTGAATTGGAATCTCTGTGCTAAAACTTATCATGGGCTAAGGAACCCACCTGAATTCATCTTTTTGCAGATTCTAATAGTTTCTGTCAGGGGAGGGAGAGAGTCTCCTGTCGTACTTTCTGCAATATTAATTATAGCATTTGGATTTGCTAGGGAACAGTAACAGGAAGATGCCTCTTGCTAAATTGCTGTCAGTAAATACAGAACATTTTCTTTAATGTCAGGAAAAATTTTCACAGTAGTTGTCAGTCACAGTGGCCCAGCCAGGCTTTTAAGATTATCAGAGCTGACAACCACTGAGTAAGTGTAGGAATTCCACATAATTCTGCAATCAAGTGATGCTCTGATGATTCCAAATTTTAATCCACATATTCCAAATTTTCATTCCTTAGAATACTGCCATAATAAGTCATGTTATTCAATTGTATGGAATGAGGAAGATGAGATGAATCTGAAAAGCATGGCTGGTACTTCTGTGTTGCCACAACTACTAACCTACATTTCAACTAGAGAAGGGAGAGAGTAGCCAATGGATTTTAACACCTTGTAGTGATCATCACCTTGGGAGTGTGTTTGGTTTTGCTTGTCTCGAAATTACAGGATGAATTGAAAGCTGAAAAGCTTGAGCATCACATTAAAAAACAGCTTTATCATTCAAAAGTACTTCCAGTGTGTTCACTTGTATGCAAATATATTAAGACTAATTGGATGCAAGTCTTCTGTTAGCTTTTTCTTAAATTAAGGAAAGCATTTTGGAAGCTATGACAACTTGCCAAGCTCCAGGTAGAGGCAGACAGAGGATGTTAGGTCTCAGTGTAGAAGGGAGAAGTTTTTGCTTCCTATCATACTCCCTAAATAGTAGTGGTAGCTGCATGCAAAATATTTTTCATTCAAACATAAGACTGAACATTTGTAAGTTTAAATACTGCAAACTGCAGTTATTTTTCAGACCATTATAATACCACTGATACAGGATGCTCAGTGATGTCCAACAAGAGGACAAGGGGCAATGCGTGCAAGCTGCAGCAGAAGAAGTTCCACATGAACATAAGGAAAAACTTTTCACTGTGTGAGTGACAGAGCCCTGGAACAGGCTGCCCAGGGAGGTTGTGGAGTCTCCTGCTCTGCAGACATTCAAAACCCACCTGGATGCATTCCTGTGTGACCTACTCCAGGTCCCTTCCAACCCCATCTACAGCTTCTTGAACACCTTCAGGGATGGTGACTCCACTACCTCCCTGGGCAGCCTGTTCCAATGCTTCACCACTCTTGCAGTAAAGAAATTTTTCCTCATGTCCAATCTAAACCTTCCCTGGCACAACTTAAATCCATAAAGGTCAACCATAGCATTACACATACACCCCAGCTCAGAATTTTTAAAAAAATCTTTGAATTTACATATATTGAAGTTAATGTTCTTTTTTTTTTTTTAAAGTTCTTCATATTTAATTATTATTTTATAATTAAGTAATACAGACATTGGCATTACAACTCTTTAATTCTTTCAAATTAACTTTGTAAATGCATGAAAGTAACTGTGTGGGCTTGACTTTAGAGTTTCTATAATGGGAAGTGATTTTCACACAGTATCATAGTAGGCACTTTAGGAATCCTTCCTTTTTTTCTAACACATCCATATTTTTAATGTATTTTGGTGCAATTCTCCTTAAAAACTAGAATGTGAATGTGATGCCAATGACTTTTTGTAGCAAATGATGGTTAGCAGAAGTAGCTAGGTTTGTTTTGCTTGTTCATTCAAAACCACTTTTATTCTTTTCTCTTCATAAAAGGCAGAACAAACAAGCCAAGATGACTTTTTGTTTGTTTGTAATGTTTTAAGTCTAGCAGCAGAAGTATAATTTGTTGCAATGCCCCTGTCAGTGGCACTCAGCATGTTTTCTTTATCCCTCAGAGAAAGAGGACACTTGTAAACTCATTCAGTTGCTTATCTGTAAACACCACTGGGGCTCTGCTCTGGCTTTACAATCACGAGGAACTCCTCTGTTTTTCTCAGATGAAGAGTTAGGCACTTAAACCAACCACCTCACTGACTGTAAATTACACTATACATATGCAGCTTGTCTGGTTGAAAATCACACTGCTGCTTGACTACCAGAAAGGCCTCCTTGCATGTTGAAAACAGGAGAAGGAAAGATAATTGAAGGAACTCAACCTATCCAGTGCATTATTATTCACATCCTCCTCTTTCAAAATGTGATGTAAACAAAGGGCAATGCAGAAGCTGAAGTTCACTTTGTAGATTTATGTTCTTTCCATATATTTCTAATTTCCTTACTCCACTAGCTGCTTGTACATCCTTTATCAGTCCTTCATTAGTCATTCAGTCAGATTTTGTGTAAACTGCATCCTGAGATCTATGTACTAAACCTAGCGAGGTAATTATGACAATTGCCCATGCAAATTGGGTAAAGGCACACATAAATTACCAGTTAGAGGCTTAGCTAGTAGTTTGCTTGCATATTTACCTGAATTGCATTTGTAATTGCTGTAATTATGTGAACAGTCATGAATGCACTTCTGCACACACAGTGACTGCACTAAAATACCTTCCTGAAGACACTGACCCCCATCTCACTACAACCTAGTTGCAGAGAGCAAGAATGTCTCCCCTTCAGCCTCCTTTTCTCCAGGTTTAACAACCCCAGTATCCTCATAAGACTTGTCCTCTAGACCCTTCACCAGCTTCGTTGCCCTTCTCTGGATGTGTTCCACCTCAATGTCTTTCTTGTAATGAGGGATCCAAAACTGAACACAGTATTCAAGGCACAACCTCAAATATGACCAGACCCTCATCCAGGAAGAAAAGGAAGGGCAAAACATCCTAGAAAACTTCAGATTTTCTTTAAAATGATGCGACTTTTCATCTAGACCAAAGCATTTCAACACTTTGATGAACTCATGAGGCTATGCTGAGAAACCCCCAGAGACCTCTTCTTGCCATGTTGTTGTCTCTCCAGACAACATCACTCTTAGCATACAGTGGTTGTGGCCTTCTCTAACTTGAAAATTCTCTCTAGAGCCCAGCTTTGTGGTCTGTCATTAATTTGCTGTGTTACCTATGTATCCTTCTCTTTCTTTCCCATGAAGAAGTCATCCAAAGCTTGAAAGATCTTGTATTTCAGTTGGGTTTTTAATGTCCCAAGCTCATGTCTTCTAAATTTCTTCTTTTGCTCCTTTTTTTCCTTTGCAAATAGCATTTGGTTCCTCCCTAAATTTCACTATTAAACTTTTTTGCATTGTAGTGGGTTCCATAGAAAACAGGTGATATACCTCAGTTTTTTGCTGCTGTCTGAGTCAGGACCTGCAAAACAAGTCTTCTATGACAACATATTCTTGCCACAGACTCCAACATGCTTCCCTGGCATTCAGGAGTAAAGTGAAATCACTGAATACATGGTCACAAAAAATTCACTTCCCCAGCTGTTGGTTGCTTCTTGGCAATGTTGGAAGTACAAGCTTGTAAGATAAAAGACAAAGGAAACTTCCTCAGCCAAACCAAGGTTGCTGCTTTCTTCTAAAGATAAACGGGACAATAAGAAGCTTCATGATCAAAAGGCATAGACTGAATAATGAGTTTAAAACCAAATCACAAGTTGTGATTGCCCAAAGTATTCTTTTTCAAGAAGTTATGGCTTTCACTTTTTTTTCTTTTTTCCTCTCTTGAATTGTTTTGGTAGGTTGATCGGGCTTTATTAAGGAAGATATCCAACATGTGGAAATATCAAAGCAGGAAAGTACAGATATATTCTTAAATTAAAGAGAAGATTCCTAGGAAGGTCCTTCTGTTGCGTGCCAACGTAATGGACACTAAGCAAAACAGATTTGCTAATTTTAATCTTTGGAGACTGCTGGGTATCTGTTCATCTTCTACACAGCTGAAAATAATTGAGATTTTTCTTGTTTCAGAATTATGATATTGCACTTGGCAAGCTGCAGATGGATAATTACACTGGAGATGTTAAATAGGTTTTAGAGACAAAATTGTAAATAATACAATACAGAAGAGTGATGGACTTATTAACATATCATTAAATCCCTTTTTTTTCCCCTGCAAGCCAAGAGAATTTTTCATAACCTACAAAAAGTGGCTTGCCTAGCAGTGACAACCTGCTTAACATTTACACACACCCTCCCCAATATTTGATTATTGCATCAGGTTTGTATTGCAGGGGAAAATGACAACAATATAGTTACAAATATTGGTAAGTTTATCACTCCATAACAAGATCCTAAGTATGAAAAACAATCTCTTCCCAGTTAAATGTTCTGCAGACCTCTTGTTTCAACTTCCATTAGTGCTGTCACTCACTCTGAGAATTTACAGGGCTGCAACACAGCAACAGGAAGGTTTGCTAAAGGACTCTTTCACTAACTGAATTTATACAGCCTGACTCATTCTTCTTAGTTTAAATTATGGTTTTTGTTATGATTTTGTACTTAATAAAAAGTAGAACTGTGTGGGTAATGAGGGGTTTTACAGGGCTGTTGGCATTGGCCAGGGAAAATAAAAGACTCTGGGGGGACCTTACAGCTGCCTTCTAATACCTGAAGGGAACCTACAGGAAGGCTGCAGAGGGACTTTTCATAAGGATGTCTAAAGACAGGACAAGGGGGAATGGTTTGAAGCTGAAGGAGAGCAGGGTTAGACTGGATCTTAGGCAGAAGTTCTTCAGTGTGATGGTGATGAGACACTGCAACAGGTTGCCCAGGGAGGTTGTGGATGCCTCCTCCCTGGAGGTCCTCAAGGCTGTGTTGGATGAGCAACCAAATCTAGTTGAGAGGTGTCCCTGCCTAACCTCCAACCTAAACCTCTCCTGGTGCAACTTGAGGCTGTTTCCTCTCATCCTGTCACTTGTTACTTGGGAGAAGAGACCAACTCCTCCCTCCCCGGCCCCAGCTTCAACATCCTTTCAGGGAGTTATAGACAGCCTGAAGGTCTCCCCTCAGCCTCCTTTTCTTCAGGCTGAACACTCACAGTTCTTTCAGCTGCTCCTCACAAGACCTGTGCTGTAGACCATATAAATTCAATGTATCCCTTCACTTTGTGGTAGGGAGAGATGGATGGTGTGGTCAGGGTACCTTTGTCTGTTAAAGCAGACAGATGGAACCACATGTGACAGATAATAGTCACATTGCCCAAGTCACTGCAGGAAGATCATTTAATAGTGTTGTGGTGAACATCACAGACAGAAACAGAACAGAACATAATGGAGTAGAATGGAATAGAAGAGAACAGTGAGTCAGTAAGGGTTACAGCAATCTCCTACTGGCTACTGTTGGTCAGTCACAGGAGAAAAGCACTGCCAAGATTCCAGTAGCTTCCTTCATGCCCTTTTCCCTCCTGCCCTCCAGCAAGGTTAGCTTCACACCATTCACAGGATTGCCAGGAATCGACTTTGCATCCCTAGGCTTAATCTTTTCATGTCCTTTGCATTTTGTTTTTTTTATTGTCTAAAAGAAGGGGAGACAATAGCCTCTCTCAAGCATCCTTCTGACTTCAATTCTTTTGATGAAAGGCTATTGACTGAGGTGTGTTTGAGGGAAGCTCTGCATGTCCTGCTGGCTCAGGAGCTCTGTAGCATCACTACAATGAATGTGAACTGCAGGACTGTTTTCCTTATGTAAATAATGGTGAAATAGAAAATGGCTCTGTTGTTATTTGCCAAAACACAGCAAAGAGATAATGCTGTTATCAGGAGGCATGTGCTAGAATAGTTGGCTTGTACCTCCTAGATTCCATTTGTGTGCTGTCAACCTATACCTGCTGTTAAGCATTAGACACTTAAAAAAAATAAAAAAAGGAGAAAATGATAACATAAATTATTCACCATTAATTCTTTAAAATGAGTCACTATTAAAAGCTTAATTGTTTGCTGAGAGGGTCCAAATTAGTGGACTTTGTAAGATCAAACAAAATTGGAGATATTTGTCCAAATTAAAATGGAAACATGCATCCAGAATACACCAAATGAACATGTATGCTTCTGTAATAATAATTTTATTATCTTCAGCTTCCAGGCCAGATTTTTAATTATGACCCTTTATATCAGGGAAAACCATGTATTCAGGATTAAAAACCTATTTCTTTAACTAGTCTAGTTAAAGGTTGTGGTTTGATATATTCTATGCTACAACTTTTATAAAAACCAGAGAACACTTCTAATAACACTTTTCTAATTTCATGGTTCAATGCACACTCAGTAAAGATTTAAATAATTCAGAAAGAAAGCCTATTCTGTTTCTTTATTAGAAGTTGGAGTCAGGCAAATTCTTTGACATTTAATAGGTTTTTAACCCTTTTAATAACTCCTTATAATGAAATTTATTGGAGGTTGTTTTAAATAAAGGGTTATTATATTAGAGTGAATAGTAGTCGGGAGGGTTTTTTACCATTAGTTTTGAGACCTTGGCCCTGTGTGACTCAAAGGATATTAAAACATAAAGTAGAAAAGAATGTTAATAGTCACCAAATTAACTGTGCACCCAGAAATATAGAAACTGTATATTGCTGCCTTCTTGTCACCATGTGATCGGGTTATAAAATTTTGCAGTTGAATTTGGGGCATGGAGTTGTTTTAAAGGAGTTTAAGATCGCTTACAGAACCAGTACTACATAAAACAACCTCAAGTGATTTAGTTTTTAGCAGAATGATTTTGAAAATATTAGAGCAGTAAATTTAATAGAGTTTGGGGGGGAAGGTTGTTTGGTTTTGTTGTTTTTTTTTTTACTTTAGAGTTCTTTTCACTTGTGAGGTTTCTGCTGTTTAATTTTCAGCCTGCTTTCCTAATCCACAGAAATTTTGAATGAGCCTTTCATTTTATCCTGGAAATACATTGGGCATAGTATATAAAATATATTTGTGCATAGCACTAAAATATTCCCCTAATGCCTGCTTACTTTCAAACTTAGTCTGTGAGACCAGTGCTGGCCTCTTCTCACAAGTAACTGGTGACAGGATAAGAGGAAATGGCCTCAAGCTGTTCCAGGAAAGGTTTAGGTTGGATATTAGGAAGAATTCCTTTACTGAAGGAGCCATAAGGCATTGGAACAGGCTGCCCAGGGAGATGGTGGAGTCACTATCCCTGGAGGCATTCAAGAAAATGAGTAGGTGTGGGACTATGGGACATGGTCTAGTGGTCATGGAGGAGTGGGTTAGAAGGCTGGACTTGCTGATCTCAGAGGTCTTTTCCAGCCTTAATGATTCTATCTATGGTTATGGAGTTAGCCAATACAGAAGAGAATTACAGAAATGAGATGATAAAAGCACACATCACTTCCTCTGCTGGGTGGAGCTTTGAGTTTCTCCTTTTACTTTGGAATATTTTTTGTGCGTTTGGAATATTTTTGTGTGTGTGTGTGGTCATTTTACAGCAACCTTCACTCTCATGACAAATCTTTCTTTGCTACTAAGGCTGCTAAGAAGGCAGGGTTGCAGGTATGATTTCTCCTTTAACGGAATGGGAAAAGTTACCTGATGAGATGGGGGTCTTTGGGGTTGATCAGCATTCATTTGTGATAGGATATGGAATGATAGAATCATCATGGAAAAGACCCTTGAGATTAGGCTATTGGTATGAACTGAGTGAAAGGTGTCAGAAATGGACATTTCTGTGTTTCCAGGTACTCTTATAAGTTTAAACTTAGCCCTGTCTGTATGGTTTGAGGTCTTTCAGTTTTACAGTTGTTTTGATCATAAACAGTGGGCTTGGCCTCCCAAACATAATTTTTTCTCTGTGTGCCAGCTCTCACAAACCTCTCTGGCAACTTAATGTTATCTTCTCTTCTCTTTTGAAACCTTGACTCAGAGAGTCAAGTGATTGTGCAGGAATTCAATTATTTTTCTCTCTTTTATAATGAGCATCCCTGTGTCACTCAAAAACATCTTGCAGATGCACATTGCCTTATGGTAGAAGGCAATTAAAACACCTAAAACAAAATCAGTCAAATTTCTAAGCAAATCTGGCTTTTCAGGAGGTTGGCACAACTGGGGCTGGTGCCACATTTTAATGTAGTATTATTGGGGAACAGACAAGCTTCCAGATTTCACATGCCACAGGCTCTGCTGGGAATATAAATGAGAATATGACTAATGACAGAAACCTCTTCTTGCTACCAAAGACTGTCTGTGATGCCAGCATGGTGACTCAGATGGGTGACACCAGTGAAGAAGGAAGCACACTGTGGCTGTCTTCATAAATAACACTTTGGATCCCCTTGGGATTTTTTTTCCCTTTAAAAAAATAATTAATTGAAACATAGCTTTTTACAGCATGAAAATTTGTTACTCTCTGACTTACCCTGACCACTTAGACAAGAAAAAAAAGAACTGTCAACCACTTCCATAGTGTCATCAGAAAAGTTGAGTTCTTGGGTAGTAGAGCTCTTAGCTGATAGAGAACTAAGCAAAAATCATTTTAAAACCTGGTGGTGGCAATAGAAATGACTCCTGCTGTGCCTCGGTCTGAATTTGCCCAAGGTGGTGAGATACATGACCTCCAGTTGCTGCCCAGTGAGTAAGTCCTTTGTATTTCTCCTTAGGTTTTAATGTTCTCATCTCCAGTGTTTTAATTTTTCTTGCATATATTTAGATATCTGTTGTGTTTCCTTTGACCTCTTAAGGCAACCTGCCTTTCTTCTTTCATTTAGTGGTAACATTTATTCTAAATGAATTTAACTAGGGCAGGACAATTTGGACTTTCACAGGCCTTAATTATAACATGAAAATTAACATGGGAATTATTTTGCTAACAGGACACTCCTTTTGAAACTGCCTGCTTAATGCTTCTAAGAAAAAAGAATATTTACTTCCTACAGCCATTTCTGAGATGTTAGTTAAGATTCCTGCAGTTTCTGCACCTTGCATGGCTTAACCAGATGGCATCAAAAAAACAAATAATTAGGGATTTTTTTTTTTTAATACTCTATGCTATTTCCTGCAAGAAATTAGAGATTCTATGTGAATGCAGTGTCAGATATCTAAGAATATTTGTATTTTGTGGACTTTGGGGTACAATAATTCAGGAAAGATGAGGGCTGTTGGCCATAGTCCAGAAGACAGCAGGAAGAATGATCAGAGGTGTAGAAAACACAGCATGTGAAAAAAAGTCTTTCAATCTTCAGGTTTAGTTGTTTAGTCTAAAGAAGAAAAGAAAAAAACTGAAAGGAAATTCAGTGTGTACAGCTTTTCTGTGAAAAAGGAGAAAAACATTCCTCATGTCCACTGGGAGCAGAGGAAAAAGTAGTAGGTTTAAATTACAACAAAAGAGATTTAGGTGAGACATTACAGGGGAAAAAAAGGAAAAAAAAAGCCCTTTCCACTGTAAGGATAGTTAAGCACAAGAATTGCCTAGGGAGGTTATGAAGAGGTTAGACAAACATCTGTCAGAAATGATTTAGGTATAGCTAATCCTGCTGTGAGATAAAGTGTTGGACTAAATAACCTTTTCAGGTCCCTTCTAGCAGTATTTTCTGTGATTCTGTGATTAGGATGCTGTACTCACACTGTCCTGCAGGAAGGTGTCTCTGTGCAGGGATGATATCATTGTGTTCTGCATCGTGAGCTTGGCTTTGGTTTTGAGGTGCTGGGGAGAACAGAGCTCTGATGTTTAAAACACTTTAGCTTTATTCTTAATAATTTAGGAGCTTCAAGCAGGGCATTAGGAGCTTGGGTTTGCACTAAGGGTTATGGGTACCTACCTCAGAATTAGTGGCTTTTACTATGGCTTTGAACTTGCAGTGAAAGACTTCTATGGGTGAATGCTCAGTTTCTGCTTATAAGTATAATATGGGGGTGGGGAATAGCAATGAAAAGTATCATAGCTTTCCATGAGTAAAACCAAAATAAAACCATGTTCTAAAGCTGAATATAACCCAAGATGTGAAACATCCTGGAACTGACAGATGGAGAATGATATTAAAGTGACAGATATTGTCATTATTACCTCATCAAAGAGAGCATTGAAGGCATCAGTTTAAGACTGTCCTTATCCTCTCTAACTTTGTTCTTCTCTTTGGTGTTCTGCCACCCCACAGGCTTTGCATTCAGCACTGCATTTGGCAGCAGTGTGTTTGCAATATTGCTTCTGCAGCCTGAATGTGGCACCAGCACAGCTACACATCAGTGGGCTTTGTAAAACTCCATCTGGAGGAGCAGGAAATAAGAAGCTTCTGATTTTGCAGCAGTTTAAAAGTCATACTCTGCATGTAATGTTGACATTGTCTGCTCAGTGCCACTGTTCCTGCAGAGATGAGGTCATGGTGGTGTTTGACACAGGCATGTGCAGTCACACCAGAGCAGTGACTCAAGGGTTTGTTTTTCATGAGGGGGGCTGGTTTTGAACCCACTAAGGAACATGGGACAGTTCTTGATTTGTTGATCCTGTTTGATGAACTTAAAGATTCCTCATCACATTTTCCATGGCATAGTGTCATAGCTTTTTGCAATTAGGTGGTTAGCTGCTCGTTTTTCCTCCAGGAACAAGCAGTTTCTGTATTCTTAGACAATCCCAGATTTTCACTAGGAAGAGTTGGGACGGGAGAAGGCACAGCATGTGGCAGAGAGGTGAGCCAGTAAACTCATCCCCTGAGAGGACCCAGGTCAGCCCACACCCCTACTCCCCAGTCTCCAAAAGCTGAATCCAGAACAAACTGTACAGGGAGCAGTAACAGCTTCGTGGGTGCAACTGTTTTGATACAGGTTGTCTGCTGGAGGCAGAGATAAGGATAGCTTTCAAGGCTAATATGTTTGGTGAGGATCACAGGAGGTTAGGGGTTGGAAGGGACCTCCAAAGGGCATCGAGTTCAACCCCCCTGCCAGAGCAGGACCATAGAATCCAGCACAGGTCGCACAGGAACACATCCAGACAGGTCTTGAAAGTCTCCAGAGAAGGAGGGGAGAGCAGATCATGGAGGAAAGGGAAGTCAGTAACAATCTTTAACAATCTAAATGTCAGCCAGGATTCAAATTTCAGCCTTCAATTGATTTCATACACCGTGCTGGCTCTGCTCCTCTCTCTCCTTAGCAGTCATTAACTGAACCTGAACGTGCTTGTATCGATAAACCTTTTTTTAACCACAAGCTATTAATTTCTAGAGCAATATAAATACAGGTGTAATTGTGATGTCATGTTGTCAGAAGCCATTTCAAATACTTTTCAGAGCCACAGGTACATGTAAAGTGGTAAGTATGCCATAACTAATGGTATTATTAGCTTGATTTACTGCCAGCCAGTCAGCTTTGCAAAAATCAATCCCCAGGCTTATAAAATATCTCCCTAAAATTGACAAATTTTTACACTATCAATAACAAGAGAAAAAAGAGAAGTTACAGGATTATCTTTTCCTTTCTTGTGCATTACTTGGTTGGAAGGTACCTTACAGATTGCTGTGATAGATAAGAAGTGTGAGTATGAGAGAAAGAGAGAGAGAGGTTAGAGAAGCCACAAGCTGTAAAAAGTTTAGGAAAAAAAATAAATCTGTGTGATGTTGAGACAATTCAGATGCCATGTCCAACAAAGATTGTCAGTAGAACAAATGTGGGTATGTTAATATATTGAACCATTAACACATGTCCTTATCATAATGGAACTTTACACAGTGGTAGCTCCTGTCAGATCCCACTCGATACCCACAGCATGTTTGTCTGATGCACAGAGAGACAACTGTATCTATTTCATTCCAGCTCTGAACTGACACTTCAATTTTAAATCACCCACAGAACACCTCAGCCTGCATTTGAGCTTCTCCCTGATACTCTTTGCTATTTGTCATATTTCTGTATGAGTATGCTGAAAAGATGTAACAAGCAATCTGCTGCAGTCTGTGTGTGTGTGGTGCATTTGACCTCTGGACAAGAAAAGAGTTTCATCCTCCAGTGCTTTTAATTCTTATCCTTGCAGAGAGTGAATTTGTTGCTTGCATTAAAATAGTATGTCTCGTTAATGCTGAGAAGCAGTGACCCACATAGCACAATGGGTTCATCCTGCTATTTCCCAGCTTTCTGTTCATGTATGTCTTAGCAGCAAATCAACTCAGAAATCATTTAATCAGTCTGTCAATGCATCCTTCTTGTCAGTTGTTCTGAATCCTGAACATTGCATTGTGATGGTTTTAAGACTGTGTCTTTAATTTTTCCTCCGGTGTGGTGGGATTTCAACCCACCACTCTGTAACATCCAGTATCCCATCGGGCAGCACTGGGCAAAACAGGTTTGGAACCTAATACTAGATATTCAAACTCTGAAAAAAAAATAGAGCTCCCAGATTGACAGCTTGCACACAGAAAAATCCTAACAGGACAAGTAAAGTAGGATCTGGAAATCGTCTTGAATTTTGAGGCAGGTTGTGGTCTGGAGCCATCCCTGCTTGGTAGCGCTGCTGAAACGCTCTGCACACACTTCCAGGAAGCAGTGACCTTATGTTCCCCCTGGAGAGAAACAAGCTCTCATTGCTTTTCTGTTATCCCCAGGGGCTGAGGCTGGAGCCTGGATAGTTTGTAACAGTCAGTGCTATGCAAATGTCAATCATACCCTTGCTGTGTTTATTTCCAGTATTTACGTGTTGGTTTAAGTGCTTGCCAGTTCTTTTAAACCTTACAGAGCCGACCAGGCCAACCGAGGTCTAAAGGAACAGAACACTGTATTAGTGATATGCTTAATACAGTTTTTTTCCTCTTGTAGATGCAAGATTTACGGAATACAGAAGGAGCCCAGTATAGTTCCCATCCTCAGATGGCAACCATGAGGCCAAGGGTTCAACCTGCAGATATTAGGCAGCCAGGAATGATGCAGCACGGGCAGCTGACTACTATTAACCAGTCCCAGCTCAGTGCACAGCTTGGTTTGAATATGGGTGGAAACAGTGTTCCTCACAACTCGCCCTCTCCACCTGGAAGCAAATCTGCAACTCCTTCACCATCCAGTTCAGTCCATGAAGATGAAGGAGAAGATAGCTCTAAGGTAGGCTTAGATGCTAGGATTTCTGTGTAAATGGTGGATATTTTTAGGACCTGCTAACTGAATCATATGGCCACAGTTATTAAGGTGATACTTTATGCGTTGGTGGTGGTTGACTGAAGTGAATAAAGGGTTACAAATACAGAGTTTCCAGTCAATTCTTCAGGCAGCTTGAGTAAAGGACATCATTCCTCTTCCTGAGAGCAAACTGGAATCCTGTAACACTCTCAATTGCACGGAGGAGATGTTTGTTCCCAGTTACAGAAAGATCAAGTTACCACCATAAAAGGTATGAGCAGTCTGTACAAGATCTGCTAGTCTTTGCTACTTGGTCACAGGGTGAGGAAACAGAACATCACAGCCACCAGCACAGTAAGAGCCTCTGTGAACTTTGAAAATCTCACCACGGAAATCTTGAAGACCCTCTATGCATTTGTGCTTTGGGAGGTGCCAACACTCCCTCAGCACATTTTAAAGCTGTGTTCTAGTGTCAGCACAGGCATGAAGTAATATTAGTGAGTACATAATACATTTCTTCAAAGGATAAAAGTCAATTTCTCCAGCAGGTTTTGTATGTAAAAGCCTCCCCAGGTCCTGAAAGCCTCACCCCCTCCCCCCAAAAAATACACAAGTGTATTATCTTAATTTTGCAGACACAAAAGCTGAGACACAGAAAGATTGAGACTTAGCACAAAGCCACCCCATAGAGCAGGAACAGAGCACAGTGAAGTTGAGAACCTCTCTAGCTCTGTTTTATGCTCACTGCAAAAGAGCAGTCCTGTTACAGTGTGTACCATGGCCATGTCTTGTGGGGAAAAGCTGCAGACTTGAAAGGAATGTGAAGAAAACATGTTGTGAGTCACTGAGGAGGTATAATCCAGTCAAGAAATGTAAGTCTGATGTGTTTTCAAATTATATTGTTTTTCATGCCTCAAGCTATAAAATAATCATGTAATTGGAGACGTATGCTTTACCATGTTGTGAATAAATTCTATTTCAGAAGTTTTATTTCAAGACTTTCCCCTGATTTTACAAACTTCAGGGTTTCAAAATTACTGAATAATTCATACATTTTAAATGAGCACTTCCTTACTGAGGGAGACTTTAGCATACAGCTATGTAAAAATAATTCCGAGCAGCCTTTACTTTGTCAGAATAATTTCTTTGCTACTCCTGTTGCTTGGCTAATATTTTTACATATTTTGGTGGGAGTGTGCAAGATGCTTCAAACTTCTGGAGAAAACATCCACTCAAATAATTAAGACACCTTTTCTGCTCCTGTAAATTATTTCAGTTATTGAATTCATATTTTTCATGTACTTATTCACTCCAGCACTTGGGGCTAGCAAAAGTGTAGGGTTGTGGTTTGGGGCAACCAGGACTCATCTGAAGCTAATTACTTCAATAAAGAAATACTAAGCACTGCAGAACAAATAAAATTTGGTCCTTTTTTTTTAAATGTGGGAGCCAGTTAAGCCAGTTTATCCAGTGTGCAACTTTTTAACAAGTCATGTTGTTTTGGAAAACTCTCTTTAAAATTCTCTTGTGCTCAGTGTAAGGAGCAAAAGGTGGGAAAAGGCACAAGGCACAGCACAGAATTAAATTCACTTTGCTGAAGCTGATGTGTTGCCTTTAAAATTCCATAATTCTAATTTCTCTGCTAAGAGGAAAGTTTTAAGGGATTTTAAATTTGGTTAATAATAACAGGGGGATTAAATTAATCTCCAGTTATTAAACTGGAAGTTTGATGTGGGGTAGGGTATGCCATAGCTGTCTTCTGGGGCATTTCTTAGGTCTTCATGGAAAAACCCTGCTGTTGGCCACCATTGGAGATGGGCAAGGGGATGGCACACCTGACCTGATGCAATGGTTCTGCAGTAGATCCCTCCATAAAAGACAAGAGGTTTTGAATAATCAGCCTAAAAGTTAATGTATTGCTGTAGTTTATGATTTAAACCCCTCTGTGTATCTTTCTGTCCCATTGCTCTGGAAGCCACAAGAGGATAGTTATGGATGGTTGGAATAGCCCAGCTTTCCATGGAAATCTCTTTCCCCAGTTACTACACTACTACATTTTCTCAGAGCAGCTTTGAAGGGCCCTGTAAGGCTGCTTCTCACACCAGAAATCCCCTTCCCAGTGAAAGAAGACACAGGATGGGGACAACAAGAGCGTGAACAGCCATTGTGTGGCTGAACACCCAGCCTGGTGTGTGAAAGAGGAGCCACTGGTCCTTCGCTGGCAGGTTTGGTAGGGAAATCTCTGACAGCTACACTTCTGGTTCAACCTGGAGAAATAAAATACAGACATTCTGGTGTCCTCTTCATGTGTGCATAAGTGTATAGAAAGAGGATGACAGAAGGTCTGGGCAAATATGTGTCTTGTATGCATTTGGACTAGAAATGCAATTGTGTCCCTGGCGAGCCACTGTTTGCCATGCATGGAGAAAATAACCATTTCAGCTTAATGCACATATTCCAAGTGCCAGTAATAAGGAAACTTCCCAAACTGATGCAGTCGTTCGTGTACTGAACTTCTTGGATGTTCACTCTGTGATAAATATTCAAATTGGTTTAAGCTGTATCCAACACACACAGAACTAATGGCAGCAGCTGCTAAATACCTTTTGGCAATACTCGTTCTCATAAAGGCTCTTTCATATAGACTCTTTTTTACTTTAAATATCATATATTCCCCTACATATGAATTAAAAAGGGGAAGGGGTTGCATTATAGAGGGCTCAGCTGCCCTACACGCTGCTGCTCTCAAAGCAAGACAGATGAGGTTGCTTGGCCATAAGATCAGTGACCACAGTAGTGTTTTTATAAGGCCATCAGAAAGCTTCGAAGTCCATGGAACTATGAAATGTAGGTTCAGATCAATGATTAAAATGGTGCACAGCCCTGTGTGTCCTTAATTCTTCTGAATTTAGTATGTGGTGTTATGGTTAGATGAATTTAAAAAGGGAGAAATTAAAAATCAGTAGTTGTAAGTCACTAGAAAAACATTCTAGACCAAGTGGCCACTTTCCACATGCTTTATTCTGACTACCTCAACAGTGGAGTATTGCATTTCTGTAATTCTTGCCATAATTCATGCTGTTGGATCATTAACCATGTAGCCAGTTATTGCCAAGGATAATTGTGAGCTGCTGGAAGCATTGCTGGTTTGCAAGCATGTATTTGTTCATAGATGGGTAGCAGGGCTTCTTCCACGCTCATTTGAATCTCACTTATGAGAGAATTTCAGATAATGTATTTTAGAGGGAAGTGGGAAGAATTAACTAGCAGAAATCAGGATGACTGGAGAACTGCTGCAGCATATTCTCTTTATGTGGTGGAGGGTTTACAATATTTACTTTATATGATAAGAGTTATAAGTAGGATTCTATGTTGTCTGTTCAGCCTATTATGCAGATGGTGCTTGATTAAAATCTATTTTAAACTACAGCGATTACTGCAAGATAGTGTGCATAAAACAGCTCTCCTAGCTCCATTAAAGGCTTTGGTACTATTGCAGTTTATTTTAAATATGCTTATAGACATTTTCCAGCTTCTCAAGGGACACTTAGATATCAACGATGTGCCTTACTTGATAGTTTTAAATCCTGCTCTAGATATTCTTGTGATCTATTATGTGTGCAACATGGTTAATGCACACTTTTTTAAAGTGAAAGATTATTGCTTTCTTGTGATAAATAAGTTAAATACATCACCATAATTAAGCAATAAGCCATGACAGGAGGTGGATTACCATGAGCTAACTATACCTCCAGGGATTTTGAGGCACCAGTCTATGCCTAGCAGAATATATATGGTTTTTATTTTATTTCCCATCTGTCTCTGCTTTGGTGGTTAGGAGTGGAGACTATGAAGCTGATAGAGTGATGGGAGCATAAGGTAGGCCATCATCTCAGCCATTTGCAAGGTTATTAGTAGTGGAATTCTGGTATTCTTTTTATTTCGTTATTTTCATATAAGACAAACAGAATTTCCCCTGTGAGTACTCACTTTTTAACAGTGGGGGTTTGAAGTCTCTTGATCATTCAGTTTGGAGAGTAAGATGTTAGATTTGTTCTCCCAACAGCTGGCCAGAAGTCTCCTTGCACAAGTTCCTTCAGCATGGTTTAAAGATGTGGTGTGTGGTTTAAAGGTGATGTGGTGTCCTAATATACAGAGAACTTTTAAATCTCATTGGTCCAAAATTACACTGAACGAGGAAAACTTTTAGAAAATAATATTGCGTTTACATGAGTGAAGGGAAAAGCTGCACAGCTAAACCCAGATAGATCAGAACAGATAGTCCAGAGGGGTCTAAACCATCTGTACTGGTAAAGCTTTGATTCTTCAGATTTTAATTAAAAGGTGTGTGGTGAAATGTCTCTAGCCTGAATAATTTTATTCACCATCAGGTCTTCTTCAAAGTCCCTAGAAGGTGTCCCACCAGTTGCAGTAGACATTGGTTTGAACAGTAGTCTGGGAAAGGGTGAGGATGAGGGAAAGGCAGAAACGACAGCATTCCTGCTGTCTGCAGGTCGTTCACATGGCTGAACTGGTGGTCAGGCTACAATGAAACTAATTTCATTTCAATTTATTCATGGTATGCATGTTATAGCCATTAGCAATAAAACTTAGAAGAGGTGAAAAGATGACCAGGTGAACTATAAATGAGATTATAACAGTTATATGAAAGCAAAGTGTAAAGCACTTTGAGGGGGAAAGGTTACCTAATCTGGAATACTTATGAATTTTTATATGTGGCTAAGTCAGATGGTGTCAATATTTGGACTTAAATGATGACAACTAAAACTCCCTTTTTGTATGCAATATCCAAAATCTCTGTGTATCACAGAAGCAGTGACAATGGATGAACTGAATTAAATTAGCCCTTTTTTTTTTAATAGCACTATTCTGATTTTATGTTGCAGGTCAATGGTGGAGAGAAGAGACCCGCTTCAGATATGGGAAAGAAACCCAAAACTCCCAAAAAGAAGAAGAAGAAGGACCCAAATGAGCCACAGAAGCCTGTGTCTGCCTATGCATTATTCTTTCGAGACACTCAAGCAGCCATCAAGGGCCAAAACCCCAATGCTACTTTTGGTGAAGTCTCTAAAATTGTAGCCTCAATGTGGGACGGCTTAGGAGAAGAACAAAAACAGGTACAACATGTGCTGTAGCTCAGAGGCTTTGCTTCAGGGAAGTGCTGTCAGGGTCAGCTAAGCACTGTGGGCAGCTTCTTTTGTTTGCTGGGATGAAACTTGAATATGTGCCATCTCAGGCATGTGATTGAAAGAAGCTGAGATAAGCAGAGTATTGCTTCATTTCTTCTGTATGCAACCAATGAAGAGGAGTTCTTTTAGTTCTGGGGTGTGACACACATTTTTGGGTTGTATTTGGGATTGTTTTATGCCAAAATTGTGGTGGGCTTAAGATTTTATGGTGGCATTGCCCTGTCTATGACTGTGTGGTGTGAGAGGACCTTGCTGCCAAAAACTCTGCCTGTGCAGTGGGACCTGACATATGTCTGAGCTCCTAGATGCATATAGGTCCCTGCCCCATGATGCCAGAAAGGGACCTGTGCTCACATCTTCTCCTGACCCACTGGGCTTTTATGAGAGGAATCAGAGATGTGTTGACCCAAAAGGATCTAGGATGGACCCTGACAGTATTCTGGGATATTCCCAGCATACAAGTGGGCTGTGATAGTTGTTTCTATCTTCCATTGAAAGGCTTTGGTTCTGCAGTGAGGTTGGCAGAGATGGATCCAAAACTTTGACTGACTGAAAACTCAGACTTATTCTGTCTGGTATCCATGGTTCAATAAAGTCAGCATTTGGAAGGTTTAACTGGAGGAAAGATAACTTTCTGAATAAGGGATCAAAGAAGTGGCATGTTAGGGTTGTTTTGTTGTGTTGTCTTTTTCTTCTCCTTTTTTTCAATACATCCAGCAAAAACCAAAGTTATGTCATAGAACCATAGAATAATTGCTGTTGAAAAAGAGCTCTAGGATCAAGTCCAACTGTTGAATAGTAGTTCAAGACTACATCATGGAGATAAACCTAAAAGACTATAAAATGCACATTTCCTTTGAGCTTGTCAGGCTGCTAGCAATGCCAGCAGAAAACTGAAGTCTTTCCACAGAATCCTGTTTAAGTGCAGTGTGAGAAAACCTACATTCCCAGCTTTAACTTGGATTTTTTTATTTGTGGTTGAAAGCAATAACTGAATAAGCCCTGCACTGGAATGGCAGAAAAATATTTATTTTCCTTATCTCTGTTGTCCTTAATTTAAGCTGGAACACAGCAGAATGCTGTGTGATGTAATTCACATGACATATCCATGAAAAAAAAAAATGGCTACAACTAGATTTGCAATCCAATTATTCCAAGAGTTTGAGTTAGCATATCTTTGTTGCTCTTTGACTCGTTTTGCCTATTCATTATCATCTATTAAGCAGATTGTTGAAACTCCAGGCCCAGGCCCTTTCTAATCTAGCACTGTAGAAAAAGAATAAAAGTCCCTATTTAAAAAAAAAAAGGGAAAAAAAAAAGAAAAAAATTAGCAATCCTATTTTCTAGAATAAACTTAAACTCCTTCTTTATTCCATTAGGGATCTAATAGTACAAAGTAATGATTACAAGACATCTTAACTGACTGTAATCTGTGTTTTAAAGTCCTAATTTTTCAGATCCAGAGCATTAGTAACTGTTATGAAACCTATGCCTCTGCTAAGGAAATTGGACTCTAAAAATACAAATGATTAATGTAGCATTTGGAATTTGGCATTGAAGAAGCTTCAGGAACTCAAAAATAGTTAAATAAAGAAACAATAACATCATTAGAGGAGTGCTTTATTGATGAATTATGCTTGCTGAAAAAGGATTCAATTATCATAAAGCTTCTGGCTTTTATGTTTTGGAAGCTAATGCATATTCTGGAATTTAAATAGAATCATGTTTCCTGAATTGGAACTCTTTTTACTATTTAAATAGTAAATATAAACGAATCAGAAAGTAGAACATAATGTAGCTATTCAAAAAGAAGAATAACTTCATGTTTTCAGGCCAAAAATGAAATCTTCTTTGTTCTTATGACCTGAGCCAGTTGTTGTTTTTTTTTTTTTCTGAAATGCATAGAATCCTTCTTGTTTATTCCTGGAGATTGACCACAGAATAAATAAAGGTATTGAAGCTCAGTACAGTTAAGACCTGAGGGCAGCATATTTATGTCCAAGCCTTTGCAACAAAATGTTGATAACCTGACATATCAGACCACAGCTCAGAAGGGTTTGGGCAAGAAGCTCATATGTTTTACAAACTGCCAGGAAACCAGGGAAATGTTGGTTGAAAAAGTAGGATTTGAATGACAAAAAAAGGGAAATGTTAGCATGGACTAGGTGATGGTAGGTGTCTTAAGTCAGGGGGGAATTATACTTCAAATAGATCAGACTTTGATACTCCAACTGTGAGAGTATTGCAAGTTCCTAAAGCAGGTATCAGTGTACTCTCATTTTACTATATGAAGACATTTGCATTTTGGGGTCATATGCTTAAACTGTTCCCATTAGTTTCAGAGTGTACAGAGTGTGCTTGTGCTTTATTTGTCCAAAACTTTCTGCACAGAGCAGTTTAGCAATGAAAAGGTCTTCAGTGGTCGTGGTGGACTTTGTCACGGCTTCTTCTCAAATTCTGAATTGAGTGCAGTGATCAGAAGCAGGGACTGGGCATTTGCTCTCATTTTTTAACATTTTTAAATGTTTTCTGAGCCTGTTCTGATTACCAAACCTGTGAATGAAAAGCAGCTGTAGCAACAGTTTGTTGAGGTACATTCCCCTTAGTGCTGTAGCCACAGTGCAGGGATATTTTCCGTGGCTTTTCTAGTTCCTCTCTATGATCACAACCCTGGTTTCTCCATAGCCAGTACTATACTTCTGTGCATCCCATTTTTATAGCTTATTGATATACACCTTTGCCCTTTGCACACATTTTTACTGCAAAGGGGAGGAAAATAGCCCCCAGGAAAGAGAGTTCAGCTTGCTAAATGGTTGAGTCTCTGGCTTTCAGACAGATCACTGGTTCAAACTGGGTAAAAAGGCTACTTAGGTCATTTTCTGTCTTTAGATGAAAAAGGAAATTTTGTAATCAGTACCAGATGTGTGTGTACTAAATGAACCTTAAGTTTCTAATTGGAGTCCTGGTAAAGCTGTAATAGATGTGGCAAATTACAAACAAAATGTTCTTGTTTACGTTAGTGTAAGAGTAAAACTTCAGCCAAAGACTGTAATAAATGAGCTATTATTGTAAGGATTGGCTTGAATGTCTGCTCAGCATCCAACAGAATTAATCTCTGGTGTAGCTTCAGTGACTTAACTGGAAATCTAGCAAGAATTAATCTGGCCTCCTATCAACAGCTTAGTAGTGTACATACCCAGGTGTGTATGTGTGCTTACTTAAATGCTAGACTTGCCTTGCATGAAGGAGGATGGATTCACCTAAAGAACCCCAAATGCAATGATCAGAAGAAGCAACTGTTTGAGTGCTTGTAACATATGCCTTCTTTCAGGCTGCATAATTCATAGACAGTAGTATTAGCTGCAAGAGTTCAGCTCAATAGCAACACCTCATTATTTTATCCCTCAGTATTTATTCCTATGTTTGACGCCTCATGAAATTACTACTAATGTGTTTGTATAAGGGCAGATCTGACACAAGTGGGAAGAATTTAATTTCCCACTCATTCTTTCCTGCTGATGTGTCCTCTTCCCCTGGTAGAAGTGGCAAGTGTAAATAGTTAATTTGCTTCAATTATGAGCCTGTCCTGCTAAATTAGAAGCAGCAGGAACATGAAGAGGCAGAATTATACTTACGAGGCAGCTGACAAATCCTCGGCGCTCACAAAATCGAGTCGTTTGCTCCTCATTGGTGCTCCAAGACCCACTAGATAAAAGCTGCAGCTTATTCTTTAACATCTGATGGAACTTGGATTGTATGCCACCATTGCTCAAGTGTGTTGAAGTCCCCCTGCATTAGTGTTAACGTTTGTGATGCTGTTACCATTTTTGTTATAACCGACAAGCTTCCAAGGCTTCCTCTTCTGGGCACTAAAAATAACCCAGACTGATCTGAGCATGAGAAATAGCAAACCATGTTTTATAAGTTTCTCTTTTGATCATGGGGAAGTTTTAGATGTAGCAGCAGATTCTTCAGTACCAAGATGAATCAGGTAGATCGGGAGGGGGTTTACAAGTAGTGCTGGACACTTCATGCCTCCAAAGCTTCTCTTGTGATGTGAGATACCACAAGTCAGATCAAAATGCACCCAAGATCAGCATTTCAAGAGACCTTGGCTCTGCCTGGTCTCAGGAGACACCTAACCTATTTCCTTCTCCCTCCCAGGGTACAAGGCTGTGCTGCTGTCCAGTAAGTTTCAAACCAACACCTCTTGTGGTGTCACAACAGGCCCTGCTAAAAGTTTGTCTCCATCTTTCTTACTGGCCCCCTTAGGTACTAAAAGACCACAAGAAGGTCTCCCCAGAGGTTTCTCTTCTCCAAGCTCTACTCTCTCAGCCTGTCCTCACAGCAAAGGGGTTCCAGCCCTTGCATCATTGTTGTGGTTTTCTCTGGAATTGCTACAACAGGTCCATAGAGTTAATTTTCTACTCATTCTTCTTCCCCACCCTTTATCCATATATTTGAGCTTGATAGGAGCACAGCTTAAAGCATTTGCATGTGAAACTGGATTTAGGCCAAACCATTAACTTCCATTCAGGCTCATATACTTATTTTTAAGAAAAATAATACCAGCAAGAGCAAATAATCACTACAGAAACCATATGTTTGATGTCATTTGTTTTCCACCCAACTTTCATCTAGCAGGTTTCAGAAAAAATGTGCAGTCCTGCTCCTGTAAGCTGCAAGCATCAAGCCTGTGAGGTTAGATTGGCTCAAATGGCTGCAATTCTCAATGATCTCCATCCAGTCTCACTGTTTGTGCTAGAGCTGAATTTGGCCTGTGATCTTTCCCCTGCATGCCAGAAAGACAGATTTCTTTCCCCTAAGCCTCTAATATGTCATCAGTGTCTTTTTCATGCTCTACAGTCAAAGAGACTGCTGAGCCATACAGCTAGCCCTGGGCCTCTTTCTGTTACTCTGTGTACCTAGATTAAAAATCAAATGGGAACATATTTCAGTATCCATTAAGCAATTCTGAGGATGGGTTTTTTTTCCTGGCTGCTGTGGGAATATCTCTCTTCATATTTTAGACGAGTGTGTGCAGCTCTAAGGTGCCTTTGCTGCAAAACCAGGAGATTAAAAGTAGAGATATGTCTCCCTCTTGGAAAAAAAAAAAAATGTAAGTTTTCTGTATGAGCTGAGGTATGTAGAGCCAGGAAGGACAGTCTGAATGTGGAATTTAACTCTGGATCGCAGCCTACTGTATTTTATCAGATGCCATTCCTGTAACCATAGCCTGTGAAAATGACACTCCCATGGGTAGTGACACTGTGGAGACCAAAGGGACAGAATCAGTCATTTTGCTTTCTGATTTGCTAATTTTGCATAGGCTGCTTTGGGGAAGGTTTGGAACACTTCCCAGCAGAACAAATGTGGGCACCTTTACATCATTTTAGAAGACAAATGTAATTTGCTTGCAAGTGTCAGCTCTGAAGAGACATCCATGAGATAAACTGGAAACTTCCCCTTCTTTGTCATCCCTCTAGCAGCTGTTTAGGCAAATCCAGGGGAGCAGCATGGTTCTTCAGAATGTACTTTGTCAGATAGGAGATTTTTTTAGACTACCTGAGGCACACATTCTGAAAGTCTCTTTTTCTCTAAGAGCATCAGGCAGTTAGCTCACCCTCTCCAAGTCTCCAATATCAAAGGGGGCTGCAGCCAGTGGTGCCTTCTTCCATTTGCACCTGATACTCAAAACTGAAGATAAGTTTGCAGAGGTTTGAGGGCCTCTTGTGATGATGATTAGTGGCAAGGAGGTCTGTTTCCCTAAGGAAACATGGGTGCAAGCCACTTGGGACAGGGTCCTACTGTGAGTGTGGTGTGATGTGTTGCTTATTTTCCACAAGCAAGTTGAGAGGAAGTTCAGTGGGAAAAGATGACTAACCAGAAGAAAATCTTGGCTCCAGGCATTGCAGGTGTATTTCAGTTTTATATATCAGTGATGAGTTTCATGTTATCCAGTGTGGGGAAGAGTCACTAAGCCTGCTGCAAGGAATTTATGATCCAGGAAGACAAGACCTAAGCAGCAGTTGAAATATATAAACCAAAGTATGGCCTGAAGTTGGCATCATAAAACAGAAGTGCAGATAGTCTACTGTGGTTTTAACTTGGTAAATCTGGTATTTCTGAGTGCTTGTGGCCAACCATATAGCCCAACCCCCTTCTATCTCCAAAGGAAACTTTTGGGCAGTCAGTTTAAAGATATATCTCTCTATTAATACAAAGAGTTCAGCCCTCAGTGTAGGCTGCTACAGTACTGGTAGTCCACAAGTGTGGTCAGCCCAGGGCACATGAGCTAAAGGGTCTGGGGGCTGGTCCCAGGCCCTTATCTTAACAATGAGGGAGCCCAGGGTGTTCATTTTCCCCAGTGGCCTAATTGAGATGCTATCTTACATATTTATGTGCACAAGGTAGAGCTTCATGCTTACTCCTTTTGGAAAGTATCTCCTCCATTGCTTCACACTTTCCTAAGCAGCGTAAGGGAACTTGGAGCTCCCATACTGGGTGTATTTTGGAAATGCAATTAAATAATAAGCTAAGAATCTGAGTGCTGCCCTGTGTAAATTTGCATTCATGGAGCACAGTAGGAAAACAATGTAGGCAGCTTCCATTTGTAGACAAATGAATGCAATCTTGCTGGTTTAGTCTACAGCAAACTGAAGAGAATAGGCATAAATTAAGCTGACCCACCCTGCACAGACAAATTATGTGATTTCTGCCAACATTCAATTTCCACAACTGGGACAATATAGAAAAATAAAATATTGTGCAAGGAAACAAATCTGCTGCTGAATCAGAGTGGGCCTTTATGGACTGAATGACAGCCAGCTGACATTCAATGATCATGTTAATTGAATTAAAGCAAGCAAGAAATGACTTAATTCCATAAGTATATGTTCCTGTCAAGTTACTTATTTAATAATTGTTGCTTGCTCGACAGAGGAGGGGAAAATGACCTTCTAAAAGAGTTCTGAGATGTTAAAAATAAAACTAAATATTGCCACTATCCACTATAGTTAAGCAACAGAACAGAAACCTGCTTCTGGTTACAGGAAAAATGTTAAATGTATTATTGGAAATTATGTGCCTCATCTTTTGGCACTGTCTTAAGCATGAAACTGAAAAGAGCTTCATCCATTTTCTAGAGCTTGCTTGAAGGCGCAAGCCTTTTTCCTCCCCAAAAGTACTGTAAGGATGCAGTTTTGTTATACTTACTACAACACAAAACTATGGAAACCTGAGGGCTAAAACTTCTAACAGCTGAAAAGAAAAATAAAAAATTAGGTTGGGAGGGCCATCTGATTTGCTCAGACTTGTTAGAGGTGCTGCTAGAAGTACTGAGGATGCTCCTCACTTGCCCTGCCTTCATGAACCCCCAGCACAAGTCCAGTCCAGCACAAATCCAGTGAACTGGTACCCACTGCCACAGCCACAGTCACTTGCCTTCAGAGAAAAATATTGACAGCCTGACCTTGTTGCTACTCATGAAAATTAGCAGCTCCCAAGATGGGCAGAACCTACCCTGATTTTTAGTATAAGCCAGGACTAACCAGAATTTCTCAGAACCCTAGAATGGTGAGGGTTGGAAGTGACCTCTCAGGATCATCTAGTCTAATCCTGCTGAAGTAGAGTTGCAAAGCCCAGGATCACATCCAGGCAGGTTTTGAATGTCTCCAGAGAAGAGAATTCACAAGCTCTCTGGGCAGCCTTCTCCAGTGGTCTGCCACCCTCAAAGAAAAGAAATTTTTCTGTTCTGTTATGTTCCAAAACTAACATGAGGGTCATGCTGACCTAAACAGTGGGTATCTTCAAAAGGACAACAGCATGCAGACAGTGAGATCTCAAGCTGTTACCCTTAGAGGACATGCCAATACCCTTAGAAGGTTGAGTCTAGGTGATCTGACCACCCTCTAGATAAGCCTGACTGCAGGGACTGTTCTGGCCAGTACAAAGCAGGTCACCAATAACCTTTCCCCACCCAGTAAGGACAGTTTTACTATAATGACCTTCTATTACATGGTTCATATTACCACGGTAGAGATGGTGTTCACTTGACTGTTACTGACCCTCAACGTGAGGAGAAGCTTCTTTACAGGTAACGTGACGGAGCACTGGAACAGGCTGCCCAGGGAGGTTGTGGAGTCTCCTTCTCTGAACACAATCAAAACCCACCTGGATACATTCCTGTGTGGACTATCCTAAGTGATCCTGCTTTGGCAGGGGGATTGGAATCCATGATCTCTTGAGGCCCCTTCCAACCTCTAATGTACTGTGATGCTGTGTGACTTACCAGAATACTCAATGAAAGAGGACAAGACAAGGCACAAAGTGAACTTGGTAGATGTTGAGGTAGGAAATAATTAAATGTTTGCATGATGAAGTTCCTGTGAAGCAGTGAAGTTTCAGATGGAGATTTGCAGAACTGTTGCTAGCTTCATATTGTGAAGTTAGCCTTGTAAAATACGACTGTTTGAGGGAAAAGTCAGGTCCCGGAGGGCTCTTTCAATATGCCCTGACTGGAGGAGCACAGCAGGAGTGTATATTTTTTATATTTGTGTAATGCAAAACCAAACCCCACACGGAAGCAGCAGGTATGTGATCTTTTGAAGATCATTATTCTGTGTAAATTTCTTTGTTCAGCCCTGGTTTTCAAGCTGGCTGTGGGAAGGAGGCAGAGGCATTGCGATGCACGAAGCGGTGCGACTTAAGTCTTTGTGCTGTAGGTCAAGCTAAAATTCATTTCAGCAGCTGGGAGCAGATTGTTGACTGATTTTTCTTTTTCTTTTCTCTTTTTTTTTTTTCCTTAATTCATTTTCAAAACAAACAGTGCATTTCCCTAATAATCACAAGCGATTACGACTTAAAAAGCAAATTGCTACCAGGTTGTTGTTTTGCTAGGGGTTTTTTTGCAAAGCAGTAGGAGATCAGCCAACACTATATATTTATCTTAATCTGGAGAAATTACAAGGGTGTTGCACAGCTAAAACCAATCTTCCCCCCCTCCCTGCTCTGTCTTTATATTTACAATTTTAGAAACCTAAGACTTCTCTGTTTCCATTATGATCTTTTGCTTCCCTGGGAAGCGAAATCTTTAATCCTTTTAGGCAGCCTCTGAGTTTTGCCAGCTTGTATCTGAGGTTTGTTCTGTCTCTGAAAGCAAAGGCTCAGTGAAACAAAAAAATGTTTCATGAGCACATTCTTTATAAAAATTGTGTTGTACTGGATCCTTCCAGCCTGACACATATTGTCCTCTGTGTGTGCTGCCAGGCCCTCTTCATTCCGGGTTCCGCTGGTTTGAGTGCATTGGAAGATCAAAAGAGACCACTTTGGAGCTTGATAAAGTTTATCCTTCTGGGGAGGGGATGTTCCTGCGTGTTTCTCAGCCATGGAATTCAGGAAAAGACCCTAAATTTGTAACAAATAGCTTTGCCCATCTTTTGCCTTTGAGTCAATCAGTTAAGTAGGGAGTGTGGAGTAGGAGGGGAAAGGTGTGGATAGTTTTTAGTCTCTTTATGGAGGCTCTCTGCAGGTGTCCAGGTTGTGCACCTGGCTGGAGAAGTGCACAGCAGAGACTCAAAACTGCAGTTCCATTTTATGTTGTATTGTGAATCCCAAATGCCCATGGACACATGAATTAACCTCTGGCATGTGACCTAAAAATGGTGAAATATAACAGGAATAAAAAAGTGAATCTTCTTTCCCTTTGTCTCCCTTACTTTTAAACCTTCCATCTGGATATCTTTTAAGCTTCCCCCTGCAATAAGAAAGACTGAGAGTCAGTCCTGAATAGCTACATAAAGAAGCTTGCATGACTTCTAAGTCTAGCTTTTCAGAAAAGAAAACAAACAAAACCCCCCAAAACCTGAAGACTGAGTAATTCATGATAATATTTGCAAAGAGAAATGCTAACTTGTTCCTCAATCTGTGACTGCCATGGCTAACACCAAAGCATTAGCTGGGGTCAGAAACTGGTTTTCCTCCTGAGAACTTTCAGCCCCAAATATCTATGTATGCTTTTCTGGCATCACACTACTGTAGTGCTATGAGGTCCTGCTTAACCCTGCAGATAATCTTTGATCTTGAAATCTGGGCAAAATGGAAGTGATTCTCCAAGCTTTTTATTAGGAGATTGTGCACATGCTGCATTTAAAATAACTTGGTGAGTTGAGAGAAATGTACAGAAATAGCTCCATGCTCCTGAGAAGTTAATTAGACCGATATGGGATCAAGACTGGAATAATGACTAACATTTATTATCCTTAGCAGCTCCATGAGACTTCTGTGACTGCCCCCAACAGTTTATCCAGGGAAGACAACCTCTTAGCTGATCTGTGTGGGGCCATCATCTCCTCCTTCATTTAGCTGGAATGTCTTTTTGCATATTCTCTTCTTCCCCAGAGGGTTTTAACTCATCTCACAAGTGGAAGCCAGTGGAGAGGCCCACACCTGCCTCTCCTCATCCCTAAAGGTCCCATTTGAAAGCACACCCCGCGCTGCACTTGAAAATGAAACCTGAGATGCTATGAGGGATATTGTTTCCTGAGTCCTGCCGGGTGGTTAAAGGGTGTTTCAAAGTTGGAACAGTATTTTCTTTAAAATATTTGATGTTTATTATTTCACCTCTTTAAGCAACAGGAGGAGGGAAGGCTGTTTACCTAGCAAGACTTTATGAAGATGTGATAGGGAAAACCAGAACCAGATTAATTTACCAATGTAACACTCTTTGTTTTTAGGTGTACAAAAAGAAAACTGAAGCTGCCAAGAAGGAATATCTGAAGCAGTTAGCTGCCTACAGAGCAAGCCTTGTATCCAAGGTAACACATAATGTGTATCCATACACACATATATAGAGTGACATATTGCAAAGCGTTTTCAATCCCATAGTATTTAGTGCAAATAGCCTTGGTTTTTATCACCTTAAATTTAGGTTTAAGGTGCAAATGCTCAATAAAAAGTCATCTGTCCATGAAAAGATATCCTTTTGCTTCTGGTCATAGAGACAGCACTGCTCCAGACTGGGAGCATCATCACAGCCCAACAGAGGAACAGGTTGCTCAGAGAGGTGGTAGATGCTCCACCCCTGGAAATACTCAAGGCCAGGTTGGACAGGGCTCTGAGCAACCTGATCTAGTTAAAGATGTACAGTCAGAAGAGATTTTAGGATGTCAGGAAGTGATAGGACTGGGAGGGAATGGATCCAAGCTAGAGGAGAGGAGATTTAGATTAGATGTTAGGAAGGAGTTCTTCCCCATGAGGGTGCTGAGACACTGGCACAGGTTGCCCAGGGAGGTGGTGGAAGCCTCATCCCTGGATGTTTTTGCAGCCAGGCTGGATGTGGCTCTGAGCAACCTGCTGTAGTGTGAGGTGTCCCTGCCCATGGCAGGGGAGTTGGAACTAAATGATCCTTGAAGTCCCTTCCAACTCTATTAATTCTATGATTCTACCACATGCACACAAACAGGTTTTTTTTTTTTTAAATATTCTTCTTGTTGGCTAAAGATTGATCTAAAAAGTTCAAGGTATTCCAATAGGTTTTGAAGAAATGCATAAAGCCAACTTTTCCCTTGTGAAAATAGCTTGTGTGTCATTACTCTGCACAACATGGACACTGTTCACATTAACACTCTGTGTGGAATCATAGAATTGTTTCAGTTGGAAAAGACCTGTAACTTAACATTAAAGTGGCATATTTATAGAAAAGAAAAGAGAAGAGAAGAAAAGAAAGAAAAAGAAAAGAGAAGAGAAGAAAAAAGAAAAGAGAAGAAAAAAAGAGAAGAAAAGAAAGGAAAAGAAGAAAAGAAAATAAAAGAAAATAAAAGAAAAAGAAAAGGCTATTTTTATTCTGGTTTTATTTTATCTGAAAGAAAAAAAAAAGTCCATTATGGCATTTTCTGAGGTTTGCTTTCAGAAACAAAAATTGAAAAGATTGTTTATCAGTTGAGTGCATCAATCCATTTGTGCAAATATTTAAATTTCTTGTTAGTCAGAAAAGCACTGAAGCATTTTCTTAACTTTTAAGCAATTATTTAAATTCTGCCCATAATGTAATGGTTTCCTCTAGTGTGGAAAGTATCAGAATATAAACTTAACGAAGCTGAGTACTAATTGCTTGCTCATGAACACACTCAATGAATCCAACAGAGCTGGCATGTAACTAAAGCAAGTCCATTTTGGAATAAGGATGTGAAACCCCCAGATGTAATATTAGATCAGTATATTTTAAATTATCATTATTAAATATTTATATGGCACCAGAGGAGTTGTAGTGCTTTGGACAAGCATGTAAGCATGAAGAAATATATCTCTCTCTGTATATATATAAAATACATTATTAAGATTGGAGTCCATCTGGTCTTTTATGTCCTTGTGTTAAATTATCTTCCATAAAAGCTACTTTGGGAGAATGTTATTAAGATTTCAAGGGCTCATTCTCCAAAGTTAATAGATGCCAAAAGTAACATACCTTTTTCAAAAATGCTGTCATGCAATATTAATGAGCTGCTCCCATGGTCTGGTTTACACTTTACACCACACTCTGTGTGAGTCTCATCTCATATGCTTAGCATCAGGTGTTCACCCTGGGAGCTCCTGGGTTGTCTTTACTGCATCTCGTTTAACCTTGCTTCTTTACAGGATTTTCTGTGCTGCTCATCCCAGCAGTGCTCTGGTATAAAGACAAGCTGAAAGAATTAAGCCTGTTCAGCCTGGAGAAGAGAAGGCTCCAGGGAGACATTTATAGTTACATTTCAGTATCTGAAGGGGACCTACAGGAAGGCTGGGGAGGAATTGTTTGGGAGGGCTTGGAGTGACAGGACGAGGGGCAATGGTTTGAAACTGGTGCTGAACAGTTCTGGTTGAAGTTTGTCACACAGACACCCAGAAGTCACTCAGACACCCAGTATGTATACTTCCAGACTGTTCTTTGAGAAAATCACAACTGAAAAGAGTGGAAGTGTCACCAAAGCCTTCAGTAACAGGATTGCCAGTCTCCAGTCCAATTTTAAATGCTTTAGTGATGCCTGTACCCAGTAAATAAGGTAGACATATGATTGTGTAAATATGTCAGTTATGCATTAATTCCCATTTAATCTAGCAGTTTATTTCCTGCAATTTCTCCTTTTTAAATTTTTATTTTCATAATTATTGAAACTAATGGGGCTGTTGTTGAGTTTGTTCATAGGTGTAGCAATTGCTATGTGAAGTCAAAATCCCATAACAAAGCATTATCTCCTCTGCTATGCAGATTGCCATATTGCTTATAGTACTGACTAAGCCTTTGCTTTGTAAACAAGTGTCTTTAGATTTGCCCTTAGTTGCAACTTTTACTACTATTCAGGTCCAGAAATGCAGTCTCTGGTATCTGGTAATTTGTACAGCATTACATAAAATGCTGTGAATTGCAATTTTACTTTTTTTTTCATAAAACAAGCACTTTTTTTTTTTAATTCTAGCTTATCCAGCCTTTTTTTTTTTTTTTTCTGGCTGACATCAGAGTTTTGCTGCATCTTTCAAATACATATGTATGCTTAATACAGATGTATAGGGGTAAACATGAAATGTTTTCATATATTATATATCATGGACTCACAGAATGGGTTGGAAGGGACCTTTAGAGGTCATCTGATCTCACCCATAGATGGATAGAAGTGCATCTATGTGTATTTATATACCAATACATTCATATTCTGTGTTTAATAGGCATAATGTATATGTGCATATAAGCAATACCTATAGGTGTTCACCACAGAAAAACAACTTTAGCTGTTTGAGTAGTTCAAAGACCTTCTCTTCCCTGTTTTGTTCTCTCTGGCTCAATGATTCTTTAATTCTCTCCATGTAGTGACACAACTCCAGGTTTCATGCAGACATCTTTTAGCAGCTATGGCTGAAACTAAAACCTCTCAGCAAGGAGAATATTATTCAAATTCCAACTGCTCGAGCATATTTCAAAACTCTGATGTTGCTCTATCAGTGGTGTCCTCATTTGACATTGCTGCATTGGAGATTTTGCTGTTCTGTGGACAGGGCAAATCCTTCGGACATGTGAAATTGCTTCTTGAAGTATATGGCAGAGGCAACCTTCCCAGCCCATCACCTTGCAATTATGCTTCATAAAAAAACTAAAGGTCATGTCTAGTAAGGCTGACATTGCCTTAGTGCCATTAGCAGAGCAATTTGTAACCAGAGAGTTTTCAGGCACACAAAATCTCTCTTACAGTCCCTGTCTTGTAATACAATTGAACAGCTGAAGGAATTTAAGTCGTTTAAGACTGCAGTGAATAGACATGGAAAAGTTTCAGCTACTTGGTACTTCATGCTTTTGTGATACCTCATGTCTTATGTTCTTTCTGAAATTATTGTGAGGTAGTCAGAAATTTTCCAGGGATCAGAACAAGTTCTGCACCATGAGGGTGGTGGAACACTGCAACAGGGAGGTAGTTGAGGCCCCATCCCTGGGGACATTAAAGGTCAGGCTGGACAAAGCTCTGAGCAACGTGATCTAGTGAAGCATGTCCCTGCTGACTGCAGTGGGTTTGGACTAAATGACCTTTGGAGGTCTCTTCTAACCCAAACCATTCTATGATTTGTTAAATAAACACATATATTTGTAAAACAATTGTCTAATCTGATGATAACACCAAGCAGGCCATCATCTTTTCTAGCAAGGAAACCAACTATCTACTGCAGCTGAAAATGTAGAGCAAACTCTATTTAAGTTAATGCCATGAATTCAATTTGAGGCTAAATCTAGCTTTACATTCAGCAGTGCAAAAAAACAAGAGATGCTCTCACAGAATTACTGCCAAAAATGACAGAAATGTCTTGAGCTTGAGAGAAGCCAGATTTTGATTTGGAGAGGAACTGTGTTTGTGTTTGAAGTGAGTTAATAAAACCAGATTTCACTATTAGCCTAGTGCTTCCATTTGGGGAATTAAAACACTTGTATCAAATTAAAGTTGCATATCCTCTATCACAGGTACCCAGGTTACATTCATAAAATATCCATTTTTACTTACAGACCCTGAATGAATCCATGACAATCCCCTATAGATGATGGCAAAATGTATATTTAGATTTGAAGATGTTCTTCTGAGCCACCTCAGCTAATTATAGATGACAACCCATGGCTTACTCCTTTGTTCTGAAACGTCAAGAACGTGTCAAAAAGCTTTCTGAACTCTCCAGAGTCCCAGATGTTGTTATTGCAATAGGTGACTGGAATTAACAAACTATGAAACGTCATTTGCTAAGAGCCTCCTGTGACTTAGGTAGGAAGGCAGCTGTACTGCAGATATTCAGATAAGTTCTCTGCCAGAGTGGAGAGAGTTAAGTCAAAGGAATCTCTAAAGGAGTTGAAGAGCTAAGCAGCAAAGAGAAAATGCTGCTGGAGAGAAGTTATTTTCTCATAAACAGCTTTGCAGGACTATTAATAAAATGGCCAAGCCCATGTAGACAAGAAGAAGAGACTCTTCTCAAGGACAGGCTTGGTGTTGGAAGTGACCTAAAATGTCAAAAACGTTAAAACCAGAAAGGATTATGTGAACACAGAAAAGCTGAGAGAAGGAATAAACAATTCAAGATGTTCCTTCCACCAAAGAGACAGCACAGACAGCAGATGCGAACTTAAGCTTAGGTAAGCTTTGTAGGAGCAGCATAAATATTCAGCCAATTTCCTTCTATCTGCCTCTTTAATGTCACACTACTGAAGAGAGCTCATTTAAAGCTGAGTCAGGCCTGCTTAAGTTTGACCACAGCCTGGACTTTCCTGGTCCCAGCTGACATAGTCACTGCTGTTACCCCAATGTAACCTTCACTCTAGGCAGAGAGTCTGAGAATGGTTGAATTCCTGAGCGTGGCTCAAGGATGGACGCTGGTGTCTAGATGTGCACATGGCACCATCACCAAAAGGGATTGGGAGGCAACTATGTCAGTTTCTGACACACAGTCAGGTGAAACCTGAGTTGAACTCAAACTCTTTTCTAGGCTTTGAAAGGCTCACATTAGACCTGTTCCTTGGCTGGGCAGGGAGGATGCCAGAGCTCTGTATCTGGCTTAAAGAGAAGCACCTGTTTCTCATTTGAAATCAAGCTACATTTTAACCCTTTTGCCTGTGTGAAAAAGAAAATCTTCTGTGTGTGGAATAGGTTGAGTTTGTTTACCCACAAGTAAAGTTGTTTGCACTGACAGAAAAGTTTCTGCTGACTGTATTAGCCACAAGGCTCATCTCCTAGCTCTTGAGGAGGTTTCTCAGCATGCATTTAAAGGACATATAGGCATCCAACAGGACCAAGAACATTTACTGAGTGTTCTGAGCCTACTGAATGTATTTACTGAATATTTGATTCGAAAGGAGAGCTTAATTGTTGATGTTAATAAAATATTTTGAGAATGGTTGCTCTGTAGTGACTGAAATTACATTGCTCCAGCTGAAAGGCTTTGAACTTTCATGTAGTTTGATAAACCAGTAGAATAAAAAATAGAAAATAATAAGGAAAAGATAGCTTTTTTCTCTGTAATTAGAAGGTTTATGGTTTCTTTGAGACAACACTGAGTTTTTTATTTTATATTCCAAACAGCAACATTAGATAAGTGCTGCTTACCAGAATGAAATTATTGCAAAATATTTCTTTAATTTCCATATGTTCTGGTGTCATGTGCTACAGCAGATAAAGCTGAACACAAAGCATGTATGCTGATATTCATGGGTGTATG